>NW_003315102.1:0-525592 GCF_000151125.1 Trichophyton benhamiae CBS 112371
AAAAAAAATAAAAAAAAAAAAATAAAAGATAAATAGAGAAGAGAAATCCACAAAGAGAATCAATCACAGAAAAGAGCCAAGACAGCCAGAAGAGGTAGCCAAAGCACGAGTTATAGGATGTTGAGTGTGTGATAGTTAATGGCCGTTGGGGCGCTGTGGTGTAGGGGCTTTATCCGAATTCATAACCCGGAGGTGGCCCAGTGGGACGGGGGTTTCCACCGCGGACAGCCAGTACAACATTCTCCGGTTTGACTTGCGTTTTTTGAAAACCTTCATATGGAATGGGCGGAGGAAGCGCAGGCTTCATATCCCAATCAGTCGCATACTTCGGTGGTGGCCAAGTGGAGTTCCAGGTTGTAGGCGGTTGAATTTCTTCATCCCAGTAGCCAGGAAGCTCAAAAGTGGTATTGAAGTCCCTGCAGTTTCTGACGTCGTCCTCGTTGAATTTGAACCAGCGTCCGGTATTAAAATAGTGGCATTTCGAGGCATTTCTGGCTGACTGCATCCGAATAGAAATGTCCCTGCCCGTTCTGCGTGAGGCACAGATGAAGGCCCTGAAAAGTGGGAATGTTAGTTTAATGTTCTGAACACTAGTAAATAATAAAGGAAGCAAAGTATGATGGCTCACCTTTCTCTGGAATTGTGTGCTCTTCTGAATTCAGATTCGTGAGAGCGGTACCTCGCCAACCACGCTTGGTGTAGACCGGCGATGACTGCGGTGATAGGAGGATTCTGGGCCAAGTTGGCGGATGAGTTGTGTGGCCCAACCTGGGGATTGGTAGCCTGGCTGATAGGAGGCTGGGGATTGTTAGCCTGGCTGATAGTAGGCTGGGGATCGGTGGCCTGGGTAATATAAAGGCCCTGGGCCGAGTCGACGTAGCCGCCGTGTAGTCCAACCTGGGGATCGGCAGCCTGGCTGGTAGGAGGCTGGGAATCGGTGGCCTGGGTAATAGGAAGGCCCTGGGCCGAGTCGACGTAGTCGCCGTGTAGTCCAACCTGGGGATCGGCGGCCTGGCTGATAGGAGGCTGGGGATCGGTAGCCTGGCTGGTAGGATGATCTTCGTCCGGGTTGGCGGATGAGTTGTGTAGTCCAACCTGGGGATCGGTGGCCTGGCTGGTAGGATGGTCTTCGTCCGGGTTGGCGGATGAGTTGTGTAGTCCAACCTGGGAATCCTGGGGAGGCGGCGAAGGTGACCAGGTCCTTATGTAGTCGTCAAAGCAGAAATCTCCTTCCATTGTGCTGCAGTCAAGTTAATATCTAGTTACGTGAGATATAATATTGTGCGTTGCCAGCTGTGTGACTCACTTCTGGTATATCCGATATATGAAACCAGGCGGAAGGGAGAGGATTCCAACGGAGATTTAAAACGAGGTTGGGAGGCCGAGAGCCTAGTGTAACAAATTTCGATATTAAGAGAAGATATAGAGGCTGGTATGTCCTGATAGATAATTCTCACAATGAATACTGTCGATATTATCGAGCTTCAGAACGACGGTGTGTAGGATGAGAAAAAAAAAAAAAAAAAAGAGAGAGAAGAGGAAGGGACAAATTCCTGAGGAATTCCTTCCTTTTATAGGCGTAATAGCCATGACATCACGGGGCAAATCACTGTATAGAGTGACTCACCTCAGTATGTCATATGGCGTGGCTAGATAAGACGCCACAGCTTCTACCCAAAACCACGAGAATCTTCGAGGCGGTGAAGTGTTGGGGCTGTTGAACTATCGCTAGCCGTGAATCCTAAGATATTGTCGTCATACCCCTCCCCTACGAAAATGCGTACCGGTGTTTCTGGGCAGTACGGGAGGGAAAGAGCGTAGCCATGGCATCGACAGGTGAGAGAAATGGAGTCTCTCGCTCTGCAGAGAAGAAAACCTTCTGGGCCAGAGTCGTTGAAGAGAAGGATATCATGAGTAAAGTTCCATCGCGAAGAAGAGATAAAATATATCGTGGTTTCTTCCCCTATAATATCCTGGCCACCGCATCGCAGCCTCCCTCAAAGCGTCTACCTAGCATGTTCACGATCCATGTGAAATTACTTGGGGCTTGAAGGTGACGGGGACACACATATCCAAACACGGGTAGTCTACAATAGCACATGAGGCCGACTGCGTATCCCATTCCACCGCACCTGGGTGACTGGATAACAATGTATCCCCAGAAGCAAAGAAGCGAGTTATCGCCATGACGTTGGGCCGAGCCCCTTTTGCGTCAGGACTTCCACCACAGAGCCTGCAACATGGCCAAAAGTATGTGATATACCAGGGCTCTACCACGATGTTTGTTTTGCGTGGCTTAGGTAGAATAGTGGACCAGGGTGTCATCTTGCACTGAGTTGCCAATACCACCGTTTCTGGTGAGAATTACCAGATCTCAGAGGCCGCGGGGCTGCAAGCGCTGTACTGTAGCCGTAGCGTGGTATTAGCCAAGTATCCAGGCATTTGATCCACGGTACCGTGTTGGTATATTTAGAGCAAGCTCTATACGCATCATGGATGCTGTGGTATCGTTATAGGAAGGAGCGCAGAAGGAGCGCATGACGTTGTCTCGAGCTGAACTCTATCGCGGTAACGAGCGGCTAAATTAGCTAGTGCCGGCTAGCCCGCGAGCCACTAGCGCGCGTAACAAGCTAACTATTTTAACTAAGTGGAGACTGGCCGCGCCTCTTGAAACGCTCCCCGTGTTACAGGCTACATACACACATCGAGCTTCGCTCGTTCTGGTCTCAGGTGGTTTCATATTGGGTAACTACCGCTAGATTTTCTTTCTAAGTTGCCAGATTACAAGTGCAGGGAAAGGGGGCAGTGCAGTGTGTTTACCCCAACAAGTTAAAAGACTGGTTCCTGTCAACCACTATCCAGAGTTGAGACGTATGGCCATACATATATCGACAAATATGCGTCCAGGGAGCGTCATAAATATTCTCAAAACACTCTCACCGAGAAAAGTAGCAGTGCCAAAAAGACAGGAATTACGTTAAAAGCGTTAAAAGCGTAGCTGTGCAACTATATGGCCCCAGTAAAGTACCCTCGGCGTTTTTTTCCGTGGACCCGATATATACAAATGGTGAAGATAGCGGCTGGAAAGCAAGGTCAATCACGAGGCGGTATATATTCTGCAGAAACGTAGCCCGCCTCCCTAGCCCGATTTTTTCTACGAGATACCTAACGATGGCACCAATCCATCACTCTCATTTAATTCCTGTCCAACCTTGTAGGACACTTTATACCGAAGCCTGACCGTGTTTCCCTTGCCTGGCTGGACTCCGTCCATTTGGAGCTGCTGCTGAACTCCAATCTTCTGATATGGCGCAATATCTCTGCCGGACTGAGGCCGGAGCTGTAGAGAATAAGCCTGCAAAAGTGTAAAAGAGAGGAAACATGTCGTTAGCTGATAGTCATCCAAATACGTCTTACGCCCATGGGTTGTTGGTTAATGTCAAGCAAGAAAACAGAAACAGGGAGGCGGCTTCTTGTACCTTTTCAATGGCGATTTGGAAATGGAGTTCTGAAATAGCGTGAGGGGTATTGTTAGAGAATGACACAAGGCCATGTATTTTGTTCTCACCAGGAAAGCGTTTCACCTGCATTTTTATTCCTATGGTGGCGTTGAGAACTTCGATGGTATTCTGTGAGGGTAGAGTTTCCTCTGGAAGAGCAGATGAGAAGGTCCATTCGTCATCTGCGTCAGATGTCTGGGCTGGCGTCACTTGTTTGGACTGGCTGGATTGTTGGGGCGAATATGGTGCATGTAGGGTTGGGGCTGGTGGCCCAGATGCTAGCTGGCCTAAATCTAGTAATGACGAAGATGCGGCGTTTGAAGAAGCTGAGCTCTGTAGTTTATTAAACGGTGATGATGTCCTTGACCCTCCCGACGTAATAGCAGCAAATGGGTCAGATGGTCTAGGCGTAGGCGTTGAAGTAGAAGGTATTGATGGCGACTTCGCAAGGGAAGCCGATGAAGAGCCTTCTTCAGTGGTAAGCAGCAGTGCTGTGAGAGTGGACGGAAGTATGGAAGTTATCACTCACCTTCAGCTGGTCCTAGAGGGAGTGCAACACTTCCCTGGCCCTGAGGTTCGTCTTGGAAGGAAAGGCCCAGTAAGTCACCCTCAAGCGTGGAAGCAGCAGGGGGATTAAGGGCTGTACTACCGTTGGAAGCAGCAGATACCTGCTCTTCCTCGCCTCCAAAATCAATCAAAGATAGTTCGTTGGCAGCATTCTTTTTAACGCCCGTACTCGTCCCCAGAGTACCTTTAGGTATGTTGGATGCCGCAGTTACATCTCCGGCCTTAATCAGCTTATATCTTTGCACCGTTCGGTGTATACTATCGTTTATTTCTAATAGTTTCGATACAGCCTCGTTGTCTTCAGACTCATCCTCACACATTTTTTGTATTTTAGGATGTGCATTTTGAAGAGCGCTGGCCAGTTCCTGTGTAAGTCAGGTAAGTATCTGTCTCATTCCTCTTCCTGATGACAGCCAACACGCACCTCATAAACGTCTCCTTCTGATAACTTGTCTCCAGGCTTAAAATTCTCCAGCATCTCTTCAAGAAGCTTAGCCTTCTCCTGAACCCTCGAGACCTCTTCTGCCGCCTTTGCTCGATAGTCCGTCCGATGTCGAGTATCATAGCCTGCCATTATTTTCATCAGTCTGTTGGCTTCTCGAAGGTCATCCGGGTTCCCTCTTCGTATCAGCTCTTGCAGTTTTGCGGACTGAGCGATCTTCTCTTCTTCTTCCATCTCCTCGGCAGATTGGAGATTCTATATGGTGTGCATCATTAGTACCAGCATAGACTGTTGAGCTAAAGGTACGTAGCAACTGAAGGAGGACCAACATACATCGCTTGGGTTCAGAACGGCAGCATCTTCACGACGGATTTCAGGAAACATATAACCCTTGTAGAGGAGAAGACGGTGCATGTCACGGATGAATCCGAGGTCATCCTTGTATCTTGAGGTCTGACATATCGTCTGTCTCCATTCTTCAATCGATTCGAGGATCCTCTGTTGCGCTCTCGATGGTCGAATAGGCGGTCGTTCGGGAAATCTTCGAACGAGTTCGTTCAGGAACTCTTTTGTGCTGATCTGGAGATGAAACGGGTATCCGCAGTTTTTGACGCATATGTCGAGCAACTAGGCAGTATAAAGAACATCAGAGTGGCCAAGCAGTCAGCCTCGTATACCTCCTGAGATGCTAAAGGGGGAAAGGGGGGGTAAACGGTAGGAGCATACAGCGAGGGCTAGCATCGCAACATTCGCATTCCGGGAGTTTATCAACTGGACTATGGTCATTGCTGCTTCGCGAGGCCTTTACCATTGGCATCTTATTAGGACTTCATCCCATTGAAAATAGAGAAGTAAATCCAGCGCGAACGGCTGGACTGCTGCACTCACGCGTTTCCCCTCTTTGTATTGATCAAATCCACCACCTCCAGGTTGAGGGCCAGGTTCGGTTCGTAGTTCTGGGGATCGCACGCATTATCTGGTCCAAGTCACTCGGTCAGCAGCCATCTTCACTCTTGGGCAGGAAGCAGCAAAGACACCCGGGTGCACCGGCGCGAGGGAGAGAACGTACGGATATACCGCTGCAGCGTCGACTGTGCGGGTGGCTCCAGGTAGGCGCTGAAGCGGTCCCTGGCCGCCATCCGAGCTGACGTCGCCTCCAGGTTGTCGGTTTCTTAAAAGACGCAGTAGAGAAGGTCGAGTGTCGGGAGGGCAGAAGTCACATTAGCGCTGAGGCCAGAAGCCGTTCTATCTTCCTGGCTAGTTATCTGCGTGAAGCTATCACCAAGTCGAGGTCGGCTTTGTCAACTGCCTAACTAACTAACTAACTAACTACTAGTTAGTTCAGGCTTGGCCGCAGCGTTTCGGCCTCCTTAGAGCGGCCTGCCAGGGCAAAGCAGACGCAGATACGGAGAACTACTGCCTTGTGCCTACATTTATATACACTCTTCTACCGGCTGTCTCTTCTCGAAGCTCGTCAGCCTCATCCTCGACTTCGTCTTCATCATCCTCAGTCATCTTCATCATCGCGGGCCATAACTGACAAGTTATTGGTGCTTAGTCAGCAGGTTACAGCTATAAAAGCAGCGAACGACTCGCATGCAGTTCAATGTTCGATACTATTTTCAGTATTATTTTCAATTCGCTCTGGCGGCCCCGGTAGAAAGCTGTATGCCTGGCCGAGGTATCTTATCTCCCGGCGGGGGTGGATGGAACAGGCCGACGCATCTTCATTGCGGTCTATGCTGTCTCTCTAGAGCAATAATTGCCCTGCATCATTTCATCTCGTTGATTCTAGTGCGAGGAGAGTCTTCTAGAGCAAAATATAATAATATCCCGTCCCTGGCAATAATGAATTATGGAAACTTGATGCAATTGTTGAGTATTTCTTTATTCAAGGTATATATATATCCTACTTTCAATCATATCTACTTCTAATAAAATACGTCAGTAGGCTGAGGGTAGACACTTTGCTCCCGTTTGAATCCCTATCTGGGCCATGTCGAGGCTAAGAACCATCACGCTCTTCACCTTTGTGACCAGGACTACTTTCTTCGTCTATTTCAGTATGCATTCTTACTTGTGAATACACCTGATAATTAACTAAGCGTCTATAGAACAAAAGCCAGCGCTTAGGTGAAGTTCGACGTCATAGTAAAGGGGCAGCCCATCAACGCCAGCTATGATCACTACCCATCGACAGCCAAGGAAGATCAAATCTACGAATGGTTGATTGTGTATATCCCAGCACTGGTCGAAATAACGGACCAAGGCTCCGATACCGTCTAACAGTGCTCCTTTCGTTCTGTCAGAGCCATTCATATTTGTGCCTGCGATGGCTGGCTCCATGCCAACCCGTTCCTTGCCCAGCCTGTCCAGTAACTCCCACAGAGCGAGCTAAGTGTTCTGTTGAAAGGCGCAGGTTCAAGCTGTCTAGACATGCAAAAGACAGCCAAGGATACTACCAGCCCGCCGCCGTCATAGCTTCTTTGCTATTCTGCGAGGTCGCTCTTGCTGTTCAGGCTGGGGGATGCCCGTTCGACCCAACCTCGCCCCCGACCTTGCCCCCGGCCTCCCTACCAGCCTCACCGTTGCATCTCCTCGTCATCGTTATGTCATTCACTATAAGTAGTCACCTTTAATCCATGGTTTATGATACCCAGCAAACCGTGGTTAGCAACATGGTGCCGGGTAGTACCGGGTCTTTGGTGGCCACAGCAGGATGTATCAGGAAATTCCATGGTACGCTGGCCCCGCGGGTCCTCAACTGAACCGTTCGATAGAATATTGGGTGTCTCAACAAAGCTTAAGGCATGAAGAAGGAAAGGGCTAGGGGATGGGGCTCCGATTGATCCTAGAATAAGCTTGGCTCAAGGTGTCAGTTGAAAGATGTGCCGAGTACTCCGTACAGGATGTGATATATCGGTATAACAAAAGAATACCAAGCCAATAACCAGTTATACTTGACAAAGGAGCAAAGGGTGTTTTTCTGATCCAGATGCCTCCCAAGTCAGTTGACTAGTTAAGTCCCTAATGACTCACCACCGGTTTTGTTATCATGTCTGCAACACATTCCGGCTCTTCTAGGATCAATCACTGGCTATATCCCCATCAAGTATCAGTGTTGTAACTTAGTTTTACGCTCACATCCTGGCAAAATGCTTATATTTGATGTCCTGGGAATTGTTGTTATATAGCTGGAATGCAGGGTGGTACGGTTGCGTTCAGGAGATGAACTACCTAAGGCTGTCCGCCTTTGAGTCCTGCATGCTTCTACTAGGTTAGCTCAAAAATACGCTAGCTCATAGGGTAGGCTGGCAGTGTGTGGCAGAGAGGGCCTAGGTGTAATCCTCTCTGCTCTATTTGATGCATCGATGTGTTATAATATAAGATATAGGGTATCGTACATAGAAAGGCTGCTCATTCATTAGATAGAAGGGCGACTGCCTGGAGTTATGTCACATTAGTTATTCTATGGTTATTTTTCTGCACTAGTTGTCGAGAATTCGTCCTTTTCTTCTCTTTTTATTACGCCTCGTGGCTGAGAGATGTACGCTTGACATCTGTCGTATGCATGCATTCAACTCTGCGGAGTACAGGCTACGGAGTACATTAGCATTAAACACATATGGTATCAATCGGGGTCGTACGATACATGACCGAAGAAAAAATAAAATCCCAGTATAAATCCTTACGCGTTTCTTCAACCCGATGCATCGGCCAGGATGTTCAACGGGGAGAGAATGTAAATTGCAAAAAAAAAAAAAAAAAAAAAAAAAAAAAAAAAAAAAAAAAAAAAAAAAAAAGGAAAAAAGAAAAAGGAAAAGCCAACGCCATGGTATCATAGTACATAACATAAACCCAGTCACCGGCAACAATTGAATATTCATTTCATATTGATTGCCGGCAAAGTTATCCAGTGTCCCATTCACTCTCTCACTCGCTCGGTCGGACCCCATGCCGACCTTCTCATGCCCGGCCTCCCTCGATAGAAGCCATCGAAGAGTGTAAGATACTTTTTTGCTAGACCATGAAGTCTCCGATGTGAAATGTCAAAAATCGGTCATTGAAGCCTTGCAGACACATGTACCGTCATGCCCCATCACTCCCGGGGGGCAGCATTTAATGAGCTGCGGCCTCTCCCCACAAGGAGTACACTTGCTTGGGGTACACTTTCCCTCCACGCAAGCCAAATCATGGTGCTTGCTACATCCTGTGTGACAATCGCAAGAGTCATTCCACAGGGCATCCTTCACACGGCAGAGTCCACTTATGCATATCGACGAGGCAGGAACAACGCGTCTTTCGGTCTTTGCGAGAGCGGCGCAGTGATCCTCAGAAGGTTTAGGGCAGTCGGAGTCAAAATTGCAGGAACTGCCTACAGCAAAACACTGGACATAACGGATAGGACTCATGGGATTCCTTCGATAAGGGATAAACTTGACTCCAGGAAGCTCCGTAGGAGGTTCACATATGCATCTCTTAGGAAATCTGGGAGCGCTGAGAAGAGATGAGGACACAATTGAGGCGAAAAGGGCCATTGTAAAGAGAAGAGTTTTGATCATGGATGTCATGGTGTAGGAGAATTGGCGTGCTGTCACTGCTATCCGTTGGGGAGCGACAAGACACTTGGAACACAGAGGGACGCTGGCATTTCACTTATATATGCAGTCGGCCACCAGGAAAACAGGGGAATCGCCTTTTGATGCGCAATGGATGTCAATCCCCAGGGTATCCGTCATGCGACCATGACGACGTGTTGAACGTGAGCGCCCATTTATTATATCTGAGCTCTGTGCCTGGAGTATATACCACCCGCTATTTGCAACTCTCCAACTCTGAAGGAAAAATGAGCCAACCAGGCTATTTCTCTGTCCTCCACCACTCCAATGAGTCGCGCGGCTCTGTTACACGATGGGACATCCGCAGAGTCAGAGCTCATTAGTTACCAAACAAGAAAAGAAACGAAAGGCGAGAACAAAACTGGATGATAGTCTTTCGTCCCTTTCTTCCCCTTTCCCCCCGTTGCCTACTGCAGGCTAACCTTCCCATTTCACGCGGTGATCAGCTTCGTGCTTTGTATATCAGTATTGGGAACGGAGCATGATCGACAGTATAAGAGGCCTGTACTATGATATTCCACAGGTTTTACGTACGCCCTGGAGATCAAAATTCGAAGAAAGGGGAGAAAGATTGACATAGTTAACGTCACCAGTGCAACTCCGGCCTTAGGCTAAACATGCTCGCGATAGAGGCTCGTCCATATTGATTCCTTGGAATTTGGCCGCCTGCAAAGACCGAGCACCAGCCGATGTGCATTGTGTGGCTGGGATCTATGGGGGATATGCAGATAAATACCAGCGGAAGTCCGAGTGTCCCAGGTGTACGTGCATGGCTCACTGCGCCAGCCTGGAACTTGTTCTGTGGTCTGTGTTCTCCCTCCAATTCTCCCGCGAAGTTGCCAGATTGTGAAGCCGACGGAAGCAGCAAGAAGTTGTGTCTGGTTTCTTGGCCGCCGATTGGCTGGCTTCAGCCCCTGCAAGCTAACTAGTTAGTTTAGTCAACGAGTTTAACAAGTTAACTCGTCAGCTAGCGCAACTTAGCCGATGCGCGCTTCTTGCCGCGGCGTTATTCGAGTATAACATCCTCGATTATCTTATAATCCGACAACTGCTCTCGAGAACGCTTCCCCCTGAGCCCTTAGAGTGACATTAGATTATTACTGAGCTAGGTTGATAAGAACACTTGGTTTTTTTTTTTTTTTTTTTCGCCCTTTTGATAGTTAATGTAGCTAGCCGTCGACTAGGTAAGGACTTTCGACGAGCCATCAGGGAAAATAATATTGACAATCTGAAGTATATAGACCCCTATAGCCTGAACTGTTACCCATTTCTATGCAATTTCCGTAAGTGCAGCAATTGTTAACGTTCTAAACCGAGAATCAGGATCCGGTGTCAATGGCTAGCGGTACCCAGAATAGATATGCGGCTTGATTAACCACTCTATATTTCTGCCTAGAGGATTATCTAGTTGAATAGATATGATAGACGCCCATGGTTATACTCTCGCCAGGGAGGAGTATGACTGAGAGCCATTCGAAATAGTCTCGAGAATGGAGTGAGTTCATTGATACAATTTCTTATATGAAATATACGTGCTTCTCCGGACACGAATGACATTCACAATGCCTTTCAGGCTATATTTTCTAGCATCATATGATATATAGCTAAGCACCGGCTTTGATAGCCGATTGCCCAGTCGTGAATGGACCGTTAGCTGTGCTAGCCATTTAACAGGAGAATCGGCATTCACTAGCCTTCCTAGGTTCAGGTTGTCTTTCACCCAGAGGGTCCTCAACTACATTTGACCCTTGCGAAGTTTGTCTTTTCGGTACATCCAAGGGATAGAGAGATCGCTTAAGCCAACATTCTGTTTCATCCTTGAAGTTCCTCGTCCAATATTTAATTTGATATTATGTGTCTTAGATTCGCAACGAGAGTCAGGGATAGTACAGAAAATCTGCTCAGAGCTGATGGATGGTCATTCTTCAACTCTTTCGAGAAAGCAGTCAGGATATTTGTATGCAGCGATGGCTTGATCGACATGCATGCATTAGTGCCGTTGTAGATAATCCAACCTCGGTGATTAACCCTGTTTGAGCTCACATGCTAGTTGTACTTAGGACGTTCTTGGCTCTGGATATCAATTTGAGAGACTTCATGTTGACCTTTGAAGTACACCTAAAAACTTGTTCATTGCCACCCAGCATGAAGACTCATATAGTGTGCTGAGCTTGCTAGGGAGGGCTAAATTTAGCCTGGCCATGATTCACGCGAATGCGCAGTATTAGCCGGAGATGAATGACGACCATACTCGCATATTTAATTAGTGTGATTGGTACTATCAGTACCTTATTGATGGAAGGCTTTTGGCAAAGTAAAATGCAATGACCTTTACTCATTTGCATCAAGTATCCGAAGTCATTGGCGATCTTATAGTTATCTTTGCGGGGATCACCCTATGTTATAGCCTCAGTCATCCAGGAAGTGCCTAGTAAACAAGGATTTGGCCTGTGATGAGCGTTGTAACATGCGGGCTCCAGTACTGTCGCGTAGAAGAGGAATCATGTAGATCCCGCTGCGGTGCTAAGGGTATAATTTGTTGCATAGAACTACCTAGTACTTAACCAATGCTTTTAATTCTGATAAAGTACCAGCAAATGAAATGGAAATTGAGGGGAGTAGGGGACACAAAACATGGAATTGAACCTGGTGAGGGCTGGGGAAGCCTAAGGATAGATTTGCATCCAAGGGTCAACTGACGGAAAATCCGGAAGTTCAAAAGTCCAAGACCTAAGCCCTAGTTAAGTCCGTGACGGGCCGCATTCAACAAACCTGCGCATCATCGCCGTTATTCGATGAAGGGGAAAGTGGAAAACAGAGTAGAGACGGGCATAATACAACCCAAGCCCTAATGCTTTGCTTTCCGAGTACATTTTCTTCTTCAATGTTAGCTCTCGCTCAGGAGCCTTAATCAGCAGAGGCTCACGTGACAGGCAAATCCCGGGAGGCTTAAAGTTCTATAATCAGCCTTAACATTGACATGAATAGTTGAAGAAGCAGATTAGTTTTGTTAAACTAGTTTCATAGAGAGCAGTTGCCCTGAGATACAAGGACTTCCAGAAGGCGGAAGACAGTGCTCCTTGCCGATAGACTACCGTCGTTAATTCAGGATGGTTCGACATAAAAAAGACACGATGTCCCGCAAGAGCAAGCGGGGTGACTACCGACGACCAGTGATCAAAGATGGAGTAGATGAGCACGGAAAACGGCCTCGCGCGCCCTTTCAAGCTGCCTGCTGGGATCTGGGACACTGCGACCCGAAGAAATGTTCCGGCAAACGATTGATGCAGCTTGGATATATGCGCGATCTGGGTATAGGACATAAGTTTCCGGGCGTGGTAATATCGTATGTAACTACCCAAGACTGTACATCATGACGGGACACGGCTGATGAAAAGGAACAAAACATAGGCCGAATGCAAAGCAGACCCTTTCCCCTGCTGACAAGCCGTTGCTCGAGCAGTATGGTGCAGCCGTGGTGGAGTGTTCATGGGTACGAGTGAGCGAAGTACCTTGGTCAAAAATTGGCGGAAAGACAGAGAGATTGCGTGCGTGATATCCCGTGTGACGGCGGCCTGGATTCAATGCTAATATACTGTTGGGATACAGTGCCTTACCTTGTGGCAGCAAACACGGTGAACTATGGCAAACCGTGGCGGTTGAACTGCGTTGAAGCACTGGCTGCGACTTTCATGATCTGTGGACACGAAGACTGGGCTGAAGAGGTGTTACAGCACTTCCGTTACGGCCAGCCGTTTCTAGAGATCAACTCGCAGCTGTTTAAGCGGTATGCAGCTTGTGAGACAGAAGCAGACATCAAGGCCGCTGAGGAGAAGTGGCTGGCGAAGATCGAGAAGGAATACGCGGAGAACCGAGAAGGGAAAGGGCCAGACGATATGTGGACTACGGGGAATACAAACAGGCAGGCCTTTCTTTCGGATTCCGAAGACGAGGAAAATGAGGAGGGGAACGAAGAAGGCGATGATGATGACGACGAGGACGAAGATGGGATCCCGCGGAATGCTCTACAGAGAGACAATCCATTCCCGGAGTCAGAGGAGGAAGATGACGATGAGGAAGAGATGGCAGAGATCCGGCGAAAGATACTCATGTCCAAGCCGTTTGCTGGCACCGCTTCTTCCCCTGACCGCGAGCCAGACGCAAAAGCGACTGGACCTGCAGTAGTACCGTCGCCAGCAGGTGTGACAGCCGCGAAAGACGCCTGCAACGAGGAGAGCGACAGCGACGATGGCAACGAGAGCGACGCCGCCTTTGACCGCATCATCAACGCAACCATCGCGACCGATCGAACCGGCATCAAGGCCCTCCAGCGCGAGAAACAGCGACGGGCATGAGCCAAGCCTGCCTATCAACATCACATCACCTTACCTAAGCCATTAGGTAGCTTACTCATACGGATTTACTATAACCCGTAGCGCCGCCAAGAAAATCGTCCTCGCGCTCCTTTTTCCGCCTTTTCGTTCCTGCTGCAAAAAACTCCCCGCGTTCTGCAAAGTACGAAGCCGTTCTTGAGAGTGCGTACCCCCCCCCCCCAGCCCCAGGTAAAGGACCCCTTGCACCGCCAGTTCCACAGTTAGGGAGGCCTGTTCTGTTCGCGGGTGAGCCCTTGGGTGGGTAGCAGCCAGAGCCTGCGAGTCTGCCGCCGCGATACGCTTCCTGTCGGTGGAAGAAATTTTCGAGTTTGGTCCTTTTCTCCTCTTTGGATGCAGAATTTTTTTGGAACATAAAAGGCTGAGCCAGTTGGGGCTGATTAAGGCTGATGGTCTCGTGACAGGTACAGGCGTCGTTCGGGCCAGGGGCGAAGACAGGACTGGACAAGGATCTATATATCTGACTCGGCAAAGGGGGAAAAAGATAGTGTGAAAGGCTGAAGCATGCCTGCTGTCAGTGTTGGGCCCGCTGGCGACGATCCGGTAGGGAGCCCGGTATACCGCACCTCGCCCGGGACTTCCGCGGGAGCGTTCCATGACCCTGCAGCCACCTCGGTAACACCCGCCAGTGGCCCGGGTGCTGGCAGCAGTGGCAGCAACGGCAGTCCCCAGTTGCCTCCCGCAATCTTGCCGAGACAGGTGACGCTGCGAGACCGAGTGACGGCGGCGACGCTAATCCCCTTCTCGTCGGCACAGGAGGTCCCCCGTTCTCTGCTGGCGTACCTGTGCGACCAGCTGAACAAGGAGATCGAGAAGGGCGACACGTACCCCTTTATAAACCCATTGAGCCTGGCGGAGTTTGGCACAGACTGGTTCTCCCATTTCACGGCGGTCATGCTGCTCGGAGACGTGCCAACCGTTGGTCATGTACAGTCTTTAGAAGCTATTGGCGCCGACTGGGGGAAGATATGCCTGGGCAGCTTTAATATCAAGCCAAATTACCCTGGAAGAAGTAGTCATATATGTAACGGTGCCTTCCTGGTGACGGATGCCTCAAGAAACCGCGGTGTAGGCCGGCTGATGGGTGAATGCTACCTGGAGTGGGCACCACAGATGGTGAGCATTGAGCTCAGCAATGTTTCAAGCAAGATATATTTTAAGCTTTGACGGTGATATAACGTTGCTAACCTTTTGATCTGCTTCTCGTTACTTTGTTTTCGTCTGCTTAGGGATACACATATGCCGTGTTCAATCTGGTTTACGAAACCAACGTAGCCTCCTGTCGAATATGGGACGCGTTGGGCTTCAAGCGAGTAGGCAGAATACCAGGCTGTGGCAATCTACGATCATACCCAGGCCAGCTTATTGATGCAATAATATACGGCCGGGATCTCGGTCCAGAGGGAGAAGACTTTGTCTCTGAAGAAAGATTCGACAAGATCAGATATTACTTGAAACATTCCAAGTACCCGAGCGGCGCAGATAGGGCTGAGAAGAGCCGTCTACGCAGTGCAGCTACCCACTATAAGCTTGTAGGTGGCGAGAAGGGCGAGCCAGAGAAGCTGATGCTGAAGGATAAGGAGGTTGTCTCCGATCCGCAACAGCAGTATGAGATAGCTCGTAGGATACACCAGCAGCAGCATGGTGGTATCAACAAGACAACGGCTACTATTGCGTTAAAATATCATTGGGTTCGGATCAAGGAGACCGTTAGCATGGCCATCAAGAACTGCCCACAATGCAAGGAAGGCCCCAAAGCACCTATGAACGGTGCCAACGGCATCCAACTCAGTTCTCATACAAACAGCAATTCTGAAACCAATACCTTGCCATTCAAACGGGAGAAGCCATCGCCAACTCCTAGGGCTAACACTTTTGATATACCTCCTTCTAACGCCTTTACCCCCACCCAGCCTGACCAACAACTCACAAGCGTGTCCGCAGCAGTTCACCAGTACTCCAAGGAGGAAACCTTCAGTCCTACACCCCACCCACATCCTCACAACACCCACTCTCACACTACTCCTCTTATTCACGCTGGGGGGATGGCGGACTACGCTGATATACCGCTCGATCCTCAGATAATGGATGACATACACCACCATCTCCCTCCATTTCAGCACCATAATGGCGTCAATGTTGGCGTGGGAGTGAGTCCGTATGAAACGGACGGTGCACACGATCCTCATCACGCCTTGACCCACGACTTCGATCATTCCCCCATGCAGCATCATGACCATGATCACCACCACCACGAACACCACCATCATGACCACACAGGCAGCTATCAGGTGGTTGAAGACGACGATCTGATGGCGTCGCACGCCGGCGTAGGCGTAGATGTAGGCGTCGGTGCCGGAGTAGGAGTTGACGTTG
Organism: Trichophyton benhamiae CBS 112371; assembly: GCF_000151125.1. Classification (NCBI taxonomy): domain Eukaryota; kingdom Fungi; phylum Ascomycota; class Eurotiomycetes; order Onygenales; family Arthrodermataceae; genus Trichophyton; species Trichophyton benhamiae. The sequence goes on from NW_003315102.1 coordinate 15,896, forward strand.
ATGTTGACGTCGGTGTTGGCGTGGGCATGCGAGACCAATCCATGAGGCTCGCAGAGGCAACGCGGCTACAGAACGATGCCCAGTTTCAGGCAGACCTGCTTACCGTTGCCTTTGGAGGAAGAGACGACCAGAATCACTTTGAGAACTGAGCAAGCAAATCAACCCGTAGCACTGATGGACGATATATATGTACAGCTGCTGTGGATCTATGATGACTTTTACGAGCACTTTAGACGGATAGACTATCTTCCAATATATATACCTTTTCTTCCATCGTAGCCTATTCAATATTGCTGTCGAGATTTGTATGTTGTAAGATAAAAGGGGAAAGATTGTTTGGCGGCTGAAGTTGCTGACACAGCACGGGGGAAAAAAGCAAAAAAAAAGAGCCACAGCGAAAAGCTATCAAAATACTAAACCGCTGAACACCACTACGGGCCACCTTCTGCAAATTAAACAGAGAGAGACAGCGGGAAAGGAGAGACATTTCCCCCAAGCTATCTATCCCGAGGAATACGTACTTGCTTATTCTATTTGTTTTGAATTTGAACCGCTGCAATGGCGTTCGCGGGCCAAACACCCACAATCATCGTTTTGAAGGAGGGTAAGTTTTTCTACGCCTCTGCCCCCCCCTCTACTATCACACGTTTGCTCCAGCACGAATGTGACTGTTCTAAGCTTACGATGGGTGTTTGATATGCAGGAACGGATGCCTCGCAGGGCAAGGGACAGATTCTCTCGAATATCAACGCCTGTGTTGCGGTACAGAACACTATCAAGAGCACGCTAGGCCCCTATGGCGGGGACCTATTACTGGTAGACACCAACGGCAAGCAGACAATCACAAACGATGGAGCAACGGTAATGAAGGTAAGGAGATGCTCTAGTTGTTTAGGAATGAGACGTCTACAAGGGCTTCGTGCTGACTGCTGACCGTAACAGCTGCTCGATATTGTCCACCCCGCAGCCCGCATCCTGACCGACATTGCACGATCCCAGGACGCAGAAGTAGGCGATGGGACGACCTCCGTGGTTGTGCTAGCAGGTGAAATCCTACGAGAAGTGCGTGACCTAGTGGAGCAGGATGTAAGTGCTCAGACGATTATAAAGGGATTGAGGAAGGCGAGTGCCATGTGCATCAACCGGATCAAGGAGATTGCAATTGATATGAAGGACGCTGCTGGCGGAGAGGCGAAGAAGATTGAGACTTTGCGGCGACTGGCGGGCACAGCGATGAACAGCAAGCTGATCAAGCGGAATTCGGACTTTTTCACAAAGAGTGCGTTATCTTTTACTTTTGGACATGACGATGGAAAAAAAAAAACCATGCAGGCAGTGACTGAGCTAACTGATGTGATGCAGTGGTTGTGGATGCCGTCCTGTCGCTGGACCAGGACGACCTGAACGAGAAGCTGATTGGGGTCAAGAAGATTACCGGAGGAGCGCTGCAGGACTCGCAGTTCATCAACGGCGTTGCGTTCAAGAAGACGTTCTCTTATGCTGGGTTTGAGCAGCAGCCCAAGTCGTTCAAGAACCCAAAGATTGTTTGCTTGAATGTTGAGCTGGAGCTGAAGAGCGAGAAGGACAATGCAGAGGTCAGGGTCGAACAGGTATCGGAGTACCAGGCCATCGTCGACGCGGAGTGGCAGATCATCTTCAACAAGCTCGAGGCTCTCTACAAGACCGGAGCCAAGGTTGTCCTTAGCAAGCTCCCTATCGGTGACCTTGCAACACAGTATGTCTTTTTTTCATTTACTTTTTTTAACCCTAACCCTCTCTCTGTCCTGATGAACGGCCCCGGTATTAACGAAGTTAGATACTTTGCGGACAGAGACATATTCTGTGCCGGGCGAGTGTCATCCGACGACATGGAGCGAGTGAACAAGGCCACCGGTGCCTCGACACAGTCTACCTGCAGCGACATCCAGGAGCACCACCTGGGCGAGTGTGGTAGTTTCGAGGAGCGCCAGATCGGTGGCGAGCGCTTCAACATCTTCTCCGAGTGCCCTGGAGCCAAAACATGCACTCTGATCCTGCGCGGTGGAGCAGAGCAGTTCATTGCCGAAGCCGAACGCAGTCTGCACGACGCCATCATGATCGTCAAGCGGGCGCTACGGAACACCAACGTCGTGGCCGGCGGCGGTGCAACCGAGATGGACCTGTCCGGCTACATCCACCGGTATGCCGACGTGAACGTCCCGCACAAGCAGCAGGCCGTCGTCAAGGCGTTTGCAAAGGCCCTGGAGGTGATCCCCCGACAGCTGTGCGACAACGCCGGCTTCGATGCCACGGACATTCTCAACCAACTGAGAGTCGAGCACAAGAAGGGCAACGTCTGGGCCGGCGTCGACTTTGACCGCGAGGGCGTGCGAGACAACATGAAGGCCTTTGTCTGGGAGCCGAGTCTGGTCAAGGTCAATGCCATCCAGTCGGCCGTCGAGGCTGCCTGTCTCATTCTCTCTGTCGACGAAACCATCAGTACGTCTTTCCCCTCCCCCCCCCCTCCTCCTCTTTCTTCCCCCCTGTCTACATCTATATGCTATGTCTTACTCTACTGACGTCTGATAGAAAACGAAGAGTCAGCCCAGCCACAGGGGCCTCCCCAGGCCCTACCGCAAGGCGCCGCCCAGCGAGTGCTACGAGGAGGCCGCGGCCGCGGAATGCCCCGTCGATGAAGTTAAAAAAAAATAATAAAAAAAATAAGAAGAAGAAAAAGAAGAAACAACAAGCACGAGAAGCAGAAGATGACGAGCTGCATGCATTCTTGCATTACGGAGTACGCATGGCACAGATGAAGAAGAAGAAAAAACGCCTGGACTTTTCTTTGCTACCAATAATAGAAGACAGCATAGGATTTTAATATCTATCAAAAAGTCAACGCACAACAACTCTTCCGTGACACAACTCGAGTTGCTCTGCATCAACTTAGGACGGACAGGACGGACAGCCTCTTCCATGCACTAATCAGTCCATCCTCCGGCCAGCAAGGGCGCTGGCTGTGGCTGATATGCGTGTCTGGAGAAGCAGCGGAAGGACAGGGAGCAACACCCCATGCGATGATAAGTAATCGCCAGACAGAAGCTGAGAAGAAGAAGAAGAAGAAGAAGAAGAAGAAGACGACGAAGACGAAAAAACAAGCTGTCCGGCCTCCTGTCCCATGTACTCCGTAGAGCGGTCCCCATTCTGTCTCGTAGATTTCTGATCCTCGTAAAAATCGGCAGCGCAGGAGAAATTTTCATCTTCTTTGCTTTTTCCCCCTTCATCTCGTCCTTCGCGAGCCTGCGAGAGCACCATCACCGTCGCCGTCGCCGTCTCTCCATCTCAGTAGCGACCTCGCTGTCTGTCCACCGGAGCGTCTGCGAGCCCGAAGTCCCCAGTCGTTGGATTTAAATCGTCACTCGCGCCCGCTTTAGCTCGCTAGTTAGTCGGACGACCCCTTGCTGCGCCCCTCCACCGGCGTCTCGCACTCTTCCCCCCCCAGCCCTCTTCTCTGCAGCAGCAGCTCGCGACTCTTCTCTCTCGCCAGAAAGCCCACCAGCATCGTCTTCGCCTTCTTCGCCCTCATCTTCGCCGTCGAGCATGTCCTACTATCCAGGAGCGTACCCGGGCGGCCCCCAGCAGGGCTACGACCAGCCACCGCCGCAGCAGCACGGCTACAACCAGGGAGGATACGGGGCACCACCACCACAGCAGTACCAGTGAGCATACCCATTCAGACAGGCAGACAGAGATAGGCAGACAGCGAGAGAAGCGGGACGCTGACGAGAACAGGCAACACGGCTACGGACAGCAGCCGTACCAGCAGCCGCCGTACGGGCAACCCTCGCACTCGCCGCAGCCTCATGCTCCCCCGCCAGGCGGCTACGGCCAGGCACCGCCGTCCCCCCAGCCGCAGTACAGATACCAAGTAGGTCTCATGCAGTGCCGACAGTGCGAGGAACGGAGGGTCTGAAAGGAGCCCTCGGGATCAAGGGAATCAACAGGGTGAAGGAGGTGGTTTCGCTGACGGTCGGATTCTCTGCAGGACCACGGGCAGCAGCAGCAACAGCATCACGGCTACGGCCATGGACCGCCTCCCAACAGCGGGCAGATGCAGAACGGACGTCCCAGTAAGGCTTCTCTGTTTCCCTCTCTCTTTCTCCCTGGTTTGGTTGCAAACGGCTAACGACGATTGCTAGACTACCAGAATACGTATGGCCAGGGTCCCCCGCCGCCGCCCAACAACCCCGTCTCCTTCGGCCATGGAGCCCCCCAGGGATACAACTTCCAGTACTCCAACTGCACCGGCAAGCGCAAGGCCCTGCTGATCGGAATCAACTACTTCAACCAGCGCGGACAGCTGCGAGGATGCATCAACGACGTCAAGAACATGTCCAACTACCTGAACCAGAGCTACGGCTACGCTAGACAGGACATGGTCATCCTCACAGACGACCAGCAGAACCCCATGAGCCAGCCCACAAAGGCCAATATCCTGCGTGCCATGCATTGGCTTGTCAAGGACGCCAGAGCTAATGACTCCCTCTTCTTCCACTATTCAGGTACATCTGCCTACCTAACCCCCCAATATACTTAACAACTGTGTTTTACTGACCATATATGTATGCAGGCCATGGTGGTCAGACGGCAGACTTGGACGGAGATGAAGAGGACGGCAACGACGAGGTCATTTACCCCGTAGACTTCAGATCCGCCGGCCACATCGTCGACGACGAGATGCACCGCATCATGGTACAGCCTCTCGTTCCTGGCGTTCGTTTGACCGCCATCTTCGACTCCTGCCACTCTGGCTCCGCCCTCGACCTTCCATTCATCTACTCGACGCAAGGAGTGCTCAAGGAGCCCAATCTCGCCAAGGAAGCCGGTCAGGGCTTGCTGGGCGTTGTATCTGCCTATGCTCGCGGCGATATGGGCGGCATGATGAGCGGCGCCGTCGACCTCTTCAAGAAGGCCACCCGCGGCGACGAGAGCTTCAAGAAGGCCCGTCAGACCCGTACCAGTCCCGCAGACGTCATCATGTGGTCAGGCAGCAAGGACGTGCAGACCAGCGCAGACGCTACCATCGGCGGTCAGGCCACAGGCGCCATGTCCTGGGCCTTTATCACCGCCCTCAAAAAGAACCCCCAGCAGAGCTACGTCCAGCTGCTCAACAGCATTCGCGATGAGCTCGCTTCCAAGTACTCTCAGAAACCGCAGTTGAGCTGCAGCCACCCCCTTGGTCAGTAGACTCACCCACTCTTCAAGTTGTTCTGTCCCCTCCCTCTCCCCCTTTTCTTCTCCGTCTTGCTGTTGCGTTGCTTGCTTATTTGCTCCCTTTTTTTCTTCTCTTTTTTAACCCTCCCTCGACCTAACACTGGCTGGTTCCCTTAGATACCAATCTTCTGTATGTCATGTAAGACGCCCACTACCACCTCTTCTCAAACCGTGAAAACACGTTTGCCATGACTATTCCGACAACAAGAAAATATATGAAAATACCAGGAACCCCGATAACCGCCTTGGACATACCTACTCCAATTAATCCTTTGAATGAATCAACCCCGTCCGTTCCGTTTCCGCCTTCTCCGTTAGCATGGGTAGCTCAGCGTTATAGGTTTACTTTACGGCTGTCTTTTGCCTTGCTTCGTCTCTTCTTCTCCTTCTGCTTCTCTTTTCTTTCTCATGCTGCTTGGAATTATGGGTTAATAACATGATGGGGGCACGAAATCTGGGTCGTTCTGCGTATTCTTTTTCCTTTCTATTTCCTCTTTTCTTGACGACCCCCTCCCCCTTTATATTGATCAATTTGCTTTTTATCATGTTGTTTTCTTGCGGGCTATTCATCTCACTGGGTTACTTGGGCATTGGTATTTAAAATACTTCATAGGTTAGCTGGGGATACTATTCATGACTTTTCACGTCTATTCATTTGTATTGCCCATCGTCTATATTGTATGTCTCTTGGCTATATTTTTCTTCTCCTCAAATACTCGTAATCTGGCATCAGCCTCCGGACACGCTCATACAAACCCTCCGCAACACTATCCCCAAACTCCTCTCTCCACTTCCCATATCGAACCTCCATATCCAATCCCTTTGAAGACTTGGACTGGTCGAGGCCCGTGGATGCCCACAGATCACGCATGTAACTCATATGTCTTTTCGAAACGTCCTGTGCTTCAAGAGGCAGTTCCTCCCATTCAAACTTGATATGTTCCACACTCATACCACAGGCACTGCAGAACTTGGCCAGACACTCTCCACTGAGAACATCATCCGCATCGACGACAATAGGCCAGGGAGAGGAAGCACTGTTACCGTCTGCCGCTATCTTGGTGCCATTGGACTCCGTAGCTCTAGCCACGTACCAGTCATATAGGCTGCGAGAATATCGGAACGTCAAATACGACCAGACTCTGTCTTTGACGTCGATGGGAACGACTCTTGTTTCGGTCCTGTACCATGATTCAACGACGAGCGCGGGATGGCGAATCATAAACACCGGCTGCCATAATAAAAGGTACTCGTCAGGGAAGAAGGTCGTGTTTGTCTTCGTTCGTGCTGGTGTAGCTGATATGCTGCCCTCTGCTTCAGCTGCTAAAGGCCTAGGAACGATAGTCAGAGAGGGGACTTCTTCGCCTCGCTGTGCTTCATCCAACAAGGCTGATGGCTCAACCACGAAAAAAGAATGATTCTTCACAAAGAGGTGTTTATCCTGTTGCTGATCGTTAGCATCAATGGCCCGTCTGTCCGCTGACTTTTGACTTTGTTGACTGGGGGTATAGATTATGTACCTCCTTAATAGCATCTTCTCTCGCCTTCTGAAGTATCTCCACCCCCTTGTTGGTTAACTCTATGTACTCCTGGCGCAGCTCATCGCTTATCTTGTCCAGAGGGGCCCAGTCGAATTTATCTCGAGCCTGGAAGAAGCCCTTGTCGAGATGGTAGTCTGATTGAACCCAGCCCGGCTGAGCCGAGAGCAAACGGCAAAACACGTTTGACAGAGTCCTTGAGACGCTGAAGAGAAAGATATCCCGACACTTGGAGCGTTCACTCTGGCCGTTTTCCTGGCCGCCTGAGCTTGCTTGTTCACTGTCTGAAGTCCCGTTGGTATGCATGGCTGGCAGCGGGTATGGCTATATATCGACAGGCATGTTGAATGTGAAGAGTTCTCGGGTATTTCCTCGGGCATCATGGCCGTATTATATAAATATGTATATGCATCCATGCTCCCTGCACAGCATCTCTCCTCCCACATCCATGCATGCATTATATTGGACGATCAGTTGCATGTAGCTTAGGCTGGTGATGGCAGTTTGTTCGTTAATTAGTTACCCGGCGACAACCCGGATTCGCACTGTGATAACAAATTCGGCCAGTAGAGAAGTAGCTTGATATCACTCTCGACGCACTCGCATAGACATCTGCTTGCCCATTCACCTGGACGGCTATCCGATCGTTCTTTCGGTGTGAGTGATACGTTAAGGGGGGCTAGTTAGTTAGGAGGATCTAACAGGAGGCAACCAACATCCAGTCAGTTGTGAACAACAAACAGTTGTATTACCGGCTTATGCTCGATCCTGCGGTCAATAATCAATATATAACAGCCGAGAATAAAGCTGTGACATTCGTACTCAGCATAGGACAAGCTGAGATGTGACAGCTGAAACGCTGCCTCTCACCGGACTCACCATGGCAGACGTCTTTCCGCCATCATACGAATCCGCCACTACGCGAGATGCATGGCCGATAATTGCGCCCTTCGTCCTCGCTGCAGCAGATCTATGCTCTGCCTCTCTCGTCTCCCGAGCATGGCATTGCATCTTCGCTCCCATCTTATGGGGTGCGCCGGCCTCGCATTTCGGGGCCAGAAACGACGCTGTCTACGGTGGGCATACCCATACCATCCATCGTCTCTCTCGCAAGAGACAGACCGTTGATATTCACTGAAACTGAATAAATGAAAAGTCGCCCTCACGCGATTTAGGAGAGTGCTGAACATATCTCGGCCCTGTGTACGGCAGCTCACGCATACCTTGCATCTCCCGCCGGCATTGGCAGAGATATATGGTGAACCACCGCCGACATGGTTGCATGAGTTCCTGGAATATCTCCCCAACCTGCAGTCTCTACTCCTTTCGAGGCTCCCCTTCTTCGATCACAGGTCTCTTGTTGCGCTGGGCAAGGGAAAGCAGTATAATGCACGCCTCCTGCTGGCCGAGCGTGAGGCGAATGCGACACCGGCCGGACTAGTAGCATTGCTGAACTGCTGCTTGCGCCTGACATATCTTGATCTGTCACATACTACCACTGCAAGAGACCCGAGGACTATCCTCGCCTTGCGCCAGCTGAGAGGGCTACAGGTCCTGAAACTACGAGGTATAGGCTTGCAGGATGACGACATAGAAGTCCTAGCAAAGGCAATTCAGACTCGTGTCAGGCTGCTTGATATCCGAGACAACCGTCTCACTGATAGAGGGCTGAACATGTTGGTCAACCATTGTTTCCTGCTGAATGACGGTGATGGAGCCAGTATTCGTGAAAACCTACATTTTGGTCCATTGACTGGAGCTCTACTTGCTGATTCTACCCAGAGTGAACAACTAGGTGATCAGCTACTAGACCTCTTTACAAGGAGACTGAGCGGTCTTTCAGCACTGGAAGAACTACCTCACGTTGGCCTTACTCATCTGTATGTTTCTGGTAATAAAATATCCGTGAGTGGTCTGATAGACATTTTGCATACAAAGAGGTTGAATGTGCTGGATGCTGGAGCTCTCAGCCCCGGAATGGAGAAGCTCATACCAGAACTGAAGAGCCCAATTGCCCGGAACCTTACTTATCTTAGAATACACCATTCTATCCTCAAAAGACAGGGTGATGTTAAAAAGGAATTACTCAAGGGTGTGCTCACGGATGGAAAGGAGTCATCAATGATCCAAAGGCTTCTAGAGAAGCGACCTGCCATCTATAAGACCAACACCGATCAATCCATATATCTCCATCCATCCAACATTGCGCATATCCGAACCCTAGTTCTAACAGATGTCCCGGCATTTGTTCCCTCACCTTCTCCAGTTATTTCCTCCATAACTCAATTCATATCTGCCTGTGCAGATGAGGCTCTCCTCGCTTCACTGCAGGCTGAGTCCAATTACTCCCTCCCCCCAGGCCAGTACCATGCGAAAGCCGTACAGCAACATGCAAAGGAACTCTTTGCCCTCCGAGCTATCGTCTTGGAGATCTCACCAGGTAAAAAATTTGAAAAACCAGAATCTTCGTCCGCTTGGGTCCCTACAGGCTACTACCAGCCAGACACTTTCAAATCAAGCACTGGAGATCTAGACTCTGAAAATCTATGGGCGGCTGCCGCGAATGACTTCAGTTTCTTTGACGAAGACGAGACACGTTCTACTTCGAGTTCGTCAGCGGCTTTGCCTCCGGTACGAATGGTAGATGTGGTAGTTGAATTGGCTGCATTCAGACGAGAGAGACGGGATGCATATGAGAAGAGAGTCCGGAGCACTGGAGATACGACAATATTACCTGCTGACGGCCATTGGAAGGGAGAAGTAAGGATCCAGAGGAATAATCTTTAAGATGAGCCCAGTGTTTCACTGAATAGCGCCGTTTTCAATGGATGTTTGGACAAGAACAGTTTCATCTGTATTTGACCAATATTTAATATCTTATCAACATCAGCGGGGAGTTTTTGCGTTGGGTACAAACAAACATCATCCGGCAATGTTTAAAAAAGATAAAATATAATTAAAACAAAAATCATTTCATGCCAGGATATTTCACATATTCGCCGCAGCTCATCGTTAAAAAAAAAGGGTTGCTTTTCTTTTGGGGGATTCCCGCCGCCATGAACGTGCTGAGTTTGTTTGTAAAATGAAAAGAGGAGGGTAGAGCTGCTGCTGAAAAAAGGCCCTCCCTCCTAATTCCCCGCTTTATCGCTCCTCCGACGTCGAAAAGGTATTAAAGGGAAGAAAAGGAAATGACATCCTTTATCTATGCCTTAGCGGCAGCAGCTTGGGCGGACTTGGCGTTAGCAGCAGCCTGCTGGGGGTTCAACTTCTTGACGTCCTTGTTGAATCTGAGTCTTGGTGGTGGGGCACGGTTGCGGCGACCTTCTCGGGATCGGACACTGTGGTTATTAAAAAAACGGTTCGTCAGTTGCTTTATATTCCTTCTTTCCATTGGGTTCTTGCTCCTAGCTGATTTAAGGGGGATGGTGTAATATTTGCATTTGGCTGCGGGAGATAAATGCATACCGGACGATCTTTCCGTGGATAGCGCAAGAGACGCAGTATTGGAGCTTCAGGTACATCTTAGGGACGGCATATTTGGTGAAAACGGAAGCGTCAGAGATATCGCCTATTATTCAATCCGGGTACATTAGCACTCTCAATTGCAAGATGTGTCCACCGGCTCCCAAGTTGGTCTCTTTTGGTAGCGCGGTAGAAAGATCCTGGGAAGCCTTGTAGAGCGTAAAACGTACTGACGGCGGCAGATTCAACCATGTTACGGATGGTGAATCTCTTGATGGCCTTGTCCTTGGGGGTACATCTAGAGCAGTTGGAGCAACGAATTGGCTTGACGTGGCCACGGCCCTTCTTGTTACGTCCGCTATAGAGATGAAGAAGAAAAGGTCAGTTTCACGTTGGCGCAAACAACACACGGCCCAGTTCCACGCCAGAGCCTGAGATTTGTTATCCAGGATATCTGGAAATCTGATATTGCCGGGGAGGGTATTTCTCAACGCACTTGGACGCCCGCTTCTTAACCATTTTGAATGACGGTGTGGGTGGCTTCCGCGACTGCGCAAGCCAGGTGAACAGACAGGTAAACCGGAGCGAGAGGGGGATCGAGGCTGGGGTTGCTGATGGTTGCGGTCGTTGTCGACTGGGAGAGATCTCGCTGTCTTCTTCGACTTCAGCTGCGACTTTCTTCGCGGGCTAAACTTTCGACGTTTTTCCTTCTTGTGGGCTAGGGCTAAGCGAGTCACATGACTATAGTTATAGGTATTATGTCATATGATGACTAAGTGATGAGTAATTCGAAAATCATGTGACAATCAGGTGACACGTCCCGTGCTTTTTACCCTTTTGAGAAGGGAAGGAAAAAAAAACCCGCCTGATCTTCGTCCTTTTTCTCGCTGTCCAAGCCGAAGACGAAGACGAAGACGACGACGACGACGACGACGACGACAGGAAAACACCGTCGGTGCCGCTGCAGCGAGGGACCAGGTCGACGTCGATTGCCATCCATCTTTTGCCTCTCTCCCCGTTCCCCGAGCTAGTTCTCCTATTTTACTTTGTAACAAGATGTCGGCGACTGGCGGTACCATCCGTAGCCGGACCATGGGTCGGGGCCAGCTCCCCTTTGACTCTAACGCTTCGTCCGGCATCCCTCGCAAGGTCGAACACCCAATTCCTCCGAGCGTTGCATCTGATATTGGAGGAAGCTCTACCTTAAGCACGAGCAGGCAGAAGCAATCCAAACGAGATGAGGTATACTACATTCGTCTCCCGTCTCCCTTTTTTTTGTCTCTATTTATTCTGTCATTGGTGGAGGGGAGCGGTGGAGGACGGTGATATGTCAAAATGCCATTATATGGACTGTTACTAAATGGAATCTATCCAGGCCATCAGGAGGAAGATGGAAGCGGACCTCAGTAAGAAGAAGTTCAACCCTTCCAAGGCCCGACACACTCGAAAGGCCCCGCCCGGCACAGTTCTTGCCCTCAAACCCAGTCAAGCTCTACAGATCAAACCAAATACCACTGTTTCCGAAGCTGCGCAATTGATGGCAGCGAAGAGGGAAGATTGCGTTCTCGTGACAGACGATGATGACCGTATTGCCGGTATCTTCACCGCAAAGGATTTGGCCTACAGGGTCGTAGGTGCTGGTATCCGCGCCAGAGATGTGACAATTGCCGAAATCATGACAAAGAACCCGCTATGTGCTCGTACTGATACCAGTGCCACTGATGCTCTTGATCTTATGGTTCGAAAGGGTTTCCGACATCTTCCTGTCATGGACGAAAACCAAGATATCTCCGGCATTCTAGATATCACCAAGTGTTTCTACGATGCAATGGAGAAGTTGGAACGTGCATATAGCTCCTCCCGCAAGCTATATGATGCTCTTGAAGGTGTGCAATCTGAGCTAGGATCTTCACAGCCCCAGCAAATTATTCAGTACGTGGAGGCTTTGAGATCGAAGATGTCTGGACCTACTCTAGAGTCCGTGCTTAACGGTTTGCCCCCTACCACGGTGTCCGTGCGCACATCTGTCAAGGAGGCTGCTACGTTGATGAAGGAGAACCATACAACCGCTCTCTTGGTCCAGGACCAAGGGTCTATCACTGGTATCTTTACTAGCAAGGACGTTGTCTTGCGAGTTATTGCTCCTGGTCTCGACCCATCTACCTGCAGTGTTGTCCGAGTCATGACTCCCCACCCAGACTTTGCACCTACTGACATGACTATCCAAGCTGCTCTTCGAAAGATGCATGGTTCGTATATTTATTTTCCTTTTTCATCTTTTCTCAGCCAAATTGCATACAGGGGAACTAATGCATTGGTTTAGATGGACATTATCTCAACCTTCCCGTTATGAATGAGTCTGGAGAAATCGTGGGAATGGTTGACGTTCTTAAATTGACCTATGCTACGCTGGAACAGGTTAGTCACATTTTGGGTGTCTTGTACTCCTGACTCAGATCTAACCTTATTCTTAGATCAACACTATCCAAACCAATGAAAGCGAGGGTCCAGCCTGGAACAAGTTCTGGCTGTCCATGGACAACGAGTCTGACTCGATGGTGTCTGGCAGCCAACCCCATCACCGATCTCTGCTAAGCCCAGACCATCGAGGCCATACCGGTGACAGTGTTTTGCCAAACGACTCTGCCTCTCACCACGGAGGTGAAGAGGCGCCTGTCTCAGAGGTACAGGAACGCCCATCAGCAGAAGAGAAGCTTGACCCTTCATTCCCCTTCAAGTTCAAGGCTCCCAGCGGTCGTGTTCATCGTCTACACGTTGACCCGTCCGCTGGTATTGCCGAGCTTGTCCAGAACGTGTCCGCCAAACTCGGAGCGGAGGTTGACACCATCGGCGGCCAAGCCGTTGTCGAAGATGGAAAACTCAGCAACACCGGATTCGCCATGAGCTACTTGGACAGTGAAGGTGACACTGTCTCCATCACTGCTGACCAAGACCTTGTCGACGCCATTTCCATTGCCCGGAAGGCCAGCCAAGACAAGGTTGACCTCTTCGTCCACAGCCCGGATTCTACTCCGATTGTTGCCAAGGAACCTGAGCCGGCGGCAGCAGCCAAAGCTGCCTCCCCTCCGGAATCCGTAACCGTTGCTGCTGAGGAGGAAACCGCGCATAGAGAGGAGTCGACCAGCAGCCCCAAGTCTGTGGCCCAATCACTTGTCCAGCCCTCAACGGACCAGCAGCTCATCAACGGCATTCCTAACGAACTTATTCTACCTGGAGCTATCGTTACTCTGGCTGCTGTTATTGTCGGTGTCTTTGTGCTGAGCCGCGGAGGTAGACGATAGAACCCTGCAAAGGATAACATCGACCATTTCCTTGCCTTTCTACAACCATTTCCCCCTAGCCAACCCTTTCGAAGACCCATTGGATTCTCAACCAGTATATCAACCACCCTGTTCTCCTCTGTTGTTTCCTTGACCTTTCTCTTGTCAGTATTATATTATAGTCCTGGTTTCTCTCCCTTTCCCCTTTTCTTAGCTCTTTTTTTTTTTTTTTTTGTTTTTAGCACGCACAATACTTGAGATATCCTTCCTTGTAATTCCACGAACTCCTAGCTAGATGAAAATAGATTCTCCTTAATTGATCGCCACCAACGGCCCCAGCCATCATCATCATCACCATCATCATCATCATCACCGTCTATCCTGTCCTCTCACCTGCCAAATAGCCAAATATCAGACATCAGTTTGTCCATCTGCAAAGCAAACGGCGCAAACCGACTATTTGGGACTAGTTCGAAATAACACAAAAAAAAAAAAAAAAAAAACCTCCCACCACTTTCCAGCATCCCACCTTTTTTTCTACTACACATCTCAGCACCTCGAGGCTTCACTACTTCACGCCTTTCGGCTCGAAACAGGGCGCGCTCGGTTTGTCTGCCGCTCTGCTGATGCACTGCCGCTGAACTGTTGTTTGTGATCCAGGGCTTCGGTCAGTGTGGCTTTAGTTTGTTTAGCTAACGCCAGGGAAGAGGAAAAACAAAGGAACAAACCACCCCTCCTACTTTTTAGACGCCCACCACCAACAACCGCGACACACCACAGGGAGCTCTTCTCCAGTCAAATACCAGGAACAGCGATCTGCCTCCGTCCACACAATTATCATCTGCTTGCTGCTGGAACTAGTTAAGGGAGCGAAGAAGCTACCTGGTTGCCTGGCGACCGGTGCGAGAGACCGTCGGCTGCCCCAAAGTACTTTACCCGGCGGTGGTGATATAGAGAAGCAAAAATGTCGGTCCTACCGCAGGAAGTTCATACAGCGCTGTCGCAGCTGTTACTTGGCCTCTCGTCTGCCGATAATGGTGTTCGAGCCCAGGCTGAAGGGCAGTTGAATAACGACTGGGTTCAGAACCGTCCAGATGTCTTGTTGATGGGCCTGGCAGAGCAGATCCAGGGCTCCGAGGACACAAATGTGAGTCGACAGTGTACAAGAAACCAGCTGCTGTAGCGGCCTCTTGTCCCTTTATTGGCTTAGATGAGGGAGACTGCAATTCCGGAAAGCGAGGTGCTGATTGTTTCTAATCTACAGGGCCGCTCTTTAGCAGCTGTGATTTTCCGACGTATGGCAGCAAAGTCGATAAAGAATCCTTCAACAGGTGATCCCAGAGAACTGTTTTTCAGCTTACTTCCAGACCAGAGAGTAGCCATTCGACAGAAGCTGCTCGAGGCTCTAAGTAACGAGACCTTTGCCCCTGTTCGAAACAAGATCGGAGACGCAGTCGCAGAAATCGCATCTCAGTACTCGGATCAAGGTAGGCTCGTCGTGCTGCGTTCCTACTAAAGTACTATACCCGGTACTAATATTGTCATAGAGGAACCATGGCCAGAACTCCTATCAGTGCTGTTCCAGGCCAGTCAATCTCCTGTTAGTGGCCTCCGCGAGGCCGCATTCCGTATATTTGCCGCCACTCCCACAATTATAGAAAAGCAGCATGAGGATATGGTACAGGGGGTCTTCTTGAAGGGATTCCAGGATGATCACGTCTCTGTTAGTAAAATAGTTCCATGTGCTACGGGCTACCCGTCTAACATGTTATAGGTCCGTATCTCCGCCATGGAAGCGTTTGCTTCATTCTTCCGCTCAATCAGCAAAAAGACTCAGGCCAAGTTCTTCGGCGTTGTTCCAGAATTACTCAACATCCTCCCACCACTGAAAGAGGGTGACCAGGGCGAGGAGCTATCCAAGGCCTTTGTTGCCTTGATGGAACTCGCAGAAGTCAACCCTAAGATGTTCAAGGGTCTTTTCAACAAGCTTGTGAAGTTTAGCGTCACAGTCATTGGGGATGCAGAACTCTCTGAACAAGTCAGGCAAAACGCTCTCGAACTCATGGCTACCTTTGCCGACTATGCACCCACCATGTGCAAGAAGGATCCTACATATGCCCAGGAAATGGTCACTCAATGTCTAAGTCTGATGACCGATGTTGGTCAGGATGATGACGATGCCGCTGAGTGGAGTGCATCTGAAGATGTAAGTACCGATTTCTCCAGTTCTACGTTGATCTGCATCCTAACGATCAAATTCTAGCTTGATTTGGAGGAAAGTGATAAGAACCATGTTGCCGGCGAACAATGCATGGACCGCCTCGCCAACAAGCTGGGAGGGCAAATCATCCTTCCTACCACCTTCAATTGGGTCCCGAAAATGATGAACTCAGCATCATGGCGCGATCGACACGCTGCTCTTATGGCTATTTCCGCCATTTCAGAAGGGTGTCGTGATCTGATGATTGGGGAACTCAATCAAGTTCTCGCCCTGGTGATCCCTTCCCTCCGAGATCCTCACCCCAGAGTACGTTTTGCAGGGTGCAATGCCTTGGGCCAGATGAGCACTGATTTTGCTGGCACTATGCAAGAAAAATACCACTCCATCGTTCTTGGAAATATTATTCCTGTTCTCACCTCTGAACACCCCCGTGTCCAAGCCCATGCTGCGGCTGCATTGGTTAACTTCTGCGAAGAGGCAGAACGCGCTATCCTTGAGCCATATCTTCCAGACCTCTTGCAGAATCTCCTCCAGCTCCTCCGAAATCCCAAGCGATATGTTCAAGAACAAGCTCTCTCCACCATTGCCACAATCGCGGACTCCGCAGAAGCTGCCTTCGGACAGTTTTACGATACTTTGATGCCCCTTTTATTCAATGTTCTCAAAGAAGAACAATCAAAGGAATACCTTGTTGTTCGCGCCAAGGCTATGGAGTGTGCAACTCTTATTGGTATGTATTGTGATACTCTTTCTAATAGAATGTTCTCTCATGGGATTAACGTATTATAGCTTTGGCTGTTGGTAGAGAGAAGATGGGTGCAGATGCTATTAACTTAGTTCAATTGCTTGGCCACATACAACGTAAGTACCTATTCAGCCAGAATATCAAATACCTATCCTCTAACTGCGCATATGTGTAGAAAATATCACCGAGCCTGATGACCCACAATCATCTTACCTTCTTCACTGCTGGGGTCGTATGTGCCGTGTATTAGGACCTGCCTTTGTTCCCTATCTCCCTGCAGTCATGCCACCTTTGCTTCAAGTTGCTGCCTCCAGTGCAGATGTTCAGATTTTGGAGAATGACGAGACTCTACGAGATGTTGAGCAAGATCACAACTGGGAACTGCTCCCATTCAAGGACAAGATCATTGGTATCCGAACCAGCACCCTTGAAGACAAGAATACTGCCATTGAGTTAATCACTATCTACGCCCAAGTCCTCGAAGGTGCATTTGAGCCCTATGTTGTTAAGACATTGGAAGAAATTGCCATACCCGGCTTGGCTTTCTTCTTCCACGACCCTGTCCGAGTCTCTTCTGCCAAGCTTATTCCACGTCTTTTGAACGCTTATAAGAAGTCCCACAATGAACAGTCGGTAGAATTCCAGCAAATGTGGTCTTCTGCCCTGTTAAAGATCATTGAAATTCTCACCGCAGAGCCCTCGATTGATACACTCGCAGAAATGTTCCAGTGTTTCTACGAATCCGTGGAGGTTGCTGGAAAGAATTGTCTCTCCCCACAGCACATGCAAGCGTTCATCGAATCTTCCAAGAGTGCCCTTGAGGATTACCAGAAACGAGTACAGAAACGCCTCGAAGATAAGGCGGAACTTGATGATGGTGAAGACGACACTTTCTCCTTTGATTACGAGATGGAAGAGGATCAGAACCTTTTAAGCGATATGAATAAGGCTTTCCACACCATCTTCAAGAATCATGGCCCTGCCTTCCTCCCCGCATGGGAGCAATTGCTACCATTTTACAACTCCTTTGTTACCAGCGATGACCCCACGCAGCGGCAGTGGGTTCTTTGTATCCTGGATGATGTCCTTGAATTCTGTGGCGATCAATCCTGGAACTACAAGGACCATATCCTCAAGCCATTAATTGACGGCATGCAAGATGAAAACCCATCAAACCGTCAGGCTGCTGCTTATGGCGTCGGAGTTGCTGCTCAGAAAGGTGGAGAAGCCTGGAGCGAGTTTGCTGCCGGCAGTATTCCCATGCTATTTGCCGTAACCCGTTTCGCGGATGCTAGGTCGGAAGAACATGTGTTTGCTACCGAGAACGGTTCCGCCAGTATAGCTAAGATACTGCACTTTAACTCCAGCAAGGTTCCTAACCCTCAGGAAGTGGTTGATAGTTGGATTGATACGCTTCCAATTGAGAATGATGAGGAAGCAGCGCCATATGCATATGCTTTCCTCGCACAGCTTATTGACCAGTGAGTTCCCCGCTCTGTACGGGCACTCTTTATATTTTTCTAACTCTGATTTTTGCTAGGCGGAACCCATCTGTTCTTTCAAAGGCCGAGAAAGTATTCACCTCTATTGTCCAAGCACTTGAGGCTGAGACTCTCCAGGGCAATGTGTGTACCAAGGTTGTTGAAGCGGCTAAACAATTGGTTGCTGCAACTGGTATAAACGCAGACCAGATCCTTAACATCGTTCGACCTGAGAACCAAATGGCGGTTCGCAGACACTTCCAATGAACACCCGAATATTGATGTCTCATTTTTTTCTTTAACTAACTACCCGTTATGTTATTCCCCATTTTGCACTACCACCCCCGTTCATCCCTCCTACAGCCATCACCCTGAATATTCTCGATCTTAAAACCCTCTAAAATGCTTGTCATTGTACACTCGGTTTCATAATCTTAGATAGAAAGCAGAGTGTCCCCCTTTCCCCTTTCCATCCCTCGACTAGTTACCATATCCCATGTCCCCTTATCTTTACCTTCATCAGTAAGTCATGGATGGCATCATATGGTCTTTTTTTACTTTGCTCTTACGGATACATATGGCCTTTTACGCTTGGTGGAGAAATAAAGAATTTCAATGAATTGAGTAAACGTCGCTACTCTTCCAAATCACCTCCCATTAGAATTTTCACCATCTTTCACTACCCGCCGTACCAATTTGCCCATCCAATATACAAAGAGAAAGCTGAGGCCTAACTTTTGGAGCTATTATTCGCTCCACGCAGTAGCCTTGGTTGTATATACATACGCCGTCACCAACGATTCTGCTTCGGCTTTTAAGTTCCATTGGCTTTATGATGGCCTCAGGGAACCTGTAAGGGTCCAAGTTACAGAAATGGACGAGGTAATGGTTCAATCTTCCTTGATAAGATATTTCTGTTGTATCTATTAAAACCGGTACCCCGAACGTGGAATTTGAAGAAGAAATTGGGATATTTTATCCAAACAACTGTAGTACCTACAAACCATTCTATTGATAGGACAACACCAAAAGGCCCGAACTGGTATATGCTCTGAGAAGAAACCAAATATAAACATAACTGAGCGCAAAATGAACACAGTATCAGAATGTCAAAGGAAGGAAACTTTATCGAGATTTAGCAGCAAGAAGGTTCAATGCACTGCCAGCGAGAATGAAGCCACACTGGTCTTTGCTTAAGGTGTGGTTGACAGGGATAATGACTGTTTCTCCGCTAGACTTTTTAGTGACTTTCAGGGTAACTTCGCCCTGGCCGTCATTCTTCAGTAGCTCGTAGAGGCCAACCGTCTCAACCTCATCACAAGCATCTATCTTATCGTAATCAGCCTTGTCTTTGAATGTAAGCGGCACAATGCCTTGTTTCTTGAGGTTGGTTTCATGAATTCTAGCAAACGACTTTGCCACGATTATTCTTCCACCTAGATACCTAGGCTGCAAGGCAGCGTGCTCTCGCGCACTTCCTTCACCATAGTTTTCCTCGGCAACAACGAGCCACTGGCTGCCTTCGTTCTTCCATTTATCAGCTAGCTCTGGAATAGAATATGTCTTGCCGTCGACATCGTAGGCGACGTTAGTTTCGCCAGTAGCAGCATTGATAGCTCCAATTAAAGTATTGGCAGAGATATTTGGGAGATGGCCTTTATACTTCAACCAAGGTCCGGCAGCAGATATGGTATCAGTAGTACACTGTCCTTTAACTTTATAAAGAACCCGAAGAGAGGAAAGGTCGTGGGTCGGGAATGGATCAAAGGGTTCAAGAAGAGCAAGACGGTCAGATGTTGGCGAAACTACAACCTTGGCAGATGGATCTGGGACAGCAGCAGACGGTTGGAAGTCTGGATTTCCGGCTGCAAATCCAGCAGAAGGAAGATCAGATCCAACTGGTGCGGTGAACTTAAATGATTCTCCACTGGGGGTTGTAAGAGAGTCGGTCATTGGGTTGAAAGTGGTTGATCCAGCATACGACATGGCTGTGACAATCTCGGGAGAAGCAAGAAAGTTCATTGTTGCAGTGTTACCGTCATTTCGGCCACGGAAGTTTCGATTATAGGAGGTAAGTATGGCATTCGATTCACCCTTCTTCACTCCGTCAGTTCGTTTCCATTGCCCTATACACGGTCCGCATGCATTTGCAAGGACCGTGCCTCCAGCAGATGAAAAGGTGGATAGTGTCTGATCACGCTCTAGAGTAGCTCGTATCTGCTCGCTTCCAGGGGTAATGAAGAAGTCCGCCTTTGGTCGCAGGCCAGCTGCAGAAGCTTGCTTGACGAGATCCTCAGAACGTGTCATGTCTTGGTAGGAGCTGTTAGTGCAGCTTCCAATCAAACCAGCACCGAATGTTTCAGGCCATTTCTTTTCACGAACCGTGTCTGCAAAGGCTGACAGGGGAATGGAAAGGTCTGGCGTGAATGGTCCATTAATATGAGGCTCGAGAGTGGAAAGATCAATTGTAATAAGTTGGTCATATTCGGCACCCGGGTCAGCTCGAAGCAAGTTCTGTGGACCAGAAGATGCAATATCTGAAGCAGACTTGGCTATTTCCGACCGATTGGTAGCTTGTAGATATGGTATCATACTAGGTGCGAATGGGAACAGTGAAGTCGTGGCACCAACTTCAGCCCCCATGTTACAAATGGTAGCGAGGCCAGTACAGCTGAGTGTTTCCACGCCTGGGCCGTGGTATTCGATGATGAATCCAGTTCCACCGCGTACAGTAAGCTTACCAGCCAAATGGAGGATGATGTCCTTTGGAGATGCCCAGCCACTGAGCGCACCTTCGAGGCGGACACCTAAAATTTTAGGAGCCTTGAGCTCCCAAGGGGCATCCACCAGGGCATCCACTGCATCAGCACCACCTACACCAATGGCAATGGCACCCAATCCACCACCGTTGGGGGTGTGGCTGTCAGTACCAAGCATCAGCAGTCCCGGTGCAGCGTAGTTCTCCAAGACAGTTTGATGAATTATCCCTGCACCTGGAGGCCAGAATTCAATTCCATACTTCTTTGCGGCAGACTCAAGAAAGTCAAAGACCTCTTTATTTCCCTTGATGGACGCTGGAAGATCGACATCAGCTCCTTTCTCTCCAACTATCATGTGGTCACAATGGATGCTAGCTGGGACTGCCGTTGATGGAAGACCACAGGACATAAACTGGAGAAGGGCCATTTGAGCAGAAGCATCCTGCATAGCAACTCTGTCGGGTTTAAGCTTCAAGTTGGCTCGTCCTCGAACCTGTGTGCCATTCTGCGTATCTGTGAGCAATGACTCCTCGACATTGTCAAGGTGGGAATATAGGTTCTTTTCGGCGAGGGTTAACGGTCTCGATGCACCTAGTACCCTCCTAACTTCATTGAGTTTGCTGAGAATCTTGGGATACGGAGGAGAACGAGGTGAGGGCGTGGATGAGGGTGTGACTGTTGCCAGTCCACGAAACCGCAGCCCAGAGCGCCTGAGCGATCGTGTGAGCTAATTATGCTTGCAGGGTTAGAAGATAGCTTCACCCAACAGGAGAAAGCAAGCAATTGAACGACAAACTTACCGTAGCCCCATGGGCACAGCCCCGACGAAGAATCTGCATCGCCATAATGGCCCCCTCTGTGTATCTAACAGCTTAAATGTGTTCTTCTTGTCAAGGGTGAAGAAAAAAAGTGTTATATGAGCCCGGCAATTTTTTTGTCTCGCACGTCATTGGCTGAATGGGGCTAAAAGTCTAAATCGCGACATCGGCATTTAGTGAACGGTGCAGTTATTTCTTTTTGCCTCTTGAGTATTATCATTTGCTGATTCTTCGGAATTCCAACTAGCGAGATGACCGGAATCACCCCTTGTGTGTCTATGGGGGTGGCAAAGACCACTGTATAGATTATGGACGTCTGGGAGTAACTGAACTCCGGAGAAACATGAGGAACCCTGCAAAATATGTTCCAACTGCTTTTCAAAAGTATAAAAGGGACGGTGAAAAAAGTAATCATTGTACACGGGAATAAAACAAGAAAAACGGTCATAAAAACCCGTAACCAAACACCTATAATGGGATAGCAAATGTTGTCCTGGTTGCATTATGGCTAAATATGTTTCTGTGAGGGCAGAATATGTCCATTCATGACTGGGGGGAAGCTATGTCTTCAGCATCTGCACGTAGATCGTAGCAGAGGTCATAGCATTCTGCAAGAAGCTCGTTGACACCGCCTTGGCCCTCGGGGAGGTCTGAACCGATGTAGAATTTGCCATCAACTCGCATGTTGTCGATCGAGTTGAGCTACGACAAGTTAGCGAATTTCTTCATAGCGAAGCGAGGCATGGGGACACCCAGCGCATGACTCACCTTCATACTATATGGGTAAAGCTCTCTGGCACTTGATACTCCTCCTGATTCCTTGACTTCTATTAGACACTTTCTCAGTGTTTGTAGCTGATTATATATCGGCAGCAGTGCTTCTGATACTGGCTCAGAGGAAACAAGAAGACCATATATCAAGGCGTAGCTTCGCCGAATTAGGTAAAGAAGGGTCTTGTTAACTTTGTTAGTATAGAGGTTTTATACAAAAAAAAAAAAAAAATTAAAATTATACTGCAAGATAATGCACTTACTCTTTGTGCATGTAGATCAGCAGGCTTTCCCGATGCATCCAAAAAGTTACCATCCACTCGGCATTCGTCGATTTTGTTGAGTTTTCTCTGATACATATAGAGGTCTGATTCACGTAATGACCACGCATGAGTCATAGACAACCTGTCAAGCTGGTTTCTGATATCGATAAGCTGATTATAGTAATCTAAGAAAGCTTCGTTGACCTGTCCTTGTCTGTTCAAATGGCATTAGCTATAGGATAGCCGGCAATAGGGGGAAATAGCGAGGGCTCTTACCGCTCAAGTACGATATCGGACCATTTGAAACACTTTTCTAGTAAGTCTTTCACTATTCTTTGGCCAGCAGGAATGGATCCATCAGCAGCCACAAAGTTTCCATCAACCATTTTAGACTTGATTGCATTCAGCTGGTCTTTAAAACCGAGCACCTCAGATGCAGAAAACTAGGTCATGACGTCAGCATGCATCTAACCACATAAACCATCAGCATTGCAGTGGAGTAAACTATAGCTGCTTACCTTGGACCTTGTGTTTGCTGCGGAAGTAGACCTTAATATAGACACTAGAATTTCGTGCGTTGGGGTGAGCTCTGGAGAAAGCAAGGAGAGGTCGTGTTGTAATTCAGCCAATTGAGAGCGGCACGTCTCTAATCTAGTCTCAAGGAGCGTGAGCAGATGAGGCGAGTATGTATCTTTGCCACGACGTATATTGCTTTCGACTCCATCAAGACTGCCGCTTATCGAGTCGAGATCCTTCTGGCTGAAGAATGCGGCCTCTCTGAGGTGGTCCAGTAATCGCTGGGTAAACGGTTAGCAAGAAACATCGAAATAGGAGCATCTGTTCAAGGCGGTACCTTGATAGTAGAGACCATGGAATATCTAGTAGAAGGAACAACAGTTAGCGAATTAGTACGTTGGGAATCACCCGGAAGCTTGTACACGTACACAGCTGGTGCTTCGTTGTTCTTCCCAACCGTTAGAAACAGCAGTGAGATTAATTGAAAGCAATCGTCCAAAACATTGTCAACTAGAAATCCATTAGAAACCAAGTAGAAAACAACGGGGACGCTTCACTAATGGTGTAATATGAAGTTAAAACCTGCCAAAACGCATAGGCCCTTTGCCTACCTCTGTTTTGAGCCACTCTCCGACCCGCACGATGTTGGTTCAATATCTGCACCTGCTCGATGGCCTGATCGTAGAAAGGAATAACATCATGGGACTTGACGTATGTAGATTTGTCCTGCTTGATCAGCACCAAGCCGTCCCGTATAGTTATGAGGCGCTCGAGTATCGGCTGCTCTGCCGGGTCAACCGGGGCAAAGACGGCGGGGGAATCTGCCATGTTCTGTCTGCTGCTTGTTGCGTGCGTTGACGTTCAGAGCTGTCCTTCGACTTCACTCGGTGGTCCTCTAGCTCCTCTGGCGGCTGCTCGATGGGCTGCTCTTCCGTGGCCCGTCTCGGTGTCATGTACTCCGTAGAAGCTGTGATATGCAACAGAGGCATCAGCAAATGGCCGTCGCTCGCCTTTTTCTTTTCTTCTTTCCTGGCGGGGCCGCGACGGGCATGTTTGCACCCCTGGGACGTCCTTGTTTGTCTTGTTTGTCTTGTTTGCATCGCTTCCTCCGCCGGGGCGCGGGACTTATCACGTGAGGGTTCCCTTTCTCGAGACGCACGGGCCAAATTCTGGAAGCCCCTTTCACCGATGGGATTTATTGTGGTCCCGTGACTGGGTAAGCGAGCTAGCTTTTTGCACACAAAAAAAGGCGTTTGGCGATCGAAAGACGAAGTTCCAAGTTCTCGCTTGCACACGAACGACCTTTCAACCTGCAACGTCCGTCCTTCTCTCATCTCACACCCCAGAGACAGATTCGCACACGCCTCTGCACAATGTCTTCCGCCGAGCTTGCCGTCTCCTACGCCGCCCTCATCCTCGCCGATGAGGAGATCGAGATCACTGTGAGCGCAGTCCCTAGATATCTGCCATCCCAGCTTTGGTTCCGTCAATACCTGATTACGCGCGCATCCGCATGTCAAATTGATAATTCTGGCCGGGTGGGAATAAATCAGAATCAGAACTGACTGTCTGCTTTCTCTCTAGTCCGACAAGCTCCAAACCCTCATCAAGGCCGCTGGTGTGACCGATGTTGAGCCCATCTGGACCTCCCTTTTCGCCAAGGTATATCCTACTTTCTGCAGATATCAGGGCTTACGCAGAAGTCTGCTCAGGTGAATTTGTGCTAATTGGAACCTCTTTTGTGTTGGACTTAAGGCTCTCGATGGCAAGAACTTGAAGGACATCCTAGTCAACGTTGGCTCTGGTGGTGGTGCCCCTGCCGCCGGTGGTGCTCCTGCTGCTGGTGGTGCTGCCGCTGCTGAGGCTGCTCCAGCTGAGGAAGAAAAGGCCGAGGGTACGTGAAAATTCCCATATATTTCTTTGGCTCAAACGAGAGTCTCCAGCATCTTTATGAACTACATTCGACTAACGTGCTGTTTTCTCCGATTTACAGAGGCTGAAGAGTCCGACGAGGACATGGGCTTCGGTCTTTTCGATTAAACGCCTTCTTACGAATCTTTTTTTCCCTTGTACCCATATTCATAAAAGATGGATGCACAACTCGAGGCGCTTGCAAAAACGGTCATGCTACCCACTGCCGGGTCGGAATCTTTTAATAGAAACCTGTCATTGGGTGGCGCAAATACCTTCTGAATGAAAGATATTATCCTTTCATCCTTTTTTTTACCATGTCATGTCGTGATGAAAAAAACATATTTCCGAGCTGCCAGGTTAATCTCAAAAAAGAAATGTGAATTGTGCGCCATCGCCTTGGATAATCTTTTTCATGTCATTTGAGGCACATCTCTTGATCCTGGGGAATGCTGTAAGAGTAGCAGGAAGAAGGGAAAGTAATAATATATACACCGCTCGCTAGGCGACTGCCAAAGACCCAGGCTCCTGAGTTGCGTATACTCGGAACTGCGCAAAAATAATAATATCTTCGGCAATGGTACCTAGCGACCCCAGGAGCCACGGCAGGTTGGTCAAAATGTATTCTCTTTCCGTAGAATGGAATAGTATCTAGTGTGACTGTCAGAATCGAGTAGTAGGGCGAGTAAAACTAAATGCATGAAGGACGGCTTACCCCTGCTCCATACGTAGCGTTGCCAAGTAAAGAAAACACGAAGAATAAAAGGGCAAGCCCTACCCCCGACTATCAGTTCAAATTCAATTCATATTTTGCGGGTTCAATATCGATGGATGCTCACCTTCACACGACTTCTCTTTGTAATTCTTGACAATCTGTGGAATTCGAGCACTATCGGAGGCTTAGTTAACGCAAATAGTATATACGCAGTACGGAGGACTGCGATCTCACCCTAGATAGCACAATGCACTGAGATACCCAGCGACCTGCGCTCCCACAGCCATCTCAGCTGGCCCTTTGATGGGTTGGGTAGGAGTCGGTTGCCATGCACCCGTCTTCCATGCGATCACCCAGCCAGCAATACCCGCAGTGCAGATTCCCAATAGGCTCAGTATATTCTTAGCCCAAGTGCTCTTTGGCTCGTCCTCTGCCAGCATCTTTGCCAAGGGGTCATGGTTGAGTGAGTTGCCATCAGGCCTCCTTCGTCCGCTTTGCCCAAGATTCTCGCTCATCCGTCGGCTTAATAGCGGTGTCGTTGGCTGGGGAACGTGTGTTCCATCATCTTCATGCGCTGTATGACTCGAAATCCGTCTCTCCATCTCCCGTGAGACTTTCTCGTTGTAGTATATGCACTGGCATATCAAAACCCCGTCCGCAATGCAGAAGTATATGGCTATGGCTACCACCACGGGGACCAGCTTAGCCCACAGAGCTCCTATCAAGTTTGCAATATCTCCAATAAACCAGACGAGAATAAAGGCGAAAGATATGGCTTTGGCACTGCCATTCTTGTAGTTCTCGATTAATTGGGGGACCTTCACATGTAAGCTTGGGCATGCCGTGGGAAAATAACTCGCGAGAGTAACGTACCAGGAGAAATATCCAGCAAGCAAGGGATATCGAGCCCAAGACCCCCGAAGCAGCCTCTCGGTGCGTTAATGGGACAGCCATGGTGTTTCCCCCCCCTTCTGCTACTGCTATTCTAGTGATGCTGCAAGTAAGTAGTTAACCGAGCAGAAAAGTCGGGCTTCTCAAGCTTCGCACGCAAGAGCTAGCTCTCGATGATGCAGTCTTGTTAGGCTCTGAGCATTCTTCAGCATTCTCATGAAAAACGAACCCTAGCAGCGAGCATAAAAATGATTCACTACGGGTCCTCTCCCATCGGCTATAGCGCCACTGCTGATAAGGGCTTGGATAGTTCGTTAGCTAGAGTGAATAATAAGTAGTTAACTAATAAAAAGGAAAGAAAATAAGTTTCTGTCTTGATGCGTCATCAGAACGGCGCCAGCTTGGCGAGGCTTCGACTTTTCTTAGTGTTATTATTATTATTATATTCAGCTTGTCTTAGACACAACACGGCGAGCTATCAAGCAGAGTACAGAGCATTTCCACACCGGAGATTACTGGTACAGCTGGTAGTTACGAAGTACTCTGCAGTACATACCATTAACTAGCTGGCGCTGGTCTGTTGTTCTAGTTCCTCGAGCAGCACCATCTCGACCATCTCAGTAGATGAGCCCAGCGATGCAGCGACAGTGGAGATGGTTCGGCGCCAGTCTTGTCTGTCCAGACGCTGGACGGTTCTCACCCATCGTTGGATGGGCAGCATGTTAACCCCCTCCTCCCAATTTCCAGGGTCCACACCGTTGATTCTGAAGAATTCCGCGAGCTCCTCTTGCCCCCCAGCAAGAAGCCACTCTGGGACTTGTGACTGAGGCAGATACACGCCGGCCATGTCCAATTCTTCCCCCGAGTCAGTATTTTCTTCATCGTCGATCTGTCTATGGTTATGGCGACCAGTTTGAATGTGGTCTGGCTCATTTACACCAAATAACTGAAGCACCTCGTCCATCATGGACGCAGCGCGACCGGTAGACAGCCCAACCTCATTTGGTGGTAATGGGTCCGACGCTGATATTTGTCGGATGGTGAAGTGGCGTGGGAGGTGGGTCGTCACGGATGATATGTCTGATAGTATAACATGCCGTGCTAGGTTCTGTGACATCTCAGGTGCTTGAGGAGGCTTCTCAGTTGTCGGAATAGAGTCGGCAACTTCTACCAGGAGAGAAGTGGCCTCGGGAGTATTCCATATGTCTTTGGCCCTAGCTATGTAGAGTTCACAGAGTAGATCATGGGCAGCGTTGGGTGCTTGCGCGCCCCAGATTGCTTTCGGCACGGGGGATATGTTTAGTTCCTGTGTGAGACGACAAAAGATCCAGGGATATTTGGGCATGGCTGAATGGAGGACCTCTCGGCACTCCTTTGGTTTCCTCAAGTACATATATGCTAAGGCAAGGGAGCACTGGATGTTAGGAAACAAATGCCACCGCTTCTTAAAGCTAGGGTGTAGGCACAGATCAACAAAATGTTGCAGTTCCCTTGCTCGTATCGCAATATGGTCAATGATCAGGCATAAGCAATACGGGTCGTCTGGGTCAAGGCTCAGGAGGAATTTCGTCCACTCGTATGCTGTCTTCCAGGTACCCTTCATCCCCAGGTTAATAATATACCTCCAGCCCGCAAGCCATACCTCACGATTTTCCTTTATTGTGAAATCCAGTCGAGCCTTTCCCTCCTTTATAGAGTTGCCAAATGAAGACTGGGCTGAACGTCCAATGTTAAACAGTGCTCTTTCCAAGAGGTCAGCCGATACCGCATGGTCTCCTTGGTGCTTTGCAATCTCAGAAACCTGCAGTAGTGTTGATATATGATACGCTTAGAATTTGTAAGCACTTGCAGCGAGATGAAAAGGTAAGGAGGTGGTAAAAAACTCACGATTATATTGAAGCAACTCGATCATTCTTTCGGGTTGCATTGACTCCACGCACATGTCAAACTGACGCTGGACATCCTTATAAGCTGTATTATGAAGTATTTCATATTCCACAACTCCTGTAGGTGATTTCTGGACAACTTCCATCCCCAGGCCACCACTCGTCGCCTTTGGCCACTCAGCCTTGCCTTGCATAAGCACGTTTTTACGCAGTGCAACTCCCGAGAGGTCCTGTCCCCTACTCGCAGGGCTGTACCTCCCGGTTAACGCGGCTCCTAAGTCTAGGGCTCGCCTATTCCGCTCTCTCCGCCTGTTTCCAGGTAGGCTATCAGATGGGGAGGTCCGGCTTTCCACGGCAGCATTTCCAAAGAGTCTTTTCATTTCATTCATGGCAATGAGCTTTTTGGCATCTACTTCCAAGAGAGCACATAAACCCTGCTCAGAAGAGCCATGAAGGTCCCTTCCCGGTTGGACATTTTGGTCCTCTGGTGTAGGATGCTTAAGTGCCAAAGCTTCAAGAGCTAGGTCTATCTCATCAACCTCCAGGGCTTGGGTCTCTGGGGTATTCGCTTCTGCTGGCCCTGTAATTTTCTTTGACTGCTGTTTCTTGGTCTTCTTTTTCTTCTTCTTCTTGCTGCCGCTGGTAGCTTTTGAGACCCCCAGCGGCGGGGCAAGGTTATGGTCCCCTTCAGTAACGGATCTTTCTGGCTCAGATTCAAGTGAATCATCTCGATCTTCATCGCCACCTTGGTCGCCTAATAGATCAAAAGCATTGATCTTTGGCCGTGAAATTGGGATATCTTGCTCGCTATCTCCCGAGTCATTTTGCACCTCTATATCTTGCTGGGCTTCTTTTTGCTTTTGTAATTTTCGCAAGGCTCGAGACGACATTTTGACTTATAATTCTTTCCTTCTCCTGTGATTATTTCGCTATCTCTCCGGCCTGTACGAAAATGTAAAAAATCAAGGCTGGCTTGAACTGATAAATATCTTTTGCTTATCTTGGGAAGGTCAAGGGCGCTTTGGCGGAACATCAATCGGGTTAGTGAACTAACTAGTTAACTAGTTACATGTAAGTTACTAATGATTACATCAGCCTCGTCACGAGACTGATAACTTTAAAGCATCCTTGAAGATATCATAAACTACTTATTATTATCGCCAGCGAGATACAAGAGGCAGCGAAGCGAGCTAGAAGAATAGAAGTTCCAAGCAACAGCGGCGGTTGCTATCACTTTCCTCCAGACCGATATCCCATGCTCAGATGCGTCGAGTAGTCGCCCACGCTTTCCGAACCGCCCGCCGGTATCCACTGCGAAGGCCATGCTTTAGACCAGGCAACGCACTCCACCACTCCCCCCGATATCATGATATAGGCCTACGAGGCCTTGCGACATCAAGACCTACCGTACCGCGCCATACTGTCATTCTTCAGTCCTCGATGATCTTTAGAAACCTATCTTTGGCTTTTGCTTCGAGTCTTGTTGCCACGGGAGCGTGGTATGCCTACACTGGAGGGTCTGAACCCAGCGCTGTATCTGGAACCAGCACAACGTTATCCAGTCCTATCCACACCGCGTCAAATGCAGCAATAACTTCGGCATCATCCTCAGGAGTCCAGGTGGAAAGTGACAAATTCTATACTACTGCTAGTGTTGATCAACCAGTCTCGAAACGGACAGATAACTCGGGAGAGCGAGTCGTGGGGATGCTTACGCCTGAGCAAGCCACGGAACGACTTCGACGAAATGAGGAATCCTATTTCATCGGGCGTGGATCCGGTGTTGTCCGTTACGATGTAGTCCAGCTTCCTAGCAACGATCCTATTGAAGACGATCATGCCGAAAAGGTGGTAGAAGTACCGAACTCTGTTGCAGCAACTGACAATGGGGCCCCAACAAGTGACTGGAACTTTTGGGGCGTCTTTGATGGCCATGCGTAAGTCTCTCTTTTCTACCCTCCTCCTTTCACTTCTGCGCAGGTGGAAATCTGACTTATTGTTGTACAGTGGATGGACCACATCTGCGAAACTCAGACAGACTCTGATTTCCTATGTTGCTCGCGAGCTTAATGCCACTTATAAGTCGGCTGCTACCAACCCATCTTTCCCCTTCCCAAGCCCAGAAGCGATTGATGCCGCTATAAAGACCGGATTCCTGCGACTTGATCATGAAATTGTGATCGAAAGCGTGGAAAAAGTTGTCAAGGCTAACTCTAAAACTGTTGCTGCCGAACTTCTTGCTCCGGCTCTGTCTGGGTCATGCGCTCTTCTTGCATTCTATGACAGCAGGTCAAAGTTGGTACGCGTTGCTTGTACTGGTGACTCTCGGGCTGTTCTAGGACGTCGGTCGCCAAGCGGTAAATGGTCAGCCATACCACTGTCTGAAGACCAAACTGGGGGCACGGAATCTGAAGCCAAACGTTTGCGCGCCGAACACCCCGGGGAGGACAACGTTGTCCGGAATGGGAGAATTCTCGGAGGTCTCGAACCTAGTCGAGCTTTCGGTGATGCCGCATATAAATGGCAGCGTAAAACACAAGAGAAAATTAAACGGCACTTCTTCGGACGGACTCCTAACCAGCTCTTGAAATCGCCGCCTTATGTTACTGCGGAGCCAATTATCACAACTACCAAAATTGACCCTTCTAAAGGTGATTTTTTGGTACTGGCTACAGATGGCTTGTGGGAAATGCTAAGTAATGAAGAAGTTGTTGGCCTGGTTGGGCAGTGGATTGAACATCAAAAGTCCGGTGGAAAGGATGGTATGGGAAACTGGATGAAGAGCTGGTTCAGCAGTAACGGATCTTTGCCTGTCGAGATGGACTCGAAGGAAAAGCAATCCGGGCAGAGATTACCCATCCGTCAAGTTCAATATGAGATTCCCCAGGATACCAACCGTTTCGTAGTAGAAGACAAGAACGCAGCAACTCACTTGATTCGAAATGCTCTAGGGGGCAAGAATAGGGAACTTGTTTGCGCTCTTCTTACCCTTCCCAGCCCCTACGCGCGAAGATACCGGTATGTTTTTAATTTTTGTTTCAGTTAATTGACAAATGCTAACATGTTAATTTTTAGCGATGACCTAACAGTCGAAGTGATCTTCTTCGGTGAAGGTGAAAACAACGGCTCAGTCAGCGTGAACCAGGACGCTAGTGCTTCAATACACAAGATACCCCCCAGGCTATAATGTTTTCTGATTTCTATATGCCTTTATAGGCCTGTATTTTTGCCATATCGTACAAGTCGTATCTGGTGTTGGTGTCTTCACAAGTTTCTGATATCCCGTTTTTATATTTGGACTCTTAATGTCTCTTGTTTGAACGGCCCCTGAAAATCCCGTATCGTTACTCTTCGCTCGACGCTTTGCATGATGGTTCGGCTAAATTTTTTTGTTCCATAGAATATCATATCTAACTTGAAAGTGGCTAGTGGCCGCGTAACGCCAGGTATTCAATATTTGGCGAAGTCCTATATCCAAATCTGGTTTGTAAAGCAAAAGATATATCATATTGAATGACAAGATGATATCTTAATACTTCCGCAGTATCTGAGCTCAATAACAGCTCAGTAGTAGTATTTATGGGGATTAAAAATCCTCATCCTAGCATCACATTACCCATTCCAAGGGCTGCGAATTATACATGCATTTTTCATCAGGATCAGGAGAACCAGAGATGAAACAGGTCCTTGTGATGCAACTGGTGCATGACCGATCTGCCTTTGAAATGCTTAATGATTTAATACCCTTTAATAAGCCTCTCGTCCACAGGCAGTCACCGGTGCTGATTGTTATAAGCTTTTTCCCAACTCTTGCCCCCCTGGCGTTACACTTGGGCGGCTAATGGTCACATCTTTGAGGACCCCATGGCCCGACATAGCAACCAGAAATTACATTTCAAGTATAACGACAGGGTATATATTGACAGCTTTTGTTTTCATTTGAATGCCGTAGAGGTCTTATCATGGATGCTCCCTACACTCTTTTCACGGCAAGGCGCTGGCGGTGCCTTGGTTCGCATAACTCTGCGCACTATTTGCGTCTGCGCAGTTGCAAAGGTAGAACTCGAGATCCAGTATATCAACAGGCCCGCTGGGGCTTGGGAATAGATCATAACCGGCGCCAGCCATATAGAAAGCCCCTGTAAAACCCGCTTCAGGATCTTAAATGATCTTTCTCGAATTGCTTCACTTCGCTGTAGCTTGGAGATTTCAGCCGCAGATTTGACCTTCCAGCCCCAGGTGACATTGGTGAACATTGAGGCCGCAAGGACAACAGGGAGTACATGTATCGGATCTGCTACGAGGAGGTCGGGGAACCACAGGGCGCCTTCCATTGCCATGGACGGTTCAATCTCAATAATTGGGGCTCCGTCTACTTTTGATTCAATCCACGATTGAATGATAGACAGAAGGCCTCCTGACATTCCAACCATTCTTCTCAAGCTCTCCATCATAGCAAGCCATACGGGAAGTTGCAAAATGCTTGCATAGCCTGCCCAGGGACGAATCTTCCACCTCTTGTAAAGCTCCTTCCTCTTAATCTTGAAGTCTTGTTGCCAGGAAACTTCTATTGCTTTTGGAAAAAGGTGTCGTCCTTCCATAATTGCTTCGTCCATAGCTTTTTTTTGACAGACTCTGCTCCAAGTAAGGAGAAGTGGGTTCAGCTTTTGCAATTGCTGAGCTTTTAGAATTGACCAAACTTGAAGCGGCAAGGCGACACAGCACCGCACCGTAATAGCTGTAATCGGAATTGAGAGCACCCAAGGTAGGCCACTGATAGAATGAAATCCCTGGATAACATCATGCGCAACAAGAACAGAGGTGTCTATAATTTGATTTGGATTCGAAGCGTGGAAATTCCGCCTCGACGGTGCTGCAATTGAAACTCGACCGCATCCTAAGGAGCTTAACACTGAAAATCCAGGACGAGGCCACATGAGTGACATCTTATAGTGTTAAAAAAAAAGAACGATGACGAAAAGAAAGCGAACGAGGACCTGCAATTGAACTCTCTATAAGCCGGCACGCCATGCATCCGTTTCGGTGTAATTGGAACGGTCAAGAAAGCCGTGTCGCCGTGTCTTTCGCGGTTTCTTTTCCTTTTTCAGGTTGGCCAGAAGCTCTTCAAGTCAAACAGTGCAAACCTACCTTATCAAGTAAAGGTCGGGTCTTAAGATTCGCGGAGATACTATTTATCCGACAGGTACAGGCAGCTTGCTGAGTCATCCAGGTCTGATAAGGCGACTAGACCAAGTAACAAGTATCCCTCATTTAGTACCTGCTGGAAGGCCAAGTTAAGCCTGTATAGAAAAGCTATCTTGGTGGAGGCAGCTCGCTTGTTATTCCTATATTTTAATGGTTTGGATATGGATTGATAGCCAAAGCTGGTTATTGTTCCTGGCATTCAGCTGAGTCTGCATAAATTGCGTTACAATGCTCTCCCCTGTGGCAGCAGCAGTTGCAGTCGTGGTGGCATTGGTCTCCCTAGTCCTTTTTACACCCTCCTTACCCGGCTATATCGTGCGGTCAGCCCTTCAGTGGCTAGGATATCTAAACCAGAAGAAGTCCGAGGCGAGAAGGGCACTGATACGAGCTCGTGTGCGTGTCGAGGAGGAAGATTACAGGTCGCGGAGAGCCAGACAAACCACTGGCTTGAAGGTGGAAGAGGAAGATTGGGAGACCGTTGACAAAGATGGAGGAGATAATGGACAAAGCTCATCAGCATCTAGCAGTAATGGAAGAAACTGCAGTGACTGGGCTGGTATTGTAGGGTTCTTTCATCCGTTCTGGTGAGATACGCACGCATCCCCCGCATCTTCTGAGGTCATATGAAAGTTGCTGACACCCACCACGCAGCAATGCCGGAGGAGGCGGTGAAAGAGTTCTCTGGGCAGCTATAGCTGCTGTTCAAAAGAGGTGGCCGAAGGCCATTTGCGCCGTATACACGGGCGACCACGACGTGGACAAAGCTACAATGTTGAAAAACATAGAGGTGGGGTACCTATACTCTCTGGTGAGCATACGATCAATCAGCTTACAGGCAAATAGAGACGGTTCAATATTCAGCTACATCCGCCCACAGTTGTGTTCTTATACCTATCTATGCGAAGATACGTGTTAAGTAGCACATGGCCTCATTTTACTCTCCTTGGGCAATCGATAGGCTCCCTGATTCTTGCACACGATGCATTCACCCTCCTCGTTCCTGATATATTTATTGATACAATGGGTTATGCTTTTGCTTCAGCATTATCTCATTATCTTTTCCCCAAAGTCCCTACGGGCGCGTATGTGCATTACCCTACCATTTCAACTGACATGTTAGAGTCCCTAGACGACGCATCAGGTTCCAAAGGCCTAAATTCAGGGGCCGGGAAAGGTTGGAAAGGAGCTATAAAAAAACATTACTGGCGCATGTTTGCCCGATTATACGGCTGGGTAGGATCTACGATCGACGTTGTTATGTGCAATTCAACCTGGACATCTGAGCACATCCAACGTCTCTGGCTACCTTCAAGGCGAGGGCGAGGGAATCAATACCAAACTGCAAGTGTAGTTTTTCCCCCTGTTGCGGTATCTGAACTAGAGTCAATAAAAATTGACCTGAGGAGTGAGCAACAAGTCCGACAGCCCGCTATTCTTTACATAGCTCAGTTTCGCCCTGAGAAAAACCATTCACTTATTCTGCACGCGTTTGCACGGTTTTTAAAGCAATACAACGCTACAGCTGAGAGCAGAAGTGCCACAGACCCCAAAGCTAGCGCTGATGGCGACGGTCGCTCCGGTTCGCCTCAGCTCATTCTTATCGGCTCAGTCCGCCACCAGACCTCGGATGAAACGCATATTTACAATCTTCGCCTTTTGGCCCACGAATTACGGATTCGTGATAACACCACTTTCCTCTGTGACGCCAACTGGCCAACCGTCATAGAAAATCTTAGAAAGGTGTCTATTGGCGTCAATGCTATGTGGAACGAGCATTTTGGTATCGGGGTGGTAGAATACCAGGCTGCCGGCCTAATTAGCGTTGTTCACAACTCAGGTGGGCCAAAGCGTGATATTGTCGTAGATTTGGACGACGAAGGAGCCACCGGTTTCCATGCCACGACCGAAGTTGAGTTCGCTGCTGCGTTTGAAGCTGCATTAGCTCTACCAGAATCAGAGAAGCTTGCTATGAGGTTAAGAGCGAGAAAGTCCGCGCAAAGATTCTCTGGAGAGCAGTTTGAGAAGAAATGGCTATGTGAGATGGAGAAGTTGGTTGACCTACAGGTAAAACGCAATGAGCGCACTGGTAACATATAGGATTCCATTTGGCCGACAATGCCAACCAGGTAGTCATCACTTCTACCTGAAGGCTAGGCTATTGGGTCAAAAGAACCAAGGTTTGAACGAACGAACGACTGCAGGCCCCCGAGGATCTCCCCTTGCCCCCACGGTACGGACCCTCTCTGATTTTTTCGGTCCTAATAACCTTTCTGCTCGGGGAATATTTCATTCTCGTCCTGCCTGGCTCAACCTGAACAGATTCCATTGGCTACAATTGTTCTGATAGATCGCATTAATAAGACTTAGCTCACCAATACTGAAGCTGGCTCTTGTCCCACCAGCAACTATTCAATGCGACATTTTCCAAGATAAACAGAAAGAGGACCAGTAGCAGAAGCAAAAGTAACACCCCTCTCCGTTGTCAACCCGCCTGACGACGCCTTGGACCACATACCGTGGTTTGCATTTCTCCTTGCTCGCCCGTTGCTGCGCCGCATGTTCAAGTCGGTTAAAGCTTGGTCAAAATGCGATCAAAAAACAAATATCATTACTACGACATGGTGAAAATAAAGAAGGGAGCAAAGCTGCAAATAGAAATCCAACTGCAAAATAAGCTGGTGCCTGAATTTCTTTCTGGGCTGATCTATCGCTCGCCCTACGTGGCGATAAACCCCCGTTGGAGGGAGACTTCCATGCATTTACACTCAGGGTATATCGATTTGATGAGAAGCGCAGTTGAGAGCATTTTCTTAATGCGACCTGATCTGGCACCATGCATTTATCCGTATGTATGGGCTAATGCACTTCGTATGGGGCAGGGCGACAGGAGAGACAAGGAAAAAAAGAAGAACGGCATCACAGCCTGAAAAGATTCATGGCTATGAGGTCACTCGGGGAGGTGGACCGTGATAGTTCCAGTTAACCGCATCCTCTTAGTCTGCTCTGACAAGGAGTTGGAAATCAACGGCGTCGTACGGAATAGGTGTGTAGATTTTTGCTATTCTCTGTGCGAGATACTAATACTGGGCAAGCTAGACACGGGCGAGCACCCTTGCGGGCGTCCCTAAGTACACCGTATATTAAACACCCTTTAGCCTTATTTCCGGCGAGGTCAACAGGCCACGTACAGAACAGTCAAATAGTTATGTCGAGTCAGCTATAGATACATGTCCAGCTCATATCGGCGAGTCAGGCAGGCCAACCCTTAATCCCAAGCACCCAATCTATTATGCGTGCTTGACATAGAGATTCAGAAGGACTCAGACACTTATTACGGAACATTCCACCGTTACAACCCAAAAAGTCTAGATGCTAACCAACTCTTCTGCCAACCGGGAGGCTCCCTTCAACATGCCAAAATGTTGGATTCCATTATTTTTAATGACATTTTACAGAGATAACTCCATTCAAAGCCAAATCCAAAAATAATCGTCCAGTCGTCTCCCGTCCCTTTTCCCTTTTCCTTCTTTTTGCCTTTCGACTTGCCTTGATGGGCTAACTAGCTACAACTCATCAATGCAGCCAGACTCCACCTCCCTACCCGTATGGAACCGTGATAGATGCGCATGCTCATGAACCAGCAAAGTGTGCATGTCCAGACTGCAAAGCCAGGGGGTTGGTTCCCTCTGGATGCACGTTCTGCAAGCCCCCCCAGCATCAACACAATGACATCTTAATATCAGAACCCCTCTCTCTCTATCCCCAGTTGACGCTGCGCCAAGTATGCTCGCATGCAGGTGGAGAAGAGGAGATCATTTATCTTTCGTTCCTTTTTTCGAGGGGAGTGTTTTTTACACCCACACATTCTCTCTCTCTCTCTCTCTCCCCCCCTGTCTTTCATCAAATAATATTCAATGCGCTGGGGAAAACAGCAAGTCCAACCTTCCCCTTTTATTAGCAAATGCCTAAGTTGGCTAATTAACTGGATTTTCAGAGCCAGCTAATTGTCACTCATTCATTCGTATTAGACTTCCGGCAAGGCTCCACTGAGCGGCTTGTGATGAACCATGGTATGATTCCGCCAAACCGAACCTTACCATGGGCCAGCTGATGACTATCTGGTTTGGCTAGGTGTCGGCTGGGGCCGAGAAAGAACATACACAAGAGACAAGAAAAAAAAAGGGGGGGGGGGGGATGGGGGCGCCAGTGTCAGTAAGCATGGCCGTTCTCATTCTCGACCTTTTGTGTCATCTCTTGTCCGAGCCTCGCATCTTCGTGTTCCAGGAGGGCCCGAGAGATGGGATGATGTATGACTTAGGATAGGCAGAACCAGAACAGCGCAAAACAACATCATGTCTTGCCATGCTCCAACCAGAGGTCATTGCTTGATATCCTCACCGCCGATTACAGCTAAACTGGAGGCTAGTGTGACGGGCAAGCGGCTGCTCCCAGCAAATCGTTTGGCAGTAACCCTGATCCATGCCATACACCACACACCCATGGGTCCACACAGGTCGATGATGTATGATGGAGTGTCTTAAAAGAGACTTAACAAAAACGACCACCAAGGATTGGGAAAGTAGAGCAAAGACGCAAGGCAAAGTGAACTCGGGTACACACTCATCCTTCCACCCCCCTGCCAGCGTGGGGATACCTACTTATGTGGGAGAGGGAAAAATCCCCCGAAAAAACAAAGGCCAGATAGCCACCAGATGACATTTCATTCTCGGCGGCTCGCCGTTATCCCATGTGAATAGGAAGCGGCGCAGCGCACATAACAACCGCACGATTGGTTTTCATTCTACTCCGCTCTTCTTTTCTCTTGTTATTATTGTGCATCTGTTCGGGTCTTCGATCGGCCATATTGCTGTCTCGCCTTTCTGGGTAAGCGCCTGTCGACCTTGCATATATAATTGTTTCTTCCACTATCGACAGAGGACAGACATGCGTGCATACAAAGCGCCTAGAGAACAGCCAGTCATCAGCAGCCCTATTTCCTGCGTACTTCCTGTCGTGGGACCGCGAGACTTGCCGTGCCAGTTTTTCTTCTTCGCTCGGCATCAACATCCAAACGCATGAAACTCTGATCGCCTCCCATATTTCTGCAGGTAATCGCCCGTATTGAAGGCTCCAGCGGTAATATCATACCCCTGCACACTCCTCCGTATTACATATACAACGAAACCAGCTAACTTGTTGGCGTCATTCCCTATATATTAGTTAAGTACTATTAGCATTCGATAGACAGTCTCCTCAGCGGCCTAGTCGATTTTTTTTTTCCCCTTCCCTCGTTGGTTTGGGGAAAGGGGATGAATTTATTATTGGTGATTCCCGGCACAGCAGCATGCGACTCCGCCCAATATATGGCCCTCTCTCCCACCAACGACCACTCCTCCGGGATCGTTCAACAGCGCTTTCTTTCCTTGCAGCCCCCGCGAGAAATCTCGGCATGTGAAAGGCTAGAATGTCCCGGACGAGTTTTTATTTTTCTATTTTTTTTTTTTTTTGTCAATTTTCTTTGACCTCATGGCGGTCGAGGGCTTTTATTTTACTTATTCTTTTTTCATCATCCTGGATCCTAGGTGAGATAAACCAACTAACATAACTAACCCATCTGTCAGGCACGAAAGCAGAATCAGACTTCTGGTTGCTGTGCCTGGTAAGCATTTTTATGCAAGGTCCCCGTCCCCCTCGACAAGCGCCCCCTTGAACGTCACATCCATGGTCAAAAATGGCCGTCCAAGTCTGAACGGCGTTATCTCTACCACGATCTTCTAACATATCTCCTGTGACCCTAGTCAGCCTCTTCTTGAGATTCCTAGACGGAGTAACACGTCAGACGAGGAGGGTTTCTCCCAGCTAAAGATTCAGAGCAGAGTCCTTCCTGCTGCTCAGCTCCCTCGCCACGTCGTCCCGAGGCTTGTGCCTCGTCCCACGGGACTGGGAAAAAGGATGAAGGGATAGCCCAGCTTAGTACGAGTTAACTAACTAAACGGGAGCACAGATGAAGATGCACATACTTTGAGGCGCCCGGAGAAGAAGAAAAGAAAAGACCCGCTCTGAAAGTCGGTATATTAACATCACGATACAGAATATATATTATTCTGACGATATTACTCTGTTTGTGTCTGTGTGAGAGTAGGACCGATCACTTCTGTGTGGCCTTTATATCGATCGATTGGCCGTCAGTCGTTGAACCATGTGGTGGAGACCCTGCTACACCGTACGCCGTGCTCGAAAGACATAAGTGTATGCATATCGATGCTCAGGCAGCGAGCCTCTGCCACCCATGCCCAGGTTCGTGAAGAGTATGGCTTCCTCAGGATGCGCCGCAACAGTGAAGGCTGAGCTATGTATACTCCATACTCCGCACGGAGTACACTTTGTCAACCGACCATGCACGAGAGGAAAGCCGCACAGGACGGAGAGGGAGCTGCAAAATAATTAAAATTGAAGGGAAAAACGAAAGTGAAAAAATCCAATCAACTGCCTAGCGAAGATCAATCTGTGCTTCCCCAAGGCATCCCTGCCTGCCAAACATCAATAAGATTTAGCTCTTGTTAAAAATAAAAAGCGTAAGAGGGAAGCAGAGGCAGCAGCCAGCATGAATCTCATCGAGACGACGCCCCCTTTTTTGTCCCCAACCTCTTCTCATCCAACCCTTTTGCTGTCATCTCCGCCGCTTCACCCTTTTCTGGCCCAAACTCGTTCCCGGATGTCTGAGGCTAATATAGCTGCTTGCTCTGATAAGGTTGGGAACTGGATGCGTCTCGTTTCTTTTCTTTGCATCGTTCTGCTTCCTCCCTCACCTTTTTTTTCCAGCTTAGCTTGTGTTAACTCTGTTGACGTTACCCTTTTACCAGGTCCCCCGTTGATGGCCTTACCATACCCGGTATCAAAAAGTGTAAGCATCTTCTCTTCTCGTTTCTTTTTCTGTCTCTTCGCCTTCTTTTCTTTTCGCTCGTTCGGTTCTTTTTTAAACATCTCCCATCCAGAGCGGTTTCAAGGCATTCTGGCTGATACTTATATGCCCTTTTCTCCCGCCGTCTTTAGGTCCAACCCGCTCTTCTCTGCGTCCAGCAGGCCCGGCAAACACAACCCCTTTTTAACGACTTCCATCCAGTCGGCCCCAATCATCCTCCCAAACACCCCTTTCCAGCACTGGCTCCTCTTCCCACTCCCAGGACTCTTCAGTATTACTTACGTCTTGTGTTTCCCGGTTTCTCCTTTTTTCCTTTTT
Organism: Trichophyton benhamiae CBS 112371; assembly: GCF_000151125.1. NCBI lineage: Eukaryota > Fungi > Ascomycota > Eurotiomycetes > Onygenales > Arthrodermataceae > Trichophyton > Trichophyton benhamiae. The sequence continues at coordinate 56,852 of NW_003315102.1, forward strand.
CCGGCCTCCACATCTAGTAGTGTCATTTCACACCCACTTTTCGGATCGAAGGTTTCGGTTTCTGCATGTTAGCTGTGTCCGTTGCTGCTGTCCGTCAACCTTAGCCCTCTTAAAGGTCAAACAAGAAACGGAAAAACAAAAAACACAATAAGGATAAAAGGAAAGGGAGGAGAAAAAAAAAAAAAAAAACTAATCAGCATAATTTTTCAAACGAACGAGAAGAGAGGGAAAAAATACATCATCCCCTTCCACCCCAGCAGGGAGCCAGAAAAGTGCAAAAAATAACAAAAAGCTCCCGCTTTTTCATCCTGGCTGCCCAATCAATTGCTTGCTGCCCTGATATACAACTCTATATATATGTCTTCAGCATCTACATAGTATATTTATATATATGTGTGTCTGTATATATATATATATATACGTATGTATATACTTCCGATCCTTTTCGATATCGCCTATCCACCTTCTCATCACAGAATCCAGGAGAACCAGAAGGACTAGAAGGACTGGCAGCCACCAGCAGAGACTAGAAGAGTCCGACCGGAATCTTTCAATCAGACCAAATCTTCAAACCCCCGTCCGGCATCCGCCTCTCTCGTCTTCAGCCTCCACGCCAGGCCAGCTCCATCCCTCGCCATCCCGGCCGCCCAGCAGACAAAAAAGAAACGAGACAGCAGAGGGAAAAGGCCTCTCTGCTTCTATCTGGCTCTCGTCTCTTCCCACCCCAGAGCGAGCCGGAGTTTATCATCGCAGAGCTGTATTAATCGTCAGCTGACTTGTATTGTGGGCATTTTATTTCTTTTATTTTCTATTCTTATTTTATTTTTTGTTATTTTTTTTTTTTTTTTTAAATCTTCTTCTTTTTTTTTATTACTCTTTGGGTGTCTTTGGGCTTACCTGTTTGTTCTCTTTTCTTTTCCTTGTTGATTCTTCAGGAATTCTTCAAATCTTCAACTCCAGTCAAAAAGTGAAAAAACCGCGACTCCCGCTCAATCCACGGCCTTCCCCCAAGCGAATTCGTTTCTACCACGAGCCTGCGTCCAGAGCAGACCCTACGGCGTCGTTGTTGTTCTTCTCCCTCCCTTTCTCCTCCTGTACTTTTGTGCAAGCGGCCTCCATAGTGGATTGTACGGTTTCTCCCCTGGTGGTCTCTGGATCGAGGGTCGGTTCTTCAACGACCGACCCCACCCAGCAAGATAGCTCGTCCGCGCGCGCAAACAGCCTCGATCACCACCGGTCCGTATAAATGGACATTTCCGTTGTGACTGGCAAGTCTCCCAGGTCGTCCGGTCAAGGGAGACAGCAGCATCAGGATGAAGATGTTGATATGGACAGCGGGGCACTAGGCAATCACGTGTGAGTATCAAGTCCAGCTTCTCTCCTGCTGCTGCTGCTGCTGCTGTGGTTTTCATTTTTGCTTGGTATAAGACGGAGATTGTGATATCCTCTTTCCATGGCCTCTAAATTCATGTAATGCTTTCTGCTGTCATGGGTTGTGCAGTTCAATTTCGAGGCCCGAGAGCCTGTGCCCTGAACCGCTATCATCAGCACCCACGCCCCTCCCCCTTTTTCCCTGGTCCTGTTGCTGACCCAGATGCAGCCAGGTCGACACATACCCGAGCTACGAGGAGAACGGGAGGCTATACCATGGCTTTCGACGAGGAATGTACATGTATCCCTGCGACGAGAATGAGCAGGATCGGTTAGACCTCTTCCACCGGGTGCTCTGCGTGGCCCGCAAGGAGATACTGCACAGCCCGAACATCAAGATTCCCCCAAGCATAATGCGCAATCCCACTTCAATCCATGATCAGGGGCCTCGGATACTCGATCTAGGCTGCGGAACAGGTACTGAAATTTCCTCATTTTAGTCTTTTTATCACATTTGCCCCCCCTCCCCTCCCCTTTTGTCATCTTTTTTCAGTCTCTTTCTGGAACCCGGAATGCACGCGGCCAATGCACCCTTTTTGGGACTTGTCTCGCACCTTTTTTATATATCTGTCTCTTATTACACAAACCCGTTTTCATTTTCGTCTTGAGGGCAGAATCCGGTCTGACCTATTTTTTGTGCTTCGCTTGGCAAATACGATAGGTATCTGGGCAATCGACATAGCAAAGAAATATCCTCACGCATATGTGCTTGGGATCGACCTAGCTCCTATGCAACCCACCAATCGACCTCCCAATTGTGAATTCCAATCTCCACGGGACTTTGAGAGCCCCTGGCTTCTAGGCGAGAATTCCTGGGATTTTATTCATCTTCAGATGGGTTGCGGGAGTGTTTCGAACTGGCCCAACTTGTACAGCAAGGTCTTTGCGCACTTGAAACCCGGAACCGGTTATTTCGAACAGGTCGAAATTGACTTCGAGCCCTTTACCGTCAATGGCATGCCAAACGAACATCTCTCGGAATGGTACCGGCAGCTGAAGGCTGCCACAGATAAGGCTATGCGGCCAATTGCTTTCAATCGCAGCATGAAACACACTCTGAAGGAGGCTGGATTTGTCGATGTCAGGCAACATGTGGAGGGATTGCCACTCAACGAGTGGCCAGAGGACCCGTCTGACAAGTTGGTGGGAAAGTGGTACAATCTTGCGTTCTCAGAGAGTGCACTGACGCTCTTGCAAGGACCACTTACTCGAATAAGTGGAATGTCTCTTGATCGCATCCAGGACTTGGCTGATCAAGCGATAACTCAGGCCTATGACAAAAATGTCCAGGCGTGGAATCATCTCCAGGTTTACACGGCGCGGAAACCAAGGTGAGACAACTCAAAATTTGGGTTTCTTTGTCGGATGCACCCAGCATCTGCTAGAATCTGAGTACCCCATTTCTCTTGTCCCCCAAGTGTAACTGGTCCGTAACCTTTCCGGGCTACTGTTCATCATTGCTATCCGATTAGCAAAAACTGTTAACTGCCCATTAATGGGTGACTATAAGAACCAAATTGCCACTGGACCTTTGGTTGCCGGCAGTTACTTCCTGCAGGACGAACAATACAGGACGACAGAAGTATGATTTTGAAAGAAGAGCGAATTTCGGGAAGAACGAATGAATGTAAAGGAGGTGGAAGCGATAGGCGAAAACATGGGAAAGACGGATGGCCAAAGGAACCGGAAGGAGAAAAGGGTATTTTTTTCACACTTGAATCATACGAACCAGCCTTGAGTTGATGGCCGTGACATCCTTTAAACGAGCATTGTGATTTTTGCTGAGTTTATATCGCGCAGCTAGCCATGTCCCTCCCTCTTCCCTCCTCCCCCCTGTACAGTGACACTTCACTAGGGATCGGATCAAGTACCAGCTAGTGTCGTCGCATGGGGAGAAGGATTTGACTTCCAAATGGATCCGATGAATTCGTCGAAATGCTGAACCGAAAGCCGATGCTCAGGGGATGTTGTGGTTACCCTGTATATTTTCCATATACACAGATTCACATTTCACATCCCCGGAGTGTTGTGAAATTCCGATATCTCGAGCACATTTCCCGCCGTTCACAGATGACTGTCGAGGAACTAAAACCCCAACTATCTGGAGGAAAGGGAAGTATGGACATGCTAGGAGGATTGCCGGAAATGATGGAATGTAAATGATAGGAATCCCAGGATTTTGGTTTGGCCTGGAAGGGGGGATAGCCTCGGGGACAGAAAGATGGGAAAAGGCACTGCTGGCAGATTGAGCTGGAGGGAAAAAGGAAAGAAAAATAAGGACAACAGTTCAGAAGGAAATCGACTGCCAGGGGAACAGCTTCGTCAAATGTATTCCGATGCTTGGGTCACCGGCTGTCAGGACAAGGGTAGAATATACCCATTCATATTATGCACGACCACGTCGCATCTTGGCCTGTCAGTCCTCTTCTCAGGGAAATTTCCACAGGGTTGACATATGCGACGAAACAGAAACGGCAAGCGGAATAGTTCAGGGGGAATGCTACATATTCTCCAGCTTATATGCCAGCAGCTTCTCGCCACCAGTTCGTCTCTGCCAGAATTTATATTTGTTTCCTTGTCCTCGGGTCTTGCGGTTCCGTCACTTGCCTCCCAACATTTATGTCTCTGAAGTTGTTATGTTCCCTATCATTGGGCAGTCGGGAAACGGCTCCTTTTCTTTTTCTTGGGTGTTTTCAATGCATTCTCCTCGCTTCAACCCTTGCTTGCATGTCTGATGGGCTTTTTTTTTTTTTTTTTTTTTTTTTTTTTTTTTTTTTTTCCCAATTTCTTATCAAGCGTTGTCCTGTCCCGCCGGAATGGTAAAGGGTAAAAAGGTAAGTAAAGAGGCGACGGATCTACGAATGGCCGGGAAAAAGTTTGTGTGGACGTCTTGCATCCCATAACTCGGTTAGCTTATCGTTTCTTTGTTATTTTTCCTCAGGCTGGCAGAGCATGCCGGAGTTGGCTATATAGGGAGGAGTATTCTCTGTTTTATGATCATTCCTCAGGACGACGATTCATGGTGATGATCTATTGCTACGATAACGAGTGGTTAGTTACCTTGTTCTTTTCCTTGACTGCCTCCTTTTTCTTTGCTTTGATGGTCATGCTGTGCCTTTGTACTTTGTTTTATATAGAGGGTCTCCTACGGTTACCTTAAAATTCCCCGTCATCCTCCTTTGCTGTTTTCATTCTGTCTCGGTTATCAATACGTAGTGGGCTCGTTATACTGTTCGATAGGGTCATAGCTTTCACGCCCATCGGTTGCGGTGCTTTCCCTGGGCCGTATATTCTCACGTAACTACCGAGCATCTACTGGCATTAGCTTGTATATATACTACATGTACTTTCTGCCATAGTCGTTACCAGTGAAAAAAGGAATTTGCAACAGTATCAAACCAGCAGGCGTTGTTTGGTCGCTAATGCCCGCCTCTTCCTCCAGCGTAAGGGTGCTTAAGTAGTTAGTTGTTATTGTAGTTAGCTAATTAGCCTGACATTGGAGTATTCTATACTCGATATCAATTAACTAACTATTCCTCCAGCTAACTAGTTACTTAATTAAGATTTAGTTAGTTTGCTGCGGGTGAGCCTCACTTCTGTGCTGCTAAATTCGAAACGCACTTCATAGGAGTAAACGACAAGTCCTTCTATTTCCTCATAATACGACCAAGGTATCCGTCCTGAAATACAATTTAACTCTGTAACACATCGTACAACTCTCCGAAAATGGAGTTGGTTTCCGGTAATAGTTATACGAGGTATCGTGGCAATGTACGGAGTACTTACACCATAGGGGAGTCTGTTGCCCCTGTAACTAACTTCAAAAATAATATCCCTGACAAAAGCAGTTGACTCGCAAGATTGGGGCTCCTCAGGAGGTCAACTTCCCGTTTGCTTCCCCATACCTTGGACGGAGATATCTCCGTATTAAAACATGTTGAGAATGTCTGATATTAACTCGGCTCCTAGTCACCATGCGTTCATGGTAGCTAGTGGTTAATTATATTTCCTTAGCAAACCCTGGAGAGGAGCTAATTGTTAAATTCAGATCCAATCTTCGCGTGACAACATCGAGCATCTACAACCTGAATACTCCTGTGGTTGATTACTACTTGCTTGCGGACGTTTATTCGCTGCGTCATACACACTTATCTCCCCTCTCCTTCTATCTCGCCCTTCTGCCTATGCACCAAGAGCTGTGAAATTACCAAGCAAGCTGGATGGAACAAAGTTACAGCCTTCTCTTCCAGTTGAGCGTGTATGTGGCAGCGACTAGCTGAAGCAGCGGCATCTTCTTTTCCTTGGTACGGAGTAGGGCTAGCTAAAAGAAAAGTAAGGGGGTCGGTTAGCTTCACGTTTGTCATGATTATGAATACCTGCAGAATTCCCTGCAACATACCATTGGGGTTGGTGACAAGGGTCATCGACAGTGACTAAGGCAGGTGCATGAAATCCACCCATGCATGACGCTGTCTCCACGTTCATTTGTCAACCAGAAGAGCCCATGATCTCGTATACATGTACGGAGTACTCGGTGAAGTATAAGACAGAACATGGTTCGAAATTGAACATGTTGTCTCCTCAAAAGAAACGCTGATTCGTGGGACAAGGGAAGGGGTTCCTGCTTCATTGTTTCATGTTAGATGCTTGCTTGCATCATACCCGGAAGATATTCAAATCTTTGCGTGGAGTCGACCCTGGGACCCATTATTGACATCCAGGAGACGTGGCGCAAGATATTGGGCAGTTTTCGATAAGCTGAGGTCATCCTGGGACTCGTGCAGACATGCAGTAAATGGACGAGCATGTCTAGACGTACCACATAAGTATGTACGATTGGCTGCGTTGAGGATGCCCGCAGAGAATTTTTGCCTTTCAACTTAGCCTAGAGAATCATCCCACAGAAGGGAAAAAGTAGCGAGGCTGGAGGTGACGTTTCGTCATAGCTAGTCCAGTGCATCCCTATCGTAAGGCGTGCCGCTGATATGACGTCGTGAACAGCCGAAAGAGAAATAAAAACGGGGCACAGATGGCGTTGTTCATCAATTACAAGCGTGCTGGATAAAGTTGTTAAGTTGTGACGATCAGTTACTCGACTATTATCTGATCGAGTTATATTTTTCCATTTTATATTTTGATTTTATTTTTGTTTCTTTTTTCAATTTCCATTTTTTAAAAGGCTGGTTTAGGTTATCTCCGGCGTCCTTTATTCTGCGCTCTACCAATGCCATTCGATGTCGCCTGTCTTCTCCCGTCAGAATCGTAAACATCGCCACTGGCGGTAGCGGACGCAGCTACATTGTTGCTGCTGTTATTATTCATCCACTCACGTCCGGAGCCAGGGCTGCGTCTTCTCATTGTTCCAGGCCCCACTGCAATGATATCCTCTTCGCTCTCGCTATCTGATATGTCCAAGAGGACAGGCATGCGGAACGTCTCGTGTCCATCATCACCGGTTTCTCCCTTGACAGGTTCAATAGTAAGCACGTCCGGAGTCTCATCTTCTAGATCAAGCCGGCGCTGATGAACCTGTTCAGCAGGATGGATATCGTATTCATCTTCCCTCTCGACGTATTCAACATTTTCCTCGACTTCCTGAAAATCAGGCGCTAACGCAGACCATTTCTGTGGCGTGACAATAGACCACACATATATACCGCCAGACTCTAGCCCACAGGCTACCACCATGGGTTTGTTTGGGTGCCACTCGACTACTCCCAGCTCCTCTTTCGGGCCTTCAAGAATCTTGACAAGTGAGCCATGGCTGCGTTCCCAGACATAGATGTCATGGTTCATAAACGTGGATGCAGTCACGAATTCACCCGTTGCAGAGAAAGCAACATGGTTCCAGCTTAACCTGTTCACCACATCTTGGAATTTGTGTTCTATGTCGAGCTTGATATTAGATGGTTCAAGGTTAACGCCAAGCTGTGAAAGGTCTGGCATTAAAATGGTGCGTATCACCCGGTCGGAGCTGTTCGCAAGTAAATCCCGTCCATTGCTTGCAAGACGCAGAAGTATTATAACACCGTTGCATAAACGGGTGGAATGGATTGTTTTGCAGGTCTGAGTTTCGATAATGTTGATCCAACCCTTTGATGTGCCAGCCAGAATATGATTGCCAAGTGCCGTGAAGACGGTAACGCAAGTTGAATGCTTTGCATCCTGTGCAGCTTGCTTAGCAGCTACTGCGGGGTCAACTTCTTCTCCATTCTCCGGTTGCGGCCGAAGAGGTGCTGAGGGTAGGATACGCTTAATAGGTCGAGGAGAGGAAACGTCGACAAGGACTGGTTGGTCTTCAAACAACGAGGCCACAAATAGCCAACTAAGATGGAATACTGTTTAGTTCCTTGTATGTACTCGCAATGCATTCCGTTGGGAAGGGAACATGTCTGGCGCGTGGACGTACTGGTTGAATGGATGCAACTCTGCAATATATACGGGAGCTTCAAATCGAACCGTCCGTATTCGTGAGCCATCTTTCAAGTCCCACAAAACGCATTTCCAATCTTGTGATGAACTCAAGAGGTATCGTCCATCTCGGGACCAACTGTTGAGAGTATCATTTAGCACTTTTACCCGTAATCTGCGCATCGAACTCGTGAAGGTAACAGTATCTTACCTTAGTGACTGGATCTGTTTGCTGTGCCCGCGCAGTTTGCGCGCGACACCGTTCGTTTCGACATCGAATATCACGATAGTACCATCAACCTATGAGAGCTTTTAGTTCATGTTCTTCCCGAATGTCTCTCCATGACAGAGTTATCTTCCATACCCTTCCCGAAGCTAGAAAGTCTCCTTTGCGATTGAACCGCAGACATGCCGCATGGCCGCTTCCTTCAAAAAAAATAACAACAAAAAGGTGAAGTCAGAAAAGAGCTAAGGAGAGCCCACGAAAAGGTAGTACATGGATATTGTCTTACTGAGAGTTCCCGTCAAAATATCCGGGTAGTCCTGCGCCAATGCAAACGGATCAATAAGGGCCAAATTCATGGTGTGCGGGAAGCAGTGAATCCCAGAGTAAGCCGCACGCGCAATCAGTCATCCTTGGCCTTGGACCATCGTCCTCCTTTTCCTGTCGAAACCTTTAGCTACCCTCTGGGCCGTTCTCCCCTTTATCCGTGTTGTAGGGCTGTGTTCTTGTTCTCCTCTTCTTCGTCCTCCTTTTGTGCCTTTGTCGCTGTGAATGAAAATGAAGTCAAAAACTTCCCGATTCGGCGTGCGTCTGATTATCCAATCACAACACTGAAATCTGCTGAGTCATCCGCTATACCACATTAGGAACCGCCTGAGGCGAAAAACTTCGAGCGAACTTCAATCAACAAGCGCATCTGAGGCGAGACTCAGAACAACGTCCGTCAAACACCAGCGCTGAACGTCTGCAACGCCCGCAAGCATCTAAGAATATCGCGTTTCTGCATCGCGGTATTTCTTTTGGCTCCCTTGTCCTCCGTCCTCCCCGTCGCTTCGCTCTTGCGCTCTCAGAAACCACGTCCTAGCAGCATCTCAGGAAAAGGTCCAAAGGCGCCCTCGGGCAGGGTCTGCCAGTGGCCGGTAAAAGGCCATACACGGCCATCAGCTTCATCAAATACGCAGTCATTTCAGGCTCAATATAGTGCCACTTTTCGATATTGGACGTGATACGGATCCCTTTGCGCGTTTTTAACCCAGGAGCAGGACTGTCACATTCTTCACATTCGCAGTCTATCCTTCCTACCAAAATTTTTTTACCACCACATCAACTGCTTGCGAAACTACCGCAGCCATGTCTTCCGTCAGATTTCCATATTCGAAAGCGCAGTTGCGCACGATTAAAGAGATCCAGTTTGGTCTCCTCTCACCTGAGGAGATAAAGCGGATGAGCGTGTGCCATGTCGAGTATCCTGAGACTATGGTCAGTTCACGTTTGGACGTACAGAGGCAATAAATCTTTACTTTTCATACTAACATATCTCTTTCTTATTCTAGGATGACCAACGACAACGGCCACGTGAAAAGGGACTTAACGATCCTCGTCTAGGCACCATCGATCGTAACTGGCGATGTGCTACATGCGAAGAAGGCATTAATGACTGCCCGGGGCACTTCGGCCACATCGAACTATCTACGCCGGTGTTCCATATTGGTAAATATTTGTCATGGAAAAGATTTTGAACCTTTCAAACTGACATTCTGGTATAGGTTTTTTGACTAAAATTAAGAAGCTGTTGGAAACTGTCTGCCACAATTGTGGAAAGATAAAAGCCAATGCGGTTAGTCATCCCTTGTGGGATGGCAAATCATAGATATGGCCAGTATGCTGACATTTTTTTTTGAATATCTTCAGTCTGATCAGAAATATCTGGACGCCCTTCGTTTTCGCGATCCGAAGAAACGTTTCGATGCTATTTGGCGATTGTCGAAGGATATCCTTATTTGTGAAGCTGACCCACCGGAAGAGGATGACCCTTTTGCCAAAGAGAGCTCAAAACCTGTCCAGGGACATGGTGGTTGCGGCAACGTTCAACCCCAGGTTCGAAAAGAAGGAATCACGCTAATGGGTACATGGAAACCAAGCAAGATGCGCGACATGATGGATGATAACGAAATTCAGCAACCTGAGAAGAAGCAGATCACTCCTCAAATGGCCCTTACAATCTTTAGGAACATCTCGGAGGAAGACGTTCGTCTTATGGGATTGAGTAATGATTACGCCCGACCCGAGTGGATGATCATTACCGTATTACCTGTTCCACCCCCTCCCGTTCGACCTAGTGTTTTGGTAGGGGGCAGTGGTACCGGCCAGCGTGGAGAGGATGATTTAACATACAAGCTTGCTGAAATTATCCGCGCCAATCAAAACGTTACCAGGTGTGAGCAGGAAGGCTCTCCGGAACATGTGGTTCGCGAATTCGAGTCTCTGCTGCAATACCATGTCGCAACTTACATGGATAACGATATAGCTGGCATTCCCCAAGCAATGCAGAAATCCAACCGCCCCGTTAAGGCCATTCGTGGAAGACTAAAGGGAAAAGAAGGTCGTCTCCGACAGAACCTGATGGGAAAACGTGTGGACTTCTCAGCTCGTACTGTCATTACTGGCGACCCGAATCTCTCACTTGATGAAGTAGGAGTTCCTATTAGCATTGCGCAGACGTTGACATACCCTGAGGTGGTCACACCTTACAACATCCATCGACTAGGCCAACTTGTCGATAATGGTCCAGATGTTCATCCAGGTGCACGCTATGTCATTCGTAGCTCTGGTGAACGTATTGATCTTCGACATCATAAGGGTGGTGGTGGCCGAAACTTCCTGCAATGGGGATGGAAAGTTGAGCGTCACCTCATGGATGGCGATTTCATCCTTTTCAACCGTCAGCCATCCCTTCACAAGGAGTCTATGATGAGCCATCGTGTTCGTGTTATGCCATATTCCACTTTCCGACTGAATTTGTCTGTCACGACCCCGTACAACGCCGATTTCGATGGAGATGAAATGAACTTACACGTCCCTCAAAGTGAAGAGGCGCGAGCTGAGCTTAACCAATTATGTTTGGTTCCTTTGAATATCGTATCCCCGCAGAGAAACGGTCCACTTATGGGTATTGTCCAAGACACTCTTTGTGGAATTTATAAGATCTGCCGACGAGACGTATTCTTAACGAAGGAGCAAGTTATGAATGTTCTTTTATGGGTTCCGGACTGGGATGGTGTTCTTCCTCAACCTGCAATTCTTAAGCCCCGCCCCAGATGGAGTGGAAAACAGATGATTAGTATGGTTCTTCCGTCTGGCTTAAACTTGCTTCGAATCGACAAGGACAAGTCTCCCATTTCAGAAAAGTTCTCCCCCCTGGCGGATGGAGGTGTCTTGGTCCATGGTGGTGAACTGATGTATGGAATGTTTTCTAAGAAGACTGTTGGTGCTTCGGGTGGTGGAGTTGTTCATACTATCTTCAACGAATACGGACCTGATGCTGCTATGAGCTTCTTCAATGGAGCCCAGGCGGTTGTGAACTACTGGCTCCTTCACAATGGTTTCAGTATTGGCATTGGTGATACAATTCCTGATCTGGAAACTATTCAAAAGATCGAAAATGCAGTACGTGTCAGAAAGGAAGAAGTCGACTCCATTACTGCCAGTGCTACGGAAAACACTCTGGAGGCTCTTCCTGGTATGAACGTTCGAGAAACCTTCGAGAGCAAGGTATCCCGTGCTCTGAATAATGCTCGTGATGAAGCTGGTACTGCGACAGAAAAGAGCTTGAAGGACTCGAACAACGCGGTTCAAATGGCTCGATCTGGTTCTAAAGGTTCCACCATCAACATTTCTCAGATGACGGCGGTAGTCGGTCAACAGTCAGTTGAAGGAAAACGTATTCCTTTCGGATTTAAATATCGGACATTGCCACATTTCACAAAAGATGACTATTCTCCAGAATCCCGTGGATTCGTCGAGAATTCGTATCTCCGGGGACTCACACCTACAGAATTCTTCTTCCACGCTATGGCTGGTCGCGAAGGTTTGATTGACACTGCTGTAAAAACTGCGGAGACTGGTTATATCCAACGAAAGCTTGTCAAGGCACTGGAAGAAGTCATGGTTAAATACGATGGAACTGTTCGCAACTCCTTGGGAGATATCGTCCAATTTCTTTATGGTGAAGATGGTCTTGACGGCCAGTGCATTGAAAATCAGCGTGTTGACGTTATTAAATGCTCGGATGAACAGTTTAGAAATCGGTTCCGTGTTGACCTCATGGATCCAGAGCGCTTACTTTCGCCTGACATCCTGGAGCAGGCGACAGAGATTGCAGGTGACATTGAGGTACAAAAGCACCTTGATGAAGAATGGGAACAACTGTTGAAGGACCGCGCCTTTTTGCGAACTGTTGTTAAGGAAGATGACGAGATGATGCAATTACCGATCAACATCCAGCGAATTTTGGAGTCGGCCAAAACTACTTTTAGAATTCGTGATGGCACAATTAGTGACCTTCACCCGGCAGAAGTTGTTCCGCAAGTCAGGCAGCTGTTGGATCGTTTGCTTGTGGTCCGTGGAGATGATGCTCTCTCCCGTGAAGCTCAGGAAAGCGCAACTCTTTTGTTCAAGGCACAGCTCCGTTCACGTCTTGCGTTCAGACGCTTGGTTGTGGAATACTCACTGAACAAGCTTGCTTTCCAGCATGTTCTCGGTGCCATTGAGAGTCGATTTGGAAAAGCTGCGGCAAATCCCGGTGAGATGGTTGGTGTGTTGGCTGCCCAGTCAATTGGAGAGCCGGCTACCCAGATGACTCTCAACACTTTCCATTTTGCTGGTGTGTCCTCAAAGAACGTTACGCTAGGTGTGCCTCGTCTTAAGGAAATTCTAAACGTCGCAACGAACATCAAGACGCCATCTATGACTGTTTATCAAGCACCAGAGTGTCGGATGAACAAAGAATCTGCTAAACAATTGCGAAGCATTGTTGAGCATACTAGTCTACGATCGGTAACAGAGTCAACTGAGATATACTACGATCCCAATATCCAGTCAACCGTTATTGAAAACGATATCGATATGGTGGAATCATACTTCATCATTCCGGAGGATGTTGCGGACGACTCATCACGACAGTCAAAGTGGTTGCTCCGTATTATTCTAAGTCGACCAAAACTTCTAGACAAGGGTCTTACTGTCCAAGATGTTGCAACAAAGATTAAGGAAGCATACCCCCAGGATATAGCTGTTATCTTCAGTGACAACAACGCCGACGAACAAGTCGTCCGTATTCGTCAAATTCAGGATCCAAAGCAAGACGAAGATGATGATGACACGGAATATGATGTTACTCTCAAGAAGTTGGAAAGCCACTTGCTCGACACTCTGACCCTACGTGGTGTTCCCGGTATTGACCGTGCGTTCATTAATGAAAAATCCCGAACTAGAGTTCTCGAGGATGGCTCGCTCCATCAAAGTGCAAGCGACCCTGAATGTAAAGAATGGGTACTCGAAACTAGTGGTTCCGCCCTTGCAGATGTGTTGGCAATACCTGGCATTGATGCTAGCCGCACATATTCTAACCAATTCGTCGAGATTCTTGAAGTGTTTGGTATCGAAGCTACTCGAACAGCCCTTCTCAGAGAGTTGACACAGGTGCTTGCCTTCGATGGTTCTTACGTCAACCATCGACACTTGGCACTTCTCGTAGATGTCATGACTTCACGAGGCTTCCTCATGGCTGTAACCCGACATGGTATCAATCGTGCAGATACTGGTGCTCTGATGAGGTGCTCCTTCGAAGAGACTGTCGAAATCCTTCTTGATGCTGCTGCTTTTGCTGAGTTGGACGACTGCCGAGGCGTGTCTGAGAACCTGATCCTTGGTCAAATGGCACCCGCAGGAACGGGAGAATTTGATGTCTATCTTGATCAGTCAATGCTTATGGGCGTCGTTTCCAACAATGCAGGCTTAGGAGCGATGGGCGAGGAACCTAAGGGGATGCTTTCTGACGGTGCCGCTACCCAGTACGACAGCGGCTCACCAATGCAAGAGAACATGTATATCAGCTCCCCTGATCCTGATTCCCAATTTTCACCTGTCAGACAAGCCGGGTCAGAGAATGCTGTTGGGTTCGCTGATTACCAGCCACCAAGTTATGGTGGATTCAGCCCTCATGAGCCGAGGAGTCCTGGAGGAGGCTACTCTCCCAGCAGTCCGTTCAATACCAGTCCAACTTCTCCAGCATATTCTCCCTCGTCGGGTTACTCTCCCACTTCTCCGGGCATGAGCATTACAAGTCCGCGGTTCATTTCATCTCCGGCTTTCTCTCCAGCCAGCCCGTCATTTGCTCCAACCTCTCCAGCTTATTCACCGACTTCTCCTGGATATGGACAAGCTCAGTCACCTACCTCGCCTTCCTACTCGCCCACTTCACCAGGTTTCTCTCCTACATCACCCAGCTACAGCCCCACGTCGCCCAGCTTCAGTCCGGCCTCGCCTGTTTTTAGCCCTACATCGCCTAGTTACAGCCCAACCAGCCCAGCGTTGGGAGGTACTGGCAGGCATCTTTCACCAACCTCTCCTACCTCCCCGAAGTATACCCCAACTTCGCCCGGATGGTCTCCCACCAGTCCAGAGGCATATTCTCCAACCTCTCCAAACTTCTCTGGCTCGCCGACTTCTCCAGGTGGGCCGACGTCTCCAGGCTATAGCCCGACATCTCCTACTTTTAACCCAACGTAAGTCTACACACAAGTATTGCTTTTATTATAATCCTGATACTTACTATCTGGAAGATCCCCACGCCAGTAAAGCAAGCTTTACGGGTTAGATCTTTATTTCTTGTTTCATAAAACTCCTCTAGTGTACTAATACTTCGATTTTCACTTCGATTCACCCAACCTTCCGAAAAAAAACTTACGTTGCCTCATCCAACGTGCAGTTGGTTAATCTACTTTCTCCCTTCATCGGATCTGGCGCTTTGTACCAAACATTTTCGTCTCCTTCAAATTCCTTTGTCAGAATGACCCCAAAAATTTCACTTTTAACTGATTCGTTATTTTTGAAATTGTATGTCCCTTTCCCCCGTTTTAATCCTTCAGCCTTTCTGGACAATTATTTTTTACCATCAGAGGACCCTAGAGTTTTGCCTCTTCCCCAACTGCCAAACAGGCCTCCATCTGACAAAAAAAAGAATAAAAAAAAGGGAAGAAAAGACCCGAGGACCTTAGATTGTTATTGGGCACCCTCATAATATAGCATGGCGTTGGTGTTGCTTTGCTCGTGGCTTAGTTATTTGGTTTCCTACGCTCTGCTTGATGTCTTCAGAGAATCTTCCTACAATAGCATCTTAAAAGAAAATCCAACAAAAATAACATTTGATCCTCACGTTTTCTTCACTATCAACCTTAAATTATCTCGCATTTTGAATAGAAAAGTCTCAACTCACAACTCGCACCAGGCACTCGATCAAATTATGTCACGTGACTGTAATTTTTTCCCAAAGTTGTTTAAATTTCAAAAAAGATTTTGATCGAGTTATCGCATAGCTAGTTACCCTTCGTATACCTGTGCCATACAACCCATTTCTCTGATCATCCAAAAATGCGACCTGAAACATAAACTTGTCCTCTCTATCACCGATATTTCTTTCCGTCGTTATAATGGACCCTCAAGCCTACCTAATGAACCAAGGGTGGTCAGGCCCGGGGAACCCTTTAAACCCTTCTAGACGGCCAGGCGCACACGGTGGGCTTGGTCTAACAAAACCGATTCTTGTTGCACGGAAGAAAAATACACATGGCATTGGAAAGAAGACGACACACGATCACACAAACCAATGGTGGCTACGCGGGTTCGAGGCAGCACTGCGCGGTATAGGAACAGACGGAAGTGCGACGCCTGGTAGTGGGGAGTCTACTCCCGAAACTCCAAAGAGTGAGCTCTATAAGTTCTTCGTAAGAGGACCGGGGCTTGCAGGCACTATCAAACCGAATGAATATAGCAAACCCTTACAATCATTACGCCCAGATGGTGATACTTCTTCCAGCTCTGTCAATAGTGGCACATCAAACCAAAAGAAAAAGAGAAAACGAGAAAATATAGAAGCATCACCTACCGTCGATGCATCTCAAGGAAAGAAAGAAAGGAAGAAAAAGAGTAGGGATAAGAAGGAAAGGCTAGCCATCTGTGGTATTGCCACCCCACCAGAGGAGGACCATAAGGAACAAACCCCTTACATTGAAACTGTGGAGTCTATGAAAGAAGAGATATCAGGGGGAAGTAAAAGGAAAGAGGAAGAGAGAAGAGAGAAGAAAAGGCGGCAGGCCGAAGCTCTAGCTACTGAACTTCACACAAAACCGAGAACATCCAATCAATCATCGGATGAAGATTCTCCAAAGAAAGAGCGGGAAAGAAGAAGAGCTGCTAAGAAGGCTAGAATAGAAAAGAAACAGGAGAAGAAGAAGGAGAAGGAGAAAGGCGAGAAAAAGACTCATAGGAAAGTGAAGAGAAGCAGTAAAGATTAATTACAGGTTCAATGACCCTTAGATGTCATGGATTTCTCATGGGCCAGCAACCTATCGTACACTAATTAGAAGAGAGGATCGGTATAGAGTGTTAGCCTTTTTCATGCTTGTTAATAGCGACAGTTGATGAAATAGATACCCCATTTGCATTGAATCTTATATTTTCAGGTTTCATGGCTTTGTTTGCTATTTGGAAGTTTCCCTGGTATATTTGATAATAGCCACGGACGTTGCTCCCAAAACTCATCCTTAATAATATCGACGTGGGCTATCGCTATGTCGGCTTTCCTTCGTAGTTTCTGTTGCTTGTCTAACTGGGTCCTGGACAGCTTTGTGTCCTCCCATTCCCCATCGTCGGACACTTTCGCGCTGGAGGTATTCTTAACTTGTTCCAACTCATACTACCCATCTACTACGTTAGACATGCAGGTGGTCGCAATAGACTTAATCAAACATTTTGAAACTCACATCTCGGAACAAAACGCTCCCCTTCTTGAATATTTCGGGTTCGTTATTATAGTTGATCCCATATCTCGAAAAAAGGATCTCATTTTTATCGGATGAAACAGTGCCCTATTGATGTGCGTTCAACATTAAAGCCTCCGAACCATAAAGGTTGAATGAAAGAGTGTGCCATGGTCAGTATATTTTACCTTTAATTCTTGCTCTGCATCCCGGTTTCTCATCCCACCCTTTAGTACCATGCTCCAAAATGTGGTATTGTACAGGTTGTTGATGTGGCCTTTGCGTCGATTAGTACGCTTCTTTGCTAAATTTGATTTTCCAGTTAGTCAAAATTGAGCCTTACAATCAACTTGTCTCCAGCTCATGTAGTCTCTTAGATTCTTTATGCTAGGGTATTGGACAGCTCTCCCATCGAACGTAGGAAGAAAGTTAGGCTCTAACGGCGTGTCTGGAAAGTACGATGTCCATTTATATGTGTAATGTGCTGTAAAGGTTGACACTATGGTCGACACCAGTTTACTACAGATAATGAGGTTAGTCTTCTGGTATTAGTTCAAAGGGTATAAACGAATTTTACCTGCTTCTTCGCTCAAACAGCGAACAGTTTCGATGGAAAACGAAACTTGATAAGGTCAGTTGAAGATGCCGACATAGATACCTGTCTGTATGAAAACGCCTCCTTACCTGAACTCATCACTCACACCATATGCAATGACTAAATCAGGAATATCTTTCATAACGGCTTGGGCTGCTGAATTCATCAAATCAAGTGCTCTGAGATCATTTGGTTTCTCAAAGTGATATTTATCCGACAGTCTATTATCAAGTGATTAGCAATAGTGCTCTCATCTAAGGCTCAGTACACCTGATTAACCACTAAATACTGGAGTATTCTGGGTATTGACATTGAATTTGAGGAACTAACTTGTGAAAGCCGCGTCCATCAATGCGTATCACAATCCAGGTATTTGGCAGAAGCACGTCACTTTGCTCAAAATTCTTGACATACTCGTACCTATGATGTTGTTAGCTGGGAATACCAGTAGATAGCAGTGCCATACTTTGAATTAGCCATTTCTGAGGGGGTTTAGGGATAATTAGCTCTTCATATATAGGTATATACGGTTCTAGATATCCTGTGGACTTTCGTTGGACATCATTAGAGAATTCAAACAATAAGAAGAATATTTATATCAGCGCGGGGCTTAGTCATAGTTAACTAACTAGTTAGTTAACCAGCCAACTAACTTAATTCTAACGACTTCATCAAGCAATGGAAATAAATATTGAATGAGTTCAGCTATGGACAGTATTGTGTATTCATCAAGGAATACGGTATTTCTATTCCAAAAAAAGGGGGGTATATATCATGTATCTTCAGATACTGACTCATCCCCCGTTTCGCTCGCTATCCCACTGGATTCACTCGGCGCTTTATCCGTCTTCTTTGACTTGCGCCTGAATCCAAACCCGAGGCTTCCTTTGCTAGATTTCTCTCCAGATTTATCACCAAGTGATATAGCACTCTCGTTACTTTTACCCAGCTGCATCTCACTCGTGCCATCACCGTCAGCTTCACCTTGTCCGGATGAGTCCCCTTTCTTAGAGAAGAGGCTGGCCCGATCCTTCCAGGGCATGTTAAACTTGCTCGAGCTTCCTTTGCGGGTCAGTTTCTGGATAAATGACTCCTTTGTGCTGACTGACTCAGACGGAGTAGTAGAGGGAACTTGTTCTAAAGATTCGTGAGACTCGGTGGTGGCTGTTCCAATGGATCGAGCGTCCTTGGAGCGCCGAGAGGCGGGTGGTGACAATTCCTCATGCGTGGATTCACCCTCACGGGACTTCGGAGGCTCCGAATCCTTTGATTTTGGCCTATCGAGTTTCTTCCCAAAAAAGGTTGTGAAGGAAGGTGCGGCAGGGTTTAGTTTTGGGGTAACGGGGCGGTGGGATGATGGAGGTCGAGTTCCGATGGGAGCCTGGATTGGCCTCTGGGGCTCAAATGGAGTCTCATCGTACTCTAATTCAGTAGGTAGACCGAGGGGTAGATGGCCTGTTGAACCTACTTGTATTGAGGGGCGGCGAGACTGGTTCCGTGACCATGCATTCGGAGATATCCAATCATGTCCGGAGCTGCCAGCTTTGTCGGAGGAGGGCCATCCAAACGGCTGATTCTCCATGGTCGGTAGTGGAAGGGCGTTTTCAAACGAGTATGTTGATGATGGGCGGGGAGATAGGGAATTTCGTCGAACAGTTCCAAGAATAGAAGGATCAATAGGATCATGGCGAGGACTGAATTGATTATACCCTTTGCTTGCATCTGGGGAATTAAGTGAAGGCTGGTTGTGGTTAGGGGAAACACCGGATCCATGTCTCCCGGAGGTGAAAAAGCTAGGGAACATTGCCCGTCTTCCAGCAGGTAGGCGGTCAGACGAGCTATCGCCTGTGAGATGAGATGCATTATTACGTGGGAAGAGCGTAGTCATTGGATTTGCCCAATTTGTGGTATAGCTCAAACGACGGCGTCTCGTGCCCATGGGGTCAAACTCGTCATCCAGGTTTCTCGGAAATGACTGACTCTGACCAGTCTTGAGGCTCCCAAGCAACGGAGGTCCATCAGCCATGGTCTTGCCCCTCTGGCGATTAAAACCAAACAGTCCCGATAGCCTCCGGGATGCGCTCTGAGCTCCACTAGGAGGGGGTTTAGATGCCCCGGGTACGGTGGTTTGAGCTGTATTGCGATCAGTGTCATGAAGATTATTTAAACTGCCGTGGGGACTTGCAAAGATACTTGTGGGATCGCTGCCAGATGAGAGCGGTGAAGGTGAGTTGGGCAGGAGTCCTTCAAAAGGGGCAGTGGGAGCCACGGAAGTAGGGACGGTAGGAATCGAAGTAGGAAAAGGAGTGATTTCGGAATCTTCGCCAATACTCTGTTCTTCGTCTCCCAGAAGATCAGAAGGTAGTAATGCATCGGCACGGGGGCTCATGGGTGGATTTTCAATATCAGTACGGACCGGGCTAGTTTCGTCTGTCGGATCTGGGATGGTCATCCCATTATTAATGTTGAAAAAAGCAGGGCCGGATGTGAAAGTCGGCGAGTTAGTTCCAACCTGACCATAGTTTGGGTTCGAGAACGCCGTATCAACCAAGGGAAAGCTGACAGGCGACGACATATTGCTAGTAAGGGAGCTTCGATGGCGATTACGCCTACGACTGCTTGTCCTTCTGTTAAGACTTAGGTCGGGAGTAGCAATTGGGCCAAATGGCCCTGGGGCATTGCCCCATTGAGCATTTGTCCACTGCAGTCTGTCTTGAGCTTCATAGTACTGCGGCAGGGCCTAGTAGGGGAGTTAGAATGGTGATTGTCTTTATGGAAAAGATGAAATTGCATATCGCCTCATCACCTACTTGAGTGTGTACGTTCATGAGAGACGCATACTGGGAACGGAGGCCAGCCATTTTTCCATCCCAGAAATGTTCGGGTTCCCTCTCGACCCGTTCCAACTCTCTGCCTTCCTCATTGTCTTCTCCTTCGGGACGCCGTCTCTCCTCCTCCAGGGCCTTGATACGACTGCCCGTGACCTTGATATCTTCGTCGATTTGCTTCATTTCTCCTTGCTCCTCTGTAATCTTGCGGCGGTACTCTTCTAATTTGGTAGTGGACTCTTCGCCAATGCGGGTTTTCTCCTTCTGCAGGTTGGCGAGTTCATCCTTGATCTCGATTTCTCTCTCGTTCCATCTAACGATGTCCTCTCTTCGCTTCTTCCTCTCAGCTTCTTTCTGCTGCAGGAGCTTTTCCCGTTTGCTCTTTTCATTCTGAACGGTCCGGTTGATGCTTTCTAGTTTATTGATGTGTTTCCGCAGATCACCAGTAGCATCATCTTTCTCCTTGACTCGCTGTTTTAAGTCATTTCTCTGGTCTTCTAGTTCACGCAGAAGCTGCTCGTATTCCTTTTCTTCTTGAGATAGCTGCTTATCCAGAGACTCGTTTTCTTGCTGTAGCGCTTTCAGCCTTTCAGCTAGTTGCTTTAATGAACCTTCAAATTCGGCTCCTGCGGCCTCTCCATCGTCTAGCATTTGCGGAACGCCACTGTCTTGAACGGAGGTTGATCCAATCGATCTTCTTCCTCCACCAGAACGTTTGGCTTGCGCTGTGCCCCCACTTTGTTCTCTTGACATAACCGGCGCAGAGGGAGAAACAATTGCGGCAGCCTTGGGCACGTAGGCCTGGATAAGAGGAGGTCCACGGTTCTCATGAGCTTGTTCGGGAGGGAATGGTCCTGGACCGGTGCGGATATGGAGAACAGAGCTGCAGGTCTGGAAATTGGCCGAGCTGATTGCGATTACACATATATGGTATATATGGCTGGGCTGGAGGTTAAAAATGGAGACGGCGGTCTCGGAGCGTTTTGTCTCGCCGACTGCATCCATATTGTCAGACTTTATCTTCGGGATTGTCGTAAGTAGACAAAGAAGCGAACCGAGCTCACCTCTGATACCATTCACCTGAACCGCATGTTTGTGGACTGAGTTTTGCAGTTCGGGATATTTCCAAGCTATCCGTATATCCGTAGCCCCTATCTCTTCCAAAATCACTTCAGGAGTGGGAGGAATATCTAGGCCGAGCTTTTCAACGAGCAGCTCGTTCGGCGTCAGGCAAACTTGATATGCGCGGTAGGTGAGCCTAAATCGGCACAGAAAAGAGAAAAGACAAACACAGGGAGATTAGCTCAGTACAGAAGATAAGATACACGATCCGCAAGCGATTTAGACCTACCACATCAGTGCCCATAGGATCGAGCTGGCGATGAACAACGCCATTGCACCCTGGACTCGTACCTGGGGGACACCAGGATAGGTGTCTGCCACCAGGCGCAACGACTCGTATCTCCCCATGATAAATGCCCCATTAAAAACGAGCGAGATAACCGAGGACTCCAGTCGCAAACCGGCTCATCTCTGCACGCCGGGTCCGGTTCAAAAGTGCCCTTCTTTTGCTCGCGCGACTTGCTCAACCTCGTCCTTTGCTTTTGGTCGTTCAATTTGCAATATTTTGCGGATTAAAGATTTAGCTTGCCGCGGTACATGATGACTAAGCATAGCTTGTACCTAAACTTAGGGGACGGCGATGGAAAAGAGACCCGAGAGGATACAAGGTAGGAAAGGTAGGAGATAAGTCAGAGAGATGGGGGATGGGAGATGGGAGATGCCTGGGGGCTTGCTGTAATGGCCGTGGAATTGATTGCTGGGACATGGTCCCTTTGCGTGCTGCCCTAGGGACGTTGATAACTACATCGACGACTCTGTAAATGCCATGGGCAAGCTGACAAGCGAGAAGGCGTTTGATAGATAGCTAGCTAGCTACCGTGTATAGTTATTGAATGAAGGGCTGATAGCTGTTCCCTGTCTCCTGGCGATTCTTCAGGCATTGTCTTTTGCTATTTGAGTTGAAGCTTGACCGCCCGTCTCCTGTCCAGTTGTTTCTACATATCTAGGCCGAGACCTGGTCAGCCACCACAGAGCCTCATCCGTCCCTCTTCGGCAGCTTCTGTCGGCCCAGGCAGATCATCGAGAAGGGCGAAATCGGTTCCTCCGGGCGGGCGTTCCACCTTTTTCTCCTCGCTGCCAGGGCAAAAGCTAACCGTCTCCGCCCACCAGTGGCGTTCTCACATGAAAACTTTCGCTCGCCCTGATAAACATTCAGGTGATGTCTACGTGCTCCGCAGACCCCAGCAAACTGCACAGCAGCCCAGCAACAGTGAATGCGAGAGGCCGGACATGCCTCGTAGGTCTGCCGGAGGATATTGGTTGCTTTCCCCTGGAAGGCAGCCAACCGGAGGGGGTTAGGACAGCCAGCCATGCAGCGAGCGAAGAGAAGCTGTGCCGCCTGGATTGGGTGGAATGCTAAGACTTCTTAGCACCGTCCTGGGGCCGTCTAGAATGCCTGGCTGAGAGCTGTCCAGGCCATGTCTTGAATGACAATGTAACCACCCATGCCACCCACGCCTTGGTTTCACAACGAGTTACTCCGTACGGGCGTCAGTCAGGAGGAGATCCAGCCTGACAGACAGAAACCCGCACGCCATCTGTTCCGATCCGGGATAGTCCGCAAAGTAGCAGACGCAGGCAGCAGCGAAGAAAAGGAAGCGGAGATCAGCCAGTGTTTGATATCAACCGCAGAGCAAGCCTCATTCCTACCTGCAGGACGTCTGTATAGCCAGAGAGACTTTCGAGATCTGCTCTTGTAGCGTCTCAACAAATGGGTGCTGCCGTGTTTAGCGCCACCAAAAAACAGCTATTTATAAGGCTGTCGGGCTTTGTCTCGCCCCCGTCTCTCTTCTTGACTCTCTAAATCAGCGTCAACAGTCGCATCGTCGTGCGTTGGACGGAGTAAATATACAAGATATAACCAAGTAATCGTCGCTGCGTCGTTGTTTTTCTTTTTTTCCTTCGCTGCGCCTTTTCACGCCGAAGCGACCCGCGAGTGACATAGTTTTACCTAGTAGTAGGAAACTCTCTTCGCCGGGCTCGTCACATGTTCTGCGCTGCTCGCCGGCCTCAACATCTACGACTTCGACGTCAACCGCAACTTCAGCTCCCAACAACCGCCGGCGTCGTCCCTGTCTTTGTCGAATATCCCGTCTCTCTCTCTTTCTCTCTCTTTGTCTGCGTGCTCCCTCGGTGCTGTCTTCTGTAAGCTGTCTTCAACTTCACATGCCGAGCTAGGCGGGATGCAGTACGTTAGGAGTATCAGCGGTTCGGTATCTAAGACATGGAATTCTATCAATCCGGCTACCCTCAGCGGTGCCATCGACGTGATAGTCATTGAGCAAGAAGACGGTCAGTCCCTTCCAGGCCCGGGTGACACACAGATGCACGCAGTTGCTGACCGTCCCAATTCCAGGAACACTCGCATGCTCGCCGTTCCATGTCCGTTTCGGCAAATTCTCCCTCCTTCGGCCGTACGAGAAGAAGGTAGGCTTGCCAGTCTCCAGCGGCAGAAGAGACTTGAAGAGATGGAACACCTTGCTAACTAGTCATTCATCAGGTCGAGTTCAGTGTCAATGGAGTCAAGCAAGACTATGCCATGAAGCTCGGGGAAGGCGGGGAAGCCTTTTTCGTATTCGAAACCACTGGTGACGTCCCAGAAGACCTGCAGACTTCACCTGTTATATCTCCCGCTGCTAGTCCGCAGCAGTCGCCAAATGAGCCAAGTAACAACAGTACCCTAAACCTACAAGAACCCGAGTACCTTGACCTTACCTCAAAGTCGTCTACCCCTCCAAAACAGGCCCGCGCGACAACTGAACCCCTCTTGGATAGCGAAACTGAACGATCCTCCCCTGTCTCGAAGAATGTACGTGAACCAGGCCATAAGCTAGACAGATCTCGGTCAGATGACCTGCTGGAAGCTGGCCGTGCAAATGGCCAGAGTGCAAACAGTTCACCACAGACGACGAGATCCCAGAGCCCACCCCCAATATCCCGTCAAGAGGCATACTCCAGAGCTATTTCACTATCCAAAAAGCTATCCGGGTCGAATATTCCTTCCAAGGTGACCGAGAGTGGTGATCTGATGCTTGATATGACTGGATACAAGAGTAGCGAGGACGAGGCCCTGAGAGCAGAGGTGGTTGCTCGTAAGATCCTGGCCGAAGAGCTGGAGGGGAACTATGATATCGGTGCCTTGATTGGGGCCGACGAGCATGGAAATCTATGGATCTACAGCAGCGAAGAGGCCAAGGAGGCGGCTGGTCGGAAGGCTTCCTATAGCGCCCTACAGCACCATAACGGTATGGCAGATGATGCCGTATCGGACCCAGGATACCAAAGCGATAACGATCAGCTGGACTACAATAACCATCCGCAGAAACATCACCGTTCTCAGTCAGACGCACAGTTGGAATATCCTACCCCGCCGCAAACCCCGACAGATAAGCAGCCGGAAGGCGGTCGTAGTTATGCGAAGACCTTGCGTTTAACGAGCGATCAGCTTAAGGCGCTCAACCTCAAGCCCGGTGCCAACCCGATATCCTTTAGTGTCAACAAGGCCGTTTGCCCCGCAACCATGTACCTATGGAGCTACAAAGTTCCTATCGTCATCTCCGATATTGACGGGACCATAACCAAGTTAGCTATGCGCCTGTACCCTATACATAGATCATAATTTTTCTAACTTCTCATTATAGGTCTGATGCTCTTGGGCATGTTCTGAATATGATCGGGCGAGACTGGACTCATCTTGGCGTTGCAAAGCTCTACACTGATATTGCAAGCAATGGTTACAACATCATGTACCTAACAAGTAGATCTACCGGCCAAGCGGACACCACCCGAGCATATCTCAAAGGGATTTTGCAGGATGGATATAAAATCCCCCAAGGTCCAGTGATCATGAGCCCTGACCGAACAATCGCCGCACTACGGCGTGAGATATACCTCCGCAAACCGGAAGTATTCAAAATGGCCTGCCTGCGCGATATCCTTAGTCTTTTCGAAGGACGCCAGAACCCATTCTATGCCGGCTTCGGTAACCGTCTTACCGATGCACTCAGTTATCGATCCGTCAATATCCCCTCGACCAGGATATTCACCATCAACTCCAACGCAGAAGTCTCACTTGATCTTCTCAGTTTAACCAAGTATAAGAGTAGCTATGTGACAATGAGGGAGCTGGTTGACCACTTTTTCCCCCCCGTCAGCACACTTGTGCAGGAAGGTGGCGAAGAGTTTACTGATTTTACATATTGGAGGGACCAGCCGAGGGATCTGGATGAGTTTTCACTTACAGACACCGACGCCGGCTCAGACCGGGCTGACGATGACGATGAATATGATCTTGATCACCGCAGCGGTATCCATGAGACCTATATATCTCGTGACTCTATAGAGATTTCTGGCGATATGAACGATTCTATACATGATTCCGTGTACGAGGACATGGACGACATTTCTGAAGAAGATGAATACGAAGAAGAAGACGACCGGCGGATGTCTGATGAGGTTCCTGCATGGTCGAACGAGGAAGATACTGACGATCCCGGGGCACCCAAGTCTCCCGCACGCACTCCCAGAAGTCTTCCCGTTCGCTAGAGTAATCGCAGTGCCACATTAAGCTATCGGATAGATGGCTGTGTATTTTTTTTTGGACTATGGCTGGCTGGCGTTTCAGTCCCGGAGTTTCGCTTTTCTTTCTGTTTCTCTATATCTTTCCCCATTCCTCTGGGCGGCCCGATATAGATGGGACTATATACCCCCTTTTCGGAGGTCTACCCGGGACTCAGCTCCCTGGCTTCATTGCTTGAGCATCTGGTGCATTCATGAGCGGGATTTGTTTATTCCCTTTTCTTTCCTTTTTTTTTTAGAGTGTTTCCCTGGTTTACTCCCTCCTGTCTTGATATTGTTGCTGCTTTCTCCATAAACCGGCGAGCGTGCTGAGCCTGTGATGTTAGTTCGGTGTAGACTCTAATAGAAATGTTTAATTCGCCAACCTCTCGTCTACATTCATAGGTTCCCTTCCACTGGATCAGTATTTTCCAGTAGAAAATGCTTTATCCCTCTACTCAGCAATTATAGAATTGGGAATTCCCATTTTCCTACGGAGTAGAGATATTATTATCTCAGGCAGAGCGACGGCATGATGGGAGTTCTGGGGCGTTGGCTTCAACCTTAAACTGTGTTTCACGTGACAGGGATCCGCGACCTCAAGACCGCAAGCAACGAAACAACCAAAGCTGCGAGCGACAACATCTTCATCCGTCTTGCTGTCCTCTAATACGCACTCACACAGCCGAACAGAGCTGGTGTTTTCAGAGCTCATCGCTTCATTTTCCTTTCGGTACCATATTCTCTCGGTTCACGGCCGCTACCAAGAAACTACAATCCCCGCTTGCAGGCCAGGCGAGATACATGCGCTCAGGGCTGTCATCTAACTAGACCTCCACAGAGTTGCCCCGGATTTTCTCAAGCCCTCAATTTATCATAATAATACGAGATGGCTTCACCCAGGCCTAATGCGACTCCTATTGCGGGACCATCCGCTCCTTCAACACAGCCAATTACGCCTCCAGCAGAGCCTCTACCATCATCAAACCCAGCTGCGCCTGCAAGTACCACCCCAGCTCAAATACCTTCTACCTCCCTACAAGATAGCGGTAAAAGCAGAAGGCCCAGAGATGCCCGATTAATTCACATGTTATTGGCCTCTCTTGGAGTCACTTCCTACCAGGAACGAGTCCCGCTCCAGCTTCTCGATTTTGCATACAGATACACCTCAAGCACTTTACAAGATGCAGTATATCTAGCGACCGAGGGCTATCCAGGAGAACTACAGAAAGAGGGTGGTGGTCGAGCCCATGCGCATCAAGATGGCAGCAATGGCGTTAGTTTAGGTGCACTGCGAATGAGCATTGCTTCTCGGTTACATTATCAATTTCAGCCAGGCCTGCCCAAGGAATTTTTAATGGACCTTGCGGCGGAAAGGAATCGGATTATGCTACCTGGTGTCTCGAGGGGACAAGAGGGAGCGTCAAGTAGCGCTACAGCGTCGGGACAGGAAACCATGATGGGCGGTATACGGTTGCCACCAGAACGGTTCTGTCTGACAGGAGTAGGGTGGGACATGAAAGGAGAATGGGAGAGTGAAGGTGAAGAGGAGATGGAAGTCGATACGCAAGCTGCTGGTGCTGGTGCGCCTGCTGAGAAAGATGCAGAAGAGAGGGAAGAGGAAGATGACGAAGACGGGCGGATGGAAGACGTCTTTGGCCATACTTCCACCGCAGATGCCAATAAGGACGAAGACAAGACCATGACGGATGTCTGATTCCGCCTCCTATTGGACCGAACGTCGAAATACAATAATTAACCACGGCGTTGCTAACCAAAGAAAGAACAGCTAATCTAATATCGGCCGGCGTATTGGAGGGGGGTTTTTAAAAAACGGCATGTTGCAAAAGGAGGTTTCTTAGCGGAGATCTATGGGTTTTATTTTGTACAATATCTAATCATTATGCTTTCTAAATGGCACAGGGTTACGAGCCAGATATTGACTCCTGTAACTCTTCCAGAGTAAAGAAAAGGATAGCGTGCTAGCTTGCTAGTTTGACAGCAACTGGGTATATGGCTTGAGAGATTGCTCTTGCAAGAGATCGCATCCGAGTATATAATACAATTAAGCAGAAAAAGGATATAATCCGACTCCAACCCGAAGAAACGCCTGGTAGTTGCTGAAATAGAACAATCGGTCCAAAGGGGTAACGTACGTCTATCATAGCTTCTCATGAACTCTTCGTGGCTTTTGCTGCAGCCCGTTTCTCGTCGTCCTTCTTCATCATGGCAATAACTTCTTGCCTTCGTTTTTCAGTCTCCTGAGCTTCCCTTTCCCGAGCTCTTATTCTCTCCTCTCGACCGGCGAACCATTCTTCTCGTGCCAAATCTTCTATCTCTGGTCGGGCGTGAAGAACCATACAGGCGTTCATAGCAAGCCGCTGCTTTCGACAAACCCATGTAGCGGTAACTGTACGGTTGACTGCGCACGCTGCGAATTCTATCATAAAATAGATAAACCCATTAGTTATATTGCTCCCGCGCATAATGTTGCCTGCACAACGGGACGCCTCTCGTAAAGAATCCAAGGGCAGACTTACCTTTTATTACTGGATCACAAAGCCCCCTGACCTTTTTATAATACGCCTGCTTCACTTCTGCCTCCTGGGTAGCAGACAGTGGCGTAGGGTTCCGAAGGTCGACCTTTCGACGAGCTGGTGTCGGGGGGGTTTCCGTAGCCGACGGGGCGGAAGTGGTGGCCATCGCTGCTGGGTTTTCAAGAGAAGTAGACAAAGTAGGAGAGAATGGTATATCTAGCTAGCCCATCCACTACAATATAAGCTGATTGAAGGGCCGCTGACGAACTGGCCGTGGAGATGTTCAAGCTGTCATCGATATTTCGTTCATACAGCCGGTATCAACGATGTTGGTTCAAGCTCTTGAGTTGGAAACTTTAAATTTTTTTTTTTTTTTTTTTTACACTCAAGAAACTTTTCCAACGTCAAACAAAAAATCTGGCTGTCAACAACTTCAAACGACCTCGACTCTTCAGCGTCCGTTTCTTATATTATTCCCAGCCCTAAGGCAAACAGATATCAAGTTATTTTGACTTCAGCTCATTTAATTACCGGTCCACGGTTTGAACGGTCATCATGTCGTCCATGCGAAATGCTGTGCAGCGGCGTGTGCATCGCGAAAGAGCACAGCCAGCTGCCCGTGAGAAATGGGGTCTCCTAGAAAAGCATAAAGTGATAAGAACCCTAGATTTGTGTCGCCTGGCGAATATAAGCTTGATTGACTAATGGTATGGTGTCAATATAGGACTACTCCCTTCGTGCCAAAGATTACAATCTCAAGAAAGCCCAGTTACAACGCCTGAGAGAGAAGGCTCGAAACCGTAATCCAGACGAGTTTGCCTACGGAATGATGTCAGAAAGCTCCCAAACACATGGGAAACATGGGGCCAGAGAATCGAAGTCCTTAAGCCATGCGACTGTGAGCCTGTTGAAGACACAGGATGCAGGGTATTTGCGGGTCGTAGGAGAACGAGTTCGGAGGCAGCTTGCGCAAACCGAAGAAGAGGCAAATCTACAGAAAGGAATAAAACGAGCAGAGAGTCTAGGCGGGAAGAAATTAATCTTTGTCGACTCGGCGGAAGAGCAGCAGCAAGAGAAGGCGAACAGGGATGAGCAAGAAGATGACGGAGAAGACGATGAAGATGCCTCCAGAGAACTGACCATTGATGAATTGAAGCAAATGGCTAAGACCATGCCAAAAAAGCAAGTTGAAGCCGAGAAACGAGCAAGAAAAGAGCTCTTTATTGCGCGGCGGATGAAGGAAAAAGCGGCCGAATCCCGGCTAAAGAAGCTTGCGACCCTCAAACAGCAGCATGCAGATATATCGGCTGCAGAGGAAGAGTTGGCTCTACAGAGGGCAAAGATGGCAAGATCTGTAGGGGGTGTGAATAAACACGGCATCAAGTGGAAGGTCAGGGAGCGGAAAAAATAATTACTCAAATCGTCTTCTGCGCTTATATAACGAGATTACGAATTTCCTTCTGGCGTTCAATGGGGTTAGAAGAGGCAGTGATGTAATGATTTAATATTGGCATTAAAGTATACCAGTGACTAGGAACTGGGGAGCAAAACAACCAGAGCTGCCCGGGAGCTGCAAACAAAACAATACGCAGATAAAACATGGAAAAACTATCTTACTCAATTCCTACGCTACCGTTCTAATGACATCAAAGGAGGCCATGTTGAAAATTTACTGGCCATCTATCGCAGCCATGCGAATAGACACCGCTCGTCGATGGGCATCCAATCCTTCTACGGATGCCAGCTGCATCACAGCACTGGATACGTTGCGCAAACCTTCGGCTGTCAGATTTGAGCTTGTGATATGCTTTACAAAGGAGGCAAGATTCACTCCAGAGTACTGCTTTGCATATCCATAGGTTGCTATAAAAAAAAACATCATTAGCTGTTGTGGACATTAGAAACAGATGTGAAAATCGATGATACATACGTAGAGAGTGGTTGACGCCAGCAGAGTAGTCACCAACACTTTCAGGAGTCCATTCACCAATAAAGACACTTCCGGCATTTTGCACAAGCGGAACAACATCTGCTGCATTCTTGAGTTGGAGAATCAGATGCTCAGGGGCATACTCGTTGCTCAGAGTCATGGCTTCCTCCACATTTTTGACAACAAAGGTCACGGAGTGGGCTATTGAGCCTCTAACAATGTCTACTCGTGGTAGAGCCATAGCTTGTGAGTGAAGTTCGTCTTCAATGGCCTTGAGCTCAGCTTCGTTCAAGTCGACCGCGATAAGTATAACCTGAGAATCAACGCCGTGTTCTGCCTGGCTGAGCAAGTCTGACGCAACAAAGGCAGGATTTGCGTGTTTATCAGCGATAACGAGGACCTCGCTAGGTCCTGCGGGCATATCGATACCCACGCCGGCAGAAGTATCGTTTGACACGAACATTTTGGCAGCTGTTACAAACTGATTTCCTGGGCCGAGAATCTTGTCTACTTTGGTGATGCTTTCGGTGCCGTAGGCCATGGCTGCGATAGCCTGGGCCCCACCAGCAAGCACAATGCTATCAGCTCCGACCTTTTTGGCAATGTATACAATCTCTGGAGAGATACTGCCATCGGGCCGTGGCGGAGATGCAAATACAATATTCTTGCATCCGGCAACCATGGCAGGAACGCCTAGCATAAGTGCGGTTGAAGGCAGTACAGCCGTGCCTCCGGGTATGTACAAGCCAACCTTTTCGATGGGACGGACAAAGCGTGAGCAGACTACTCCCGGCATGGTTTCAACAGATAGTGGCTTTTCATCTTGCTGGGCGGCGTGGAAGCGCCGGATATTTTCGTAGCTGACGTCAATGGCGGCTTTAGTCTCGGGAGACAATTTCATCAAATCTTCAGGGAAAGGAGCAAGCAGCACAGGTGATGTTAAGGAGGTAGCCTTTTCAAATTTGTGGGTATACTTGAGCACTGCTGCATCTCCATTCTGCTGAACATCTTGAATTATGGGGCGAACGAGGTTGACAACTGCATCGTTGGATTTTTGGGAAGGTCTTTGGAGAGCCTCTCGGACGACCTTTGGTGGAGTCGATGCAGTGAAATAGCATTTCATTGTGATTTTTCCATCCGCGTCTGCAGCTGGAGGCTTGGGTTTGGCATCCTCTTTGGCTGGTTCTCCGGAACCCCCCTTGGTAGAGGCAAGGCCAAGTTTCTCGGACCACGCAGGTTTAGCATCCCCCTGTCTTCTCTTCACCTTTAGGCTCTTTAGGTCAAGATTTCTCTCAACATCTTCAAGAGACACGCCAGAAGAAATGCACTTTGTAAGAGCAAAGTAAATCAAATCGGCAGCTTCGGAGGCAACTTCTTCCTTTTTTGACGCTTGACATAACTCTTCCGCTTCCTCCATTATCTTGGCTTCCAACAATTTTGGGTCATTGAATAGACGAGAGGTATATGAGCCAGGGGGTGCACTTTCTTTCCGAGTTTGCAGGGTATGCTGTAGGCGGGAAAGGCCATTATATGCCCCAAAGCAGCTAGGAGTTCCGAGATGACAGAAGCCTATATATACACTTAAATATCAGTTTAAGCTCGAACAGAACATAAAATAGCAGACTGACCTCTTCCTTTCTGTCTAACTACGAAGACAAGGCAATCATTGTCACAGTCCAAGCCAATTCGGACAAGTTCCTGGGTGTCACCACTCGAGGCTCCTTTGTACCAAAGTCCACGTTTCCGGCTCTGATACACCCCAGTTCCGGTCCTAATGGCTTCAGCAATGCTCTTGTCACTGCTCCAGACAAGTCCTAGCGAGATTCCACGCTCATCTGTGACAGTGGTAGCATATAACCCGGTGTTGCTATCTGGAACAGCTCCAGCAACCAGGAACTTTGCAGGTGAAAGCTCCTCTTTCTCTGCAGACAGAATAGCAGAAGGAATAATGCTAGTAACACCCTCCTGCTCGCTAGTCAGGAGAGCCGCCTGACTTGTTGAGCCATCGTTGGACCTATAGACTGTCTTAACGGAGGAGTCGTCTGACAATTCGGATATAACAGTATCCAATGCCTCGGACGAAGTGCAACTGACGCCAATCTCTTTCCGCTCAGCATCTTCAGCCACCCACTTCTTCAATTCAAGCACTTCAGAAGCAGATGATACGAGCACCACTATTCGTGACGAAGGGACACTCTGCTCTCTTGAAAGCGTCTGGAGCTGGTCAAGCGTTACAAAGGCAAGGATTGCTCCAGTGTTGAGAACGTCGATGATGTCTGCCACATCCGTGAAAGCTGTCGCATCAATGCAGACATCCAGCAAGGAGAAGTTATCCCGGACAAAGGAGAGAGCGTAGTCGACGCTCGATGGCTTTATAAGAACCCTGCCGAAGTACGAGATCTGCCTAAGGCTGAGGCCCTCCGTGGAGCTCGACTCGGGTGTATGGGAGAGCAGGAATGGCAGCGCCATCTTTAGTCGGTTGCAGGGTCTCTGTTGGCTTCAGAAGGAGGATTTCTGGTAGGCAAGCCTCTCGACCGTCTATTTCGTTCTCTTCTCTTCCGCCGTCCGACTCCCTTTTTCTTCTGCTGTGGTTGAACTTGCACAACCGGAGCTCGTCAGTAGTTTAATAGTAGTTATGACTCCCACGCAAACTTCGTCGGTGGGGTAGTTAACCTTTAGTTACTTAGATTAGATTTAGTTAGAGGAGAAAGATAAGGAACTTAAGCTTTTGCGGCACTTGCCCGGCCTTAATTAGCCGCCAAGCGGAGGAAGCGAGAAAGTGTTATTATCGATATACAGATAGAACGACACACAGATATATATACATGCTATATGCCAGGATATATCGGTAGTTAATTTGCAGTGAGCTTGCTATTTGGGGCCTCTGGTAGTTGATTCGTGCCCATCTCCCTTGTACCGCCGTTTCCACCGCATAATTAGTTCCTGGGTTACCCGAAGATAATCAGGTAATCTCGTCGACGTCGAGCTTTATCAAAAAAGTTTCGTACTTCTACCACCGGATACCAGGGCTGGATGGACCCTTTTATAGCACAATATATATAGCCCCCACACAGAAATAGATTCTGCATAGAAGCGTTAGATAGAGACGGTCGCTTGCCTCCTCTAAAAGCTGGCTATTCGGGGGTATTGCGGCCAAAGAGGTATGACGCACAGAATACGCCGCGTACCTCCCCTTATAATCATTCGGCAAAGACGAACGAGAATATGGGTTGGCGTAGCTCGACGGGTAGATGCAATAAATAACAGGGCAAAGGGGCATCCCTATGATCAAAATAAAGATGTATCTCAGCCCAGGGGATCTTCTTCATGCATTTGTGATTACGTCAAACCGGTGCCTGATAGCGCAGTTGCTATCCTTGATAAAAAATTGGATTAAGAGTCCATATCGATAAGAGAGTTAACCAAGGGGTCTATCCTGGCTGGCGATAGCTGCCTGAAATACGGCCACCAGATAACTAGTTAAGGCTTCACTGCCACCTGTAAGGCGTGACTGATCCGATACCACCTATAAAATAGGTCGTAATCTAACGGGCGTTGGCGCCGATAAAGGGGTATCTGTTAGACAGAAGGATGTGATATGAAATATTAAGAATAGTTCTCTTCTAGCTGAGAAGAAATATGTTCAGCCGTGTATCAGAATTACTCCATACAATCGATAGCAATAAGCTAAAGATCAACCAAGAGTTTGAATCCGAGACATGCATAACTAGGCAACTTAGGCTTAAACGGTCGAAGAAGCCGTCGCCAACATGATAGATTGTTCGACGGTTGTTAGAACTCACAAAACTTCAGGATGGCGATGGGTATCCCTTTGGCTTGCCGGTTGGACAGACAGTTTGACAAGTATAAGCCCCTCGTCCGCCGCCTAGACTGTTTCTCCCCAATTCCCCAGCTTTTTTTGTGTGACCCGCTGGTGATCCGTGAGAGGAATTTAGTCGAAGAGCTGGAGTTGCATTTTGCACGAAGGCACGTTACCTCCATGAACTGGGCGTACAGCCGGGCAAAGAGTCCTCTGCTATAGATCTATAAGATAAGAGTAGTATGTAAAAAGACGGTAACAACAAAGAGGTGTATACTTAACCTCAAGGCCCCCCGGCACATGATAGTCACTTGATAGACCCGTCTGCACCCCCCGTCGACCTCCCGCCTGGGCCCTAAAGTATGGGCAAGGGAAGGGAAGTCCGCAACCGGGATCCGGAGACCAGGCCGTGCCTTTCTAAATGCATATGTTTAATTGCTGTATACAAGCATATGCTTCCCACCCCGCACTGCTTGTCCCTCTCTGGGGCCCACCGCCGAGGTCCTTTTGTAGTGTACCAAGCAGTTGGTAGGAAGACGGCAGAGCGCCTTTTTCTTTTTGACCGACTGCGCTGTTCTCAGCCGTCTATGTCAAGTATTCCCCGGACATGAGCGGGGTAACTACCTATGCACGCATGCATGCATGTATAACGCTCCCGTCAACAAAGGAGCCATGATGGTCGTAGGTAGTAGCGGCAGAGCGGTGGAGGCCAGGCGTGGCTTCGTTGACAATCGAGGGATGGATTTCAAGCGTGTGATCACTGGCGATCACTGGCTCGACATAACCATCGCGGCCTGAGCAAGGACGAACAAAGGGGACGAAAGAAGTTTGACGGTGAAGATGTGATTCCAGGCGGCACCTGGCCGAGGAAGAGAACAGCCGTCTGCTTGGACTCCGTACAAGTATGATTTCATCTCGCCATTGACAGGGAGGCGGTAAACAGAGGCCAACTCGCCTGAAGAGGCAGCCCAGGAGGGAGGACCGCATACATAACTCGCTAAACTCTGGTGAGGCTGCCGGCCTGCTCGATATAAGTATATCAGGCGGTTTAAGACCAGAGCAGTGCTGCAGTTAGTGGAGGGCCTAAAATGGGTCTGTTGACCCTTGCTGCAGCGAGTCAAGGTCCATGCCGGGCACGTTAAACTAGTTATCTGATAATCTTCTCTTCTCCATCCTCATGGCCGAGAGGTCGGGGGGCAGGCGACTTCGTCTCATCCGGTGGTGGTGGTGGTGGTGATGCTCGAATGTACGGAGTATAACCAACTCTGTGTGTGCGTTGGATTCAACTAACTAGATCCACCCCAAGGACGAGAGACACGGCCCTGAGGATCCCGCCTTCACGCCATCACGCCATCACGAGACATGCAACATGCTTGCTGGCGGTCGTTTGTGGGGGTCAGATGTCGGTCAGCAAGTAAGTACGGAGTAGTATACACATCGCCGGCGCTGGTAGAGATGCTGTCGCCGTGGAGAGTTCGTGGCAAAGCGAGACACGGTGGTTATCTCACGGACTAAGTTACGTCCCGGTCTCGCCCTTCGCTCGCCAGCAGCATCAGAGTCAAGGACCAGGAACAGACAAGCCGGCCCCAGGTCGCACATAACTTGCTGGTCCTGTCCTTTGGTTCAACAGCCAGCCCATCGACGGGCAGGCAACAGGGAGGAAAAAAAAGAAAACCGCCTGTTAATTCGTTACTCGTCTAAGCGTGTCCTCCCCCCTAGCTGCTGATCACTTTCAGGGGTAAGGAGGGTAAACGCAAAGAAAGGCACAACAAGACCAAAGATTCCATCTCGTAACTTATGGGGCCGTGACATCGGCACAGGAGCCAGCCCCGGCGAGATGAGCGGCGGGTGACGATGGCCGTCGATGCAACTAACAAACCGCTTCGTTGGGCCGGCGTCCCCAGGTCGTCTGATATCTGTTTCGTGCGACGCCCTACCAGCTCTGGCGCGAGCTGCTCGGTGTGAGAAAGGACCGGTGGACGATGAGAGAGCCAGTACTCCGTACTCCGTAATCGAGATACTTACTCGAGGACAGAGTGTACCCGCCAGTCTCTCCCGTCCCTGGCAGCACGGCAGCAGATAGAATATGATACATATCCGGCAACTCTGTGAGAGCACCACGCCCGGGATGCCTTGCCTTGCATCAACCATCACTCGGAACAATATATACACATATCACCTCGTGGAACGGGCAACAAAACCATTGTTTCTGCTCCGATGTACCGCTGCAAGGGAAAAGAAACATGGAATACACATCCAAAAATGACTGCCAGAGTGGCTGAAATTGAGATCTCCTGATGGTCAGACTGCGCGGAGCTTAACACCAACTAGTTTAACAGCCAACAACCTGTGATATCTGTGATGGAAAGCAGATCTGGGAGTTCCACCGCGAACACGCTAGTTGGCCAGGGATTCTCTCCCTGCTTTTCTTTTTCTTTTTTTTCACCTTTGCATGGGCAGGTGAGGAGCGAGCCAGGATGAAGCTCTGTTCCTGCCGGGGGTTGGTGGATATGGAGGCGCCCAAAGCAAAGGGACCCTCATAAGATTATTATTTTATGATTTGAAGAAGATGGAGAAGCAAAGTAGCAGAAGAAGAAGAAAAGAAAAAGAGAGAAGGAAAAAGAGCTCCATGTCGATCAAGGGATCTCGAGTTTAAGGAGCCCTCCTCGGCTTTCTCTCCCCTTCTCCATCTCCCGGTTGTGTGATGGGGATGATATCTGATTGCTGCTGTTGAGCCTGATATCCCGTATGGTCAGCAAGACAGTGGGTTGCTTTCTTCTTATTTTCCCTCTTTGCATCTATATATTATAATCGTCAAGTCCCTCTTTTGCGATCCTACTATCTTCTTCTTCCTTTCGTTCTCTCATTTATTATACCACTGGACGCCGAGCATACGGACATAACCAAAGATGAAGTCACTATCACTCCTGGGCGTTTCCTCGCTCGCCCTCACCTCCC
Organism: Trichophyton benhamiae CBS 112371; assembly: GCF_000151125.1. Taxonomy (NCBI): domain Eukaryota; kingdom Fungi; phylum Ascomycota; class Eurotiomycetes; order Onygenales; family Arthrodermataceae; genus Trichophyton; species Trichophyton benhamiae. The sequence continues at coordinate 94,083 of NW_003315102.1, forward strand.
TCGCCCTGCCTACCATGAATCAAAACCAGCATCGATTCGTGGCCCTCGCCGATCTTGCCGACGAGGACAAACCGCAAGCTATCAAAGATGCATTCAACCATGCGTGGAAGGGTTATATGACCCACGCTTATCCAATGGACGAACTCCGGCCAGTCTCCAACGAGGGATCCAACCCACTGTACGATATTCTATTACCCTATTTTGCCTTTTTTTATATACGCATACATCACCTACAGCAACTGCCATTTGTCGCTCCTCGCTTATGATTATGTGATAGGAACGGTTGGGGAGCCACGCCAGTTGATGCGCTTTCGACTGCCATCATCATGGGATTGCCAGATGTTGTAAACCAGATCCTGGACCATATTAGCAAGATCGATTTCAGCAAGACAGACGATCTCTGCAGCTTGTTTGAGACAACTATCCGCTACCTAGGAGGTTTGATATCTGGCTACGACTTGTTGAAGAATTCCGGAGCTATGAATGCAGATGTAGGTCCAACTGTTGTTTAGCTATGGAGACGCATCATTAACTGCGGTTTAAGGTTCAGAATTACTGACTTTTATTCTATCTAGCCCGAGAAAGTCGATGTCCTGCTCAAGAAGGCTGTAGAGCTTGCGGATGTCCTTAAATTCTCATTCAACTCCACCACCGGCATCCCCTCAAATACCCTGAACATTCCTAAGCAGACTACTGTAAGTCGTTGACTGACATGGTATGGGACGTGGCTGGGTTGACACGGTTTAATGTAGGACGGCGCCACCAGCAACGGCCTTGCAACGGTCGGAACGCTGGTTCTTGAATGTAAGATTCTATCTGATACGAAGTGACATCCCCATGGCACATGTCCAACTGACTCGCCCGTATAGGGACACGGCTCTCTGACTTGACCAACAAGGAAGAGTACGGCAAGCTTGCCCAGAAAGCTGAGGAGTACTTGCTCAATCCCCAGCCCAAGTCGAACGAGGTATTCCCCGGTCTTGTTGGAGGAAGCATCAACATCCAGACCGGCAAGTTTGAGCGTGCCAGTGCCAGCTGGGAGGGTGGTGATGACTCCTTTTACGAGTATCTAATCAAGATGTACGTCTACGACCGTAGTGCGTTTGGAAAATACAAAGACAGGTAAGAATTCATGCATCCGATATCGTTTTAAACCAATCAGTATTAATAAATATGTACATCTAGATGGGTGCTGGCTGCCCAGTCGACAATTGAACATTTGAAATCTTCCCCCTTGCTACACCCTGACACCACATTTGTTGGAGCCTGGGCAAACGGAGCATTGGTCAAGAGCTCCCAGCACCTCGCTTGTTTTGATGGAGGCAACTTCATCCTCGGCGGACGAGAGCTAAACCGACCTGAATTCACCCGATTCGGACTGAAGCTGGTTGACGGTTGCCACAAGACTTATGCTAATACAGTGACCAAGATCGGACCTGAGTCCTTCGGCTGGGACGAGAAGAACGTCCCCAGTGACCAGGCTTCCTTCTTCACCAAGTCCGGCTTTTATATTAACAGCTCTGGATATGTTTTGCGGCCTGAGGTCATCGAGAGTTTCTACTACGCTTACCGAGTCACTGGAGACAAGAAGGTATATACACTCGTAATTCTATGCATGTGGGTTCATATATTGTTGTCTCGACTAACTTCCCCTCTCTCTCCAAACAGTATCAACGATGGATCTGGGATGCCTTTGTGGCCATCAGCGAGACCACCAAGACGGACAGCGGCTTCTCCTCCATCAGCGATGTCAACGCTGCCAAGGGCGGATCCAAGACCGACAGCCAACCCAGCTTCTTCTTTGCCGAGACTCTGAAGTACACCTACCTGGCTTTCTCTGATGGTATGCTATTTCCTTGAAACCCCCCCTTAATAAATAATCAATAACCAGATTCAACGTGGCTAACTTGTTTCTGCAGAGGCCGACTGGCAGATTAGCCGTAGTGGAAAGGACAAGTTTGTCTTCAACACGGAGGCTCACCCCATCCGTGTCCGCAACTAGACCCCTCTTAACCAACTTCTCTTTCACTGTACATATTCTTCTTTGCGCTGCAAGGCTGCCCGTCCTTCTACTTACCTCTTCTAATCCAGCCTATATTCCTACTTCTTGCTTCTTAGCCTTCTGCCTGCTTCCCCGGATTTTCATGCTGAGTAATCTGCTTTGTCATATATTAATAACATCTCGGCTATTACCTAAGCTGCTGACCAAGCGACCGAGTCTGACTGGCTCGGCTAGCAGCGGGATTGTCCTTGCCGAGGCCGCGGCTGGCGTCTTGCGGCCGTTTTCCCCCACAGAGTGAGTCCCCGATCTAAGTAGCAAGGAAAGCCGCCCAAGGGGAGCGCTGGGACGTTTGAGGCCGGTTAGCGCGCGTCAGCAACTGGACTCTCCTCGCATCGCCAACCTCACCAGCACCAGCATCGCCATGTCTGTCGTTACCTGGGCTGAGGCACGGCGACACCACATCACGTAACTGCACGAACGCCGACCCCGAGCGAGCGGACGAGAAAAGAAGCTTTAAACGGAAGGCAGACGAAAAATAGGACGCGAGAGAGAGAGAGAGAGAACCACAGCAGGCGAGTCGGGAGAGAGCCGGGACGGCCAGACGTGAGGCATGGAGGGTGCAGAGGTCGAACGGCCTACATGGAGCCGGGCGTCGAGCAGGAGAGAGTTCCTGCGCACGTATAAGGCCTGCATGTCCTGCCGCCAGCGCAAGGCGAAGTGCGAGCTCGGCGGGAACAACGATCGCGGGATTCCGCCAGGCCCGCCGTGTCTGCGATGTCGCAGAGAGCAGCGGAACTGCCAGTTCAGCGAGGACCGGGCCTGGGCGCGCAAGAAGAAGAAGGGTAATTATTACACCCGCTGCTGCTTACTGCCACTCCTCCCCGCCTTCCTCCCCGCCTTCCGCCGTTCCGCCCAGGTTTTTGTTTTTGCTTTGTTTTGTTTCTTTTTTCTCTTTTCTGCCGGAGGGCGGATAAACGGCGGGAGTTGGGCGGACAGGCGGGACTCATAATGCACATCTTAATGTCGTGCAGCTGGGGTTTGGGGGATGGTGTTGCGTACATCTATGGAGTATCTGACTGACGCTCATCTTGAATCTTCTATATATAGATACCACCACGAACACATCCGCGCCAGAGACGTCAGCCCCTTTCTCCACCACCACTGCCGCTACCACTACCAACGCTACAAATGCCGGCGCAGGGCAAATAGCCGGTGCTGATGCGGATACGGAGGAAGCCAACCAGGTGAACCAATCGGTTCATGACGCGCTCTATTCCGTATCGAATGCTGGGGACACACCCTCCTCGACGGGGCATCATGCTCACAACATACCTGGTGCGGCTGGGGGCGCTCCCAATTCCAATACCAGCACAGCTAGCGGACATACAAGCATGCATTTTGACCCTGTTGGCCGCGCTGCACCTGCTACACCGGCTAACATGAGCAGCACCGGCAGTTTGTCACCTGTCTTGACCTCTTCCACCACGAATAACGTCCATAGACGCGAATATCGAGGCAGCTCATCAGATCGGCTTCATGCTGGTGCTCAGTCAAGTAGTTCCCATGGCCTACATACTTCGGTCATGCGAACTGTCGTGTCGAGTGGGAACGATGCATTGAACATTCTCTTCCAGGCTGCTGCGCAGGAGCAGGACAATGAAATGATTGATGTCGATACTGACCGGCGGCCATCCGTATCGAAAGAAGGTGGTGCTGGGGATGATGTTAACGGTAGTGCTACTGCAGGTACAGGTACAGGACAGGAACGTCCCTACTCGCAACATCAAAAGACCCAGTCTCATGCAGGAATCCGCACCTACGATACGCCAACATCAACTACCTCGTATGGAGGTTCCCCCACATCGGACCCAACGCAGCTCTCTCACGTCGAACCAGATGTATTGGCTGTTTGGGATCAGTGCCGTTTTGTTAAGATGGGCTGGTTCTCATCCCGAGAGGCAGTGACTTATGTTGATATGTATGTCATTACCCTGCTCTGCAATCCTATTTTGCCCATGACTATCTGACTAACTGTTCTCAGGTTCTTCAAGAATATGGCTCCTCTATCTCCCATTCTTTCACATTTTTACTCCCATCATCGAAATCACTACTGGCTTATCTCCCAGGAGCCTGTTCTATGCTGCACTATTCTCATGATTTCATCGCGATACCATACTCTACCCGGCGTGGGCGGAGCGTCCCGAGGCTTCTTCATCCATCAAAGGCTCTGGCAGCACTGCCAACATTTGATTATGCGCGTAATGCTCGGTCAGGAGAAAGGCTCCAAGGCCAAGACTCGCACTGTTGGGACCATCGAGGCCCTGTTAGTAATGTCAGAATGGCATCCCCGGTCTCTACATTTCCCACCCGAGAGTGACGGATGGGACTCAGATTTGATGATGGACAATACTCCAGAACACCATGACTCGACAAGTCCGGACTCCTCTGTGTCTGCATCGAGCAGATGGCTGGAGGACGTCATTGAGCCTGCACGCCGTTCCGATCGAATGTCATGGATGTTGCTTGGCTCTGGCCTAACTCTAGCACATGAACTTGGAATCTTCGATACGGACGATTCACGAGCTAAAAGCCTTATATCGAGCCCCGAAGGAGAACTCCAGGGTTTCCCGGTTGAAGAAACCATGAATTTCCCTCGCCATCGTATACGCCAGCTGCTTTACGTGTTCATCAACCAGCTGGCATCTAGGCTGGGGTGCATGTCCCTAATGCCGCAAAGCCTGAACCACTCCATAGTTGCCCCGTCGTCGCTCAATACTGGTATTGACGAGTGGCAGACTTTTATGAACTCGTGGATCGAGTTGACGAAATTGGCAAAATCCGTTACGGATATGTTCTTTCCCTCTGCAACATTCACACGACAACAGTTGCATAGTGGTCGGTATATTGGGCTTCTAGATCACTTCCGCCCATTGCTATCTCAATGGCGGCAGAAGCATCTGGACTCTAAACGTAAGTGTGGCGCACTTCATATCATCCTTGCCCCGCTAACAATCATATTAATAGACCTTTCACGGCCTTTCGGTGACATGATATTCATTGAGTACCAGTTTGTTAGAGTCTACACCAACTCCATCGGAATGCAAGCGGTGGTGGAGCGTGTACTCAATGAATCAGACCCCGACGTTGTTATGGATGACGTTCGCCAGGCAAACATGGACGAAATTGATTATGAATTCATACAAGAGGTGATTGACGGCTCATGCAGCTTATTACAGAAAGTCACCACGCTCGCTGAAAACGGCGCTCTTCGATTCTCGCCAGTCAGAATATTCCTGCGCATCACAAGCTCGTCTATATTCCTTCTCAAAGCCCTAAGTTTAGGCGTCCGTAATGCCAAACTTCAAGAGTCTCTTGATATTTTGACAAAGAGTATCCAGGCTCTACGATCGAGTTCGCTAGACGACATCCATCTAGCCTCCCGATATGCAACACTCCTAGACTCTCTGCTCTCACGACTACGAAGGAGCTTTGTGCTGTCAAATAAGAATCCAAAAGTCAGCCGGTCAACAACTCGCCCTTCTTCTGTTACTCCCTTGCCAAAGGCCCAGAATACTTCGCCTGCAACCCAGGGTCTACAAGCATCGCCACAACAACCACAGCAGCAACAGCAGCAGCAGCAATTGCCCCATCCTCTACAGCAAGCTCAAGTACAGCAGTACTCTCCCGGAGGAATTGGCTCTGCTCCTATGAATTCCTCCATGGATGTTTCTAATAATCCTGTCTTTGAGGATCCGATCTCTTCGTTAAATGACATCAGTGCCGATGACTGGTTATCGTTGCCCTTTGATCCTTCAATGGCACCTTTTGGAGATGGCGGCAACCAGGCTTGGTCCGGTTTCGAAGGAGCTAATTTGAACTTCATTTGGAACCTACCTTCATAAGGACGTACGTTCCAAGTGGTGTCTTCACTACTTCGATGTCCGTATAAGGATACGGCCTGCCATTTTTTCAGAAAACCACGAGCCTCTTGAATTACAATTTCGTGGAACGTTAGGTTGTTCTCAACGACTAGTTTCGGGAGACTGCCTATCGTGACCTGAAGCCATGTATCGTCCGTCACTTTGACGGCCATAATATATACAGGCACATATATCCAGCAAGCGTATATGCAATCACAGTTTTCCAGAAATCTAATACCTGAGTGTATTTAGCCAACTACTAAGCCAGTTCAAGTACAGATGCTTAATTCCAGATAATTTCAAGGTCAGAATCCCCGAATATGAACGCAGCCAGAAACCCCGTTACTAATATGTATCTTTCAGGCATTATCAATCGCATCATACATATATATACCCTTTATATCAAATTTTGTTTCATTCAGTGTATCTCTGCTCATAGATTTTTTATTATCAGCGAACCGAGCTTAATTCTTGCACTACATTGAGCAATAGATTCCCCATATGTACGATACAGCTAATAAAATGCATCCCACCCGTCACTGTTCTTTCGAAGTAAGAACGTGGATCGTTATTTTCCCACCCCCTTTTATTTCAGCTCTCGTCAGGGCGTCTTTTCTGGTAGTCATATGCTTGAAACCAATCTTCTCATACACCCTTTGGCTGGCAATATTCCCATCAAACATCGAGGCTCGGACTTCCTTGATGTTCATATGCTTCTTGCCCCAGTCAATTACAGTCTTAGCTGCCATTGTCGTGATACCACGTCCTTTATGGGATGGGCTAAGGAAGTCTGCAACATTTTTATCAGTCATAACTCAAACCATTTTTTGGCCTATCTGGGGGCTTATAATGAAGCAGAGACTTACTCCCCATCGCCCATATGATGCTTCCATCTCCAGCTTTCTTTGCAGCATTGGCTTTAAATTCTGCCTCCCGCACTGCATCATCCTCGAACTCGTAGAAGTCGTCTCTCCTTATACCTATACAGCCTATAAGGGATTCCTTGCCAGTTTCTGGGTCAATCTCTCGAATTGAATTCACTGGACAGCCGCTCAGGAAACGGTTGGTCGTCTCGTTTCCATGTCCGCCTCCGTTAACACTACTGTTGTGTGCCTCTATTTCCTTTCTAATCTGCAGCGAGCTGGGTATGCTAACTGTCCTCAGGTATTGCCTTGCCTCGTCCACGGGGTATGGGTATGGAGGGCCTTGCAGCCATATTGCTACCTCAAAATTGTTGAGGATACCGATGAGCTCACTGGCATCCTCGATCCGTGGAGGAGTGATGATGATGTTTGGGTGTCCGGGTATAGTCAGGTACGGTTCGCCCCCAGGCCTGTCATATAGAAGATCGAAATCCATGATTCCTGGAACGCTTGCTTGTGAACGAGATTTGAAGCTCTGGGGGAAGATTATGGGGACGCCTGGTAGCGTTGCGTGGCCTCAGGCTTTTTGTATTGAACCAACCCCTGGACCTGTATGAGTCAAAAGCCAACAGCTCAGATCGTAGGTAGCCAATCACCAAGTATCAGGCAAGGCGTAGCCTCAGTCTACGCCGCTCCTGATCCTTCTCATTTTGACTATCGTGGCCCCCCTGTCAACCAGGGACTCGGCCATTGCCCCGTATAAGAGTATGAGTCGAGTCGTTGGCAAGCTGAAATTCTGGGTGAGCTGCCGGTGTATTCAGCTAAACACCACTCTCCATGTACAAGCAAAGAGATCATCCATCATTATTTTGGGGGGTCATTTATTTACATAAATCTCGTGCATGCAAGCCTAGTCCCCTCAAGCCCATGAATGAAATGGCCAAGCCACGGGGGTTAACTAGTTATCTGCGCGAAGGAAGAGGCTAAAGGAGTGATAGAAGGAGCAGCAGCCTTTATACTCGACTATTCGATTCGAGCTGCCTCTGCCCACGGCCTTATTCGCGTAACCGGTCCCTTGTAGACATGTCTGGCATGCAGGACATAATAGATTAGAGAGAACAGGACCACTCCTCCGAAAATGGCACAGCTCCAATTCATAGTTGTCACATCAACTTGGCTGACAAGCGGGAAGAATGAGAAACTAAAGGCGATGAGAAGGAAGAGGATCGCTATGGTCTCAACTGTGCTGGACCAGCGGCCCATACTCCATCTAGCTGGTGGAAGTGGCTCGCCGCGCCAGCGCCTGAGGCGAACACAGGAGATGGAGATAATGTACGACGACAGAAGTGAGGCAGTACCAAGGGATATGATGGCTTGGAACGCAACTGTTGACCCGATGTTTATCAGGGATAGCAGGCAGACGATGAAGAAACTGACGCAGAGAGAGTTGAGAGGGACGACGAAGCGTTTATCAATCTACATGATAGGTATGGTCAACAGTGCGGTGATATATAGAGCTTCGTATCCGCATTTGGATGCCACGGGAGGGTGAAGCTATAACTACTTACCTTGGCAAAAAATGAAGGGAAAGGAATGCCACCGTCACGGGCGAATGCATAGAGCTGGCGGGAAGTAGTGGCAACATTGCTGATGGCTGAACAGGCCTGAAGGACCAGTATGAGGGATGTCATTGCTGTTGTTGCCCTAACAGACTGGGTGGCATGCAAGAAGACGGAAATAAAGGGGAAGCCGGTCTGGTCTTTGAGGACTGCATCGATATCATACACACAAAAGGCGTATGTGATGAGCATAATCAAACCGGTGGTTCCGTTCAAAATGAGGGTCCAAAGCATGCTCAGGGGCAATACTCGGGAAGCATCCTTGATTTCTTCGGCTAATGCCAGGAAGTCAGTAGAACTGAGTTGGTTGTTTCAATGGTGTGAACACAAGGTAAGAAGAGAAGGCGTACACATATGAACAGCGGAATCAGGCCCTATAAATCCAGGCCAGGTTAGTGATTTGCATGCCAGTTCAAGGGAATATGTTCAATACCAATAAGAGCATATATGGGAGCTCCTAATCCGACAAGACAGGCGAGGCCATTGTTTCCCCATCCCCCCCTATCGACCACATTCAGGAAGACTTCCTCAGCTGAATTCAAGGGAGCCAGGACCCAGAGAGGGATCAGGACCGCGAAGAATCCGAACACATGGACGAGGAGGATGACCCCCTCGATGAAAGGCAGCTTCTGCGCAAAGAAGGTATTGAAGATTATGGCCATGAGGGCTATCGCAATAATCAGCAGAGTGCCATGCCACCGTTCAGGCTGATAGCCCGGGTTATTTATTGCAATAAGGCCGACGAGCATGTTCGCAACTGTGTAGGAGCAGCCCGCGATGCCCGTATGCCAGCCTAGCACACAAACCCAGCCGGTCACATAGCTCAGGAACCTCTGGCTGCTGGCCGGCGCGAATTCAGAGACCCAATGGTACTGTCCTCCAGACGTCGGAGCCCTGCAGAAGCGAGTATATGGTGAGCATGGCCCTCTACCTGCGGCCTGGCGTGGGTACAGGCTCGTTGAAGACTCACATCGACGCCATCTCGGCCATGGACAGAATCACAAACGAGAAGCCAAACAGGCCCCCGATGTAGGTATAGATCATGCCGCTCAGTCCTCCATTCACTAGACCAGTAGTGCTCGCTCTGGTATCCAGACATCAGCTTCTCACAATCCCGTATTTTTGTGCATTTCCCCGTCCTCTCGTAGTGTTGTTGGACGTACATCATGACAACCTCCCATGTACACATCAGCACAGCAGCGAATCCCAAGACCGAGACGAATCGAAAGTTCCTCTACGGGGAGACAGGGGAGACAATCAGCCAGCTAGTTATATCCAAGGAAGACAGCGAAGGAGAGTCGCCTACGTTCAACTCCTGACTGTTGCCGATTCGATACATGTCGCGCTTGTCCTGGAGCGTTCCGCCGCGCATCGAGGAGAGGCTCTCGCCGGCCTCCTCGACCGCTGGGCTGTTGGCCTCTGAGGACTGGTCATGCTTGATCTCCGACTTGAATCCCATGGCGATGGCCTGCTCGACACTGCTGAGGGGTGACAGGCAGGAGCAGGAGCGGGAGCAAGACTGAGGGCCTGGGGGCGGCCGTCCTTTAAGACGGAGGCCAGGAGGGCGCTGCGGGAACCTCGCACAAAGCCCGCCCGCCGTACAGATGCCGGACGAAACGACACGCGGGATATCTGTGTGGAGGGCATCGTTTTGAGCACCGGGGGGGCCCTCCAGAGCAAACGGACATGTTCTCCCTTCTGGGCTGGGCAGGGAAGACGGAGAGCTCTCTGCTGGGTCTCCGGGGCAGCGGTCTCGCTGGATGGTCTGGGTATATACATACATACATGCAGCTATGCAGCTTCACATACAGGTTCCTGCTCGCAAGGGGCCCAGGCAGGATAACGATAACCACACCCATGGCGTTACGGTGACCCCGAGTATCAAAATCCAGCAAGGATACAATGGCAACAATCAGACAAACCGGGGAAGACATGCCGCCAGCAAAGGACCGGGTATATCAAGGCCATGCAGGGCATGTTCCACTGCAACCAACATCTGCGGTCTCACTCGCCCAGAGACACGGCGTCAGTCTGTGCCAATGAACGGCTGAGCCGGGGCCAGAAGCTTTGGCTGAAAGAAAAGCTTGAGGAGCTTTTGCAGGCTGCGCAGAGTCTTGCTTGCTGGCCCGGTGCTATACCAGCGGAGGACTATAACTAGGGGCCTTGTTGCCAGGCATGTCACTATGTAACGATCCACCAGTATCTATCTGTGTACTATCGTTGGTTTAATTCACTAACTAATTACCAGGATCTCCAATTCGTTACGAGGACGGCCTGCCAATGAAAGACGCCATCGTTACTGACAGGACTGCGGCGCCCGGAATCCGCAAGCTGTCCCGGAACGCTCAGGCTGAATTTTTCAACTTCCCTGCTATGAAGGCGATATATGCGTCGTAACCGTCTGTTATCTGCACCAGATGGGAAAGCAGAGCTCCCGCTAGAGAATCAATGGCCCTATTTCCACCCTATTAACTGGCCAAACTTCTGGCCTGACCCCTTCGTGAGGCCCGCGTAAGTACGGCCGAGCAACTCCATCTCTGTCTACTTACATGTATATCTTGAGCTTAAATAACGGTTTATTTAGGTTTCGGCTCAATGCTCCTGACTTTGGTCACAAGCCATCCAGCTTTGTTGATCGTCTTTCTTTGTCTGATGGCAAACAAAAAACGCCAATCCGTCGCGCCATCTTCTCCCAAGCAAGTCAGAACCAGAACTATCGGGTAACTAGTTATCTCCAGCCAACGCTTTCAATTGGAATTCCCTTGGTGCCAGGGGCGATGATTGTTACGCCTAATATCGTGATTACCCGATGGACCATAACAGAATTACACATTCGCCTGGTACCACACGGAAAGGTCAGCTTCTTGTCCACGACCCTTTGAATGGCCATCTTTCCCCCCTGTTGGGCCCTTGTTACCATACTCTGTCATACTCCCTTCCAGTGTGCAACGTAAGGCATTGTTCCCTGGGCACATACATGCATAACACTGTGTTAATGTAGGGTCTCAACTCCCCGGTGCCTTGTAGCACGGACAGGATCTTTTCCGACGTTGCCCTGCGCTCCAATTAACAAGGCATCTCTGAATATGCGTTATCTCGACGAATCCACTAGACTCACTGCCCTTGTCTTCCCCGATTCATGTGTGCTGGTTTCAAGCACCTCTGATGTGATCGTTCATTTCTGATGTTGGTGGAGCGCATATTCACAACCGGCCCCTAGCCCTAGTGCTCTGGCATGAGCATATTTTTTATGACATTCTTCAATTTAATTGTCTCCCGAACACCGATATGCACTGGGCAAGGGACTAAAATCAAGGCGTACAAGGGATTTTTTTTTTTTTTTTTTCTTCATTAGAACTCTGCCCGGACCAGAGCACTGGGAATAGCTGAACGTCTGCGCTTTCGAAAAATTACCGCGAGTGGTTGCTCCTTCTGGCCGACTTTTTGTATCTTCATCTTGCCATGAAGTCCCTGCATCCCCGAACAAGAAGTCTGCATTTGTTACGGAACCTTTACACTGCTCCTATTCGCCCGTGGTACCCGCTAGTGACTTGGATTTACAGATCATATATACAGAGTAATGCATTTTACCAGTGCGCCTCTTTTATGGAGTCTCTCATATTGCTCTTTCTGATAACCAGAGTTTGGTGGCATCGGTTGGCGTTTCATCGCTTGTTTGGAAATCTCCAGAGTATAACTTCATGCTATGGGACAATATTTCGGACGTCCAAGTCCAACATTTGCGCAGCATTCCCGGGCTTGAGAATCAATGTTCCTTTGTTTATTGATGATTACGAACCGACAACTTGATGGAGAACCCATCTAGCGTGCCAGATGGTCACCGCGCCTACCATGTCACTGATACCGACCAAAGTGGACATATTGTTATTGTCTCAACACTTCTGATGTCGTGGATGGTGCTGTGCTTCTTCATCCGGATATACATCCGCTCAGATATCAATGGACCTTTTGGACTGGATGATTTGGTGGCAGGGATAGGATCAGTATGTTATTCTTACTTCTGACCTCTTCTGGCCTGGCCTGACTAATTCTAGTTAAAATACTATAGACATTAGGCATTGTTCATGTCGGTGTGTTACTGAAAGCAGTCAGCCAGGGGGTAGGGAAATCGAAAGAACACTTACGCCCAACTGACGTAAATGCCGCTGAACAGGTATAACCTTTACCTCAATCTATTATTCTCTAACAGTTACAATGAAACATGAAGCTGATTCCATCTACCAGACTCTCTATATCAGCGATATACTCTTCATTTTGGCGTATTCATGTGCCAAAGCCGCCGTTGGGTTGCTCCTATACAGGTTGGGGCGTGACACTCTATATAAGCGTGGGTGTGCCGCAATTGCACTTTTTATAGGGCTATGGGGAATTGCTGCTACAATCGCCATGTCCATAAAATGTGACATTACAAAACCCTGGATAGTAAGCGATAGGTGCCATCATATCGTTAGTGTAAACTGCTGTCCTAAATATTCCCAGTGTCATATTGTGCTAACAGCGCTCTCCGATATTCAGGAATTACGTTGGAAGCTTATCACCGCGTTTGATGTTTTATCAGAGCTCATGATGTTTGGAATGTTGGTATACCTCATCTGGGGATTGCAGATGGCGATGAGCCGAAAAGTCGTTATAGTGGGCGCTTTTGCCTGCAGACTCCCGTAAGTGTCAACCGCAATTGAATAAATCTTTCTAAGGTTAACTGTTGGTGTCTCTCGAAATTAGCGTGGTAGGATTCTCTATATTTCGACTCACAACAATAGATGGCATAGTAGATCTACGCGACCCAACCATTTCAATGGTGCCATACGTCATATGGACGGAAATACTCTTACATTACAGTATAATGGCAGCCACAATACCCTGTCTAAAGCCATTTTTCATTGCCTTCAACACTGGATGGGGCCAGGGTAGCCACAAAAGGAGCAGCAGGTACCCTCCATACAATTCTGGGTCGAGTTCCAAGACTGGCCCTAACTTTCCCAACAAGTTTGGGAAGATTATAGGCACTTCCCAGGCGGATTTCCGGAATGATGCCTCCGGAACAAGAAGTTTATCGCATACCCTCAACCGCGGGGAAGCTCCCTCGATTGCAAGTCACGAGTCACAGCAGATGATAATCCGGGAGACTCGGGGTTGGACAGTTGAACATGAAAGTTTTGAGATGAGCAATTATGAAAATACGCATCCGGCATGATCTGTATGCGGTAGGGGGTACCATGAGATGACGGAGTCGGTATCAGGAGTAGGATCTCGAGTGTTTCTGTAGAGTACTCTGTAAGGTTACTTCAAATTATGGCATGATGTAATCAACGCCGGGCGCGCATTGTTTAGACTTGAATTTGAGATGCCTTTGGGTAGATGGCAATCATAAGCGACAAGATACACTTAGGGCCCCCCATACATCTTTCTCCTAAACAGGAAGTTAAGCCGAAATAATTTCAAGCAATCACCCGACAGCTTGGGAGACATGGTACCCTTTGCCAGGTCCCATGTTGAATACATGCATGGCGATGCTTTGGATATGCAGAAATAATAATAGAGCCCTCATGGATAGGTTGAAATACCAATTGACTATCCATCGTTACGTAAATAGTATACGCGAGATAGCCTTACCTCTCAGGCAGCCACACCCACACTTCTGCATCAGACTCTATGCTCACATAGGTGTCCTCTTTACTAGTCATCTTAAGAATCCGTCATTTCTTTGGCCGTAAATTGTACATGCAGGGAGTTAAGCGGAGATTACTAAAATTAGCTAACAGGAAGTTAGTTAACTAGTTTAGCTTCGACGGGCCGACGCCATTTTTTCCCTCTTAACTTTCATAACTTTACAGCCCCTTATTCCAACCACAACCCAGACATCCTACAAAGAGCTGACTTCGATTAGACATAATCAAGGATAAAGTAAGATTATCTCCCTCTGTGGTTTAGACTTGCATGGTTATCAGTCACCGCCTATGGCAAATTTGACAGCGAGCAAGAGAAAAACTCGGCTTGCCTGAACTTAGAATCCGATACCATATCCTACCAGCATTTGATGTTTAACTAACTAATTAAGAAGAGGTGCCCACTTGAATCGATTTAGGATTGTTTAACAAGGACGTATTTTTTGTGAATTATGGTTCGTTTGGTTATTACCCGAGTCACTGATGCAGACTGGGACCAACTTGTTGAGGTCCAATTCAGAGCCTTTGCGTCCGAGCAATTCTGCCAATTCGTCAATGGAAAAGATACCCCTCTAAATCGAGAGCGGTGTAAAAAGAAATACACTTGCCACGAGCCAGAAATCTGGGGCGGTGCTCTGTGGTTGAAGGTCATTGATGCAGATGAGGTCCCGAGCAGCCACGCAAAAAGCAACGGAAATGGTGGTGTAAATGGGAATGGCAATGGAATCGGAAACAGCCCAGCAATTCTGGGAGCTGCGCTTTACAGACTCAATCCAAACTATTCTGCTGAAGACTTAAAGCGAACCGATCTGGAGCCTGAAAGTTTCAAATGGTTGGATGACCCGGAAGAACGACAGATTGCAGTTACTGTTATCCATGATGTGATGGATAGAAAAATGAGGTTTATTAAAGAGCCACACATTCGTAAGTCTAGATATATCTTTATTTATAAACTCTGCCTAACTTGCGAATGTAGAACTCTCGATTCTCTTCGTTTCACCAGAACACCAGCACAAAGGGATTGGCGGCTCTCTGGTAAACTGGGGAATCCAGCTATCCAAGCAAATGATGCTCCCGCTATGGGTTGAATCCTCAACTGCGGCATATAGTCTGTATAAACGCTATGGATTCAAGGAACAAATCCGCTCGAAAGTCATAATAGGATCTTGGGATATTGAATACTCAATTTTGAAATGGGAACCTGAGCAAAAGCACCAGCCGGTGAAAAGTAAATAAAACACCCTGGCCAAGGGTACGAAATGATGAAGAAGGTGTCTAAGAGGTATATTTTGTGTTCATTAATTATATAGACCGTGGCGATGCGTTGGCAATACTTGTAGCGGGAATGGAAGGACAAACGTTTCGTCGAGCATCCAGGAGCTATCTGTATTATAAGAGAACAACTTACATTCTAATAATACCACTATCAAATCTTTGCCAAATCCACATTGGCCCGAGTAAGCCCCGCGTCTATCTAGCCTACCCGAGGCCCTCGAATCTATGTAATGCCTAAGTATAGGCACTGATGTATCTTGCCTGAAGAGAGTACCTAAGCCGAGGTTCGGCTCTCGGCCCGTCCCGTAATCATATTATATAAGCATACATGACTAATTAATACATATGGATGACTAAGTTTAGTTAACCGTAACGTAATTACGAAACCTTAAAGCTCCCTTTTAGCGTTTGACGCGGTGCAAAACACTTTGTGCCTGGGCAGTCGCGTTTAGTTTGGATCTCAAGTCGAGAGAGAGAGAGAGAGAGAGACGTACATACACACCACACCGTCGACGTCAACCACCGCACCCAGGCTCGATAGGAGGAGATGCACCGAGAGCACGCTGTTATACAGACGAAGACCCTTTTCGTGCACTAACTTGCAATGTATCTCCCTCGGAGCCTCATTTCTCACCTCTACCAGCAGCTGCTCAGGTCGCATAATCCATTATCTCCTCCGGTTTTAATCCTCGTGGCGTTGGAACCAGATGCTCTATGTGCCTGTCGAATCCTCACAGCGCTACTGAAAAGGGACTATATACCTCACAAAATACAGCCTATTGCCGGATATGGCGACCTTTCTCAAGCTGGCGCGGAACTCGTGCACCCAATGCATACATCGAACGGTGGAAGTGGAGGGGTTGTGGTGTGCTTAGGCGTGGGTGGCCTGGTTGATATGTATGAGACATTGGGTCTAGATGTGAATAAGGATGAGCCGGGGAACATGGGAGGAATCGAAGTTTGGGTCATCGACGCGCGAAGACCGTGGAATTTGACAAACGTCTTTGGAGGAATGGGTGAACCGGCCACGCCGAGAGGATCTGATACCCATGCTATAGCTAGCGTTGATGGAGTAGATAGGGGCCGCTTGACTGATAGGTACAGACCGGGCAAGGGAGGCATTATCGCCTTTGATGATGGTGATATTGACGAGGAACTTGCGGCTGAACGTGAAGCCTACTATACTCTCGAGACTCTCCCTGAAGTTGGCGAGGAAGATAGTGATGACGATGATGATGCCACATCAGATGAGGAGGTACAAGCACAGGGAAAGAAGAGGAAATCTTGGTCGGGCCGGTATGACGGTGATATCGCTGCATCTGAAGATGAAGATGGTCGCCCAGCCCAACGGCGGAGGAGTAATTCGGTAAGTTCTCTGCACCACTTGCTTAAGCTGGTCTACTAACACTTTAATAGGGGTCTTCAATTGCTTCACCCCTAAGACTGAGAGAGAGAAGACACGATTCCTCCCAATCGTCTCGATCCGGCTCACCAGTTTCCGATTCTCCATCTCTCATCTTACCCAAAGAACCTTCGACACGCACACTACGAAAACGCTTAATCCGACTCAAACGAAAACATGAATCTGTTCTTCAAGCCTACTATTCCCTTGGCACCTCATATTCCGAGCCTATTTCATCCTTACTGTATTCTCTCGCATCAGAGCTTGGTCGTGACGATAATGACCTGTTATGGCTTGCAATTGTTGGCGTTTCAAGTCTGGAACTCTCTGGACGAACGATGTCCGGTGTGGGCATATCAGATTCTTCCGAATCAGGAGGCTCAGCTGGATGGGGCGGGCAAAGAGGAGAACGCATCCGACAGATATTACGAGATGAAGTTCGGCGTCTAAACCCTCCAGATGACAACGAGGCTGGACGAGAGGCACTAAGAAGCGAACTGAATGGGGTTATACCTACGAACGCGCGGTCACCAACTGACACCTCTATTCTACTCTCCCCAGAACCGCGTCTCTTGTTATTGCGGCACTGGTCACTCTACGACAGCATGCTGCATAGTCCATATCTTGCCCCTCGGCTGCATGTTTGGAATGAAACCGGACGAAAACGGCTACGAAAGCTGTTGGCAAAAATGGGTGTCAGCTTAACCCAGTGCCAACAAAATTATACACATATGGATATGGACTTGAAACGTGATTTACGCCAGAAGATGCTACAATATGCTCCCATGTACGGCATGGAAGGGCTGGTCCCTCCTGCGTCTTCTGGTGGACATTCAGGGTCGCGTGAAGGATGGGGTTTTGCTCGTTGCTGGGGATGGAAGGCCTGTCTATCCGCTACCGATATTGGCGTAATACTGGGGTCTATACTCGAGGTGGGCTCCTTAGGTCCTTCTACAACTGTTTCCCAGAACTTTCCTTCTCATTCCAGTGAAGTGTTGGCTGGTGCGACTCAGGCGGCCAAGTTGGGAACCGATAGTGCAAATGTGCTCTCTCGGTTTTGGAGTGCATATGATGCCCTGGCTCCTACTTCAGACTCACCTACGCAACTCCTCGCAGCAATCCCCTTAGCTCAACACCTCCACCGAGCAATCTTACGAACGGGAACTGCTCTTCTTTCTAAACATCAAATTCGCCATCTTCGTGCTTTTCGCATCGCTGTGGTGAAGGAGGGGCCTGATGTGAAGCTCTTTACAAACCCAGGTGCACTTACAAAGCTGGCACTGTGGATCGGCGAGGCTGTCCGTATACAGGAGAAGGAAAAAGGGACTGGGATGAAGATTGGGAAAAGACGAGCAGCAGGCACGCCACTGGTTCTTGCTGGCCTGGATGAAGACCGAAACGTCTATGTTGTAGTCGGAACAGGCGGAGGGGGTGGTGTCATTGATTTTGCAGCTATGGCCAAACGACGCGAAGAACAACGGAAGAAGAAAGAAACACGAGAAAAGAAAAAGGCCGAGAGAGAAGAACGACGAGCCAAAAGAAGAGAAGAGATGCAAGATGATGACGACGAGCTGGCTGAAGAGGAAGAATCCTCCGAATCAGATACGGAATCCGACTCAGAGTCAGAGCCAGACCTGGACAGCTTCAGCAGCAAGAACCTAGTACGAAATCGTTTCGGCATTGCATTTCAAGAGGTTGTTCATGAGACCAACGCGAGAGTACGAATAGACAGCTTCGAGCATTGCGTTGTTGAAGTACAAAAAGAGGATCTCGGGGCATTTCTTGAGGCCCTTAGCTTCAGGAGTGTGGTTGGATGATACCAACCTCACTGTGCTCTTAATTCACTTTTTACCTATACTGCATCCCTTGCAACTGTTTTCTGTTTATTTCATTTGCTGCGTTGGAGCGTTTTTGAAAAGCATCTTATTCCCCCTCTCCCCTTTATTTTCACGTTCTTTCCGTTTGTTGCCTTCGCCAATTTTCGTTTTTCTTCCTTTGACATTTTATGAAATCTCAACTGGGATGACGTTCGTCTCTAGTACTTCGATCAAACTGGTCCTTCCAGTTACACTCTTTTCGCTCTGTTGTATTTTTTACCTATGCTCGCCCCTTGCACCCCGTTCTGGTTTTGCTACGTTCGAACTTTGTTCTTTTCTTTTCTTTCTTTTTTTGGAAATTTATGTTGACCCTTGATGTATATACTGATCTAAATCATACGGGGCTCATGATAAGCAAGCGAGTAATGAACGGCATATTCTTTCAAATGATGGTTAAATAGATCTTGATGTGCATAACTCTGCAAGGTAGTGATACTGACCAAGCGCTGGGACCGAATCTTGTATTACCAATTTAAAGGGGATATCATCTAGGCCTGAGTGAAAAGAAAACGCATTACAAAATAGAGAAGTGGAAATTTTTAGTGCCTGTTATGACCTTCTCCGAAGAGACCCAGCAAACCATACGCCCCCTATCCCAAACAAGAGTGATAAACCAATGACTCGTTTGCTCCAATCATCGGCGTCACGAATTTTCATCGGTCCAGCCAGTTTAAGAATAGGGGAACCTGTTTGTGACGGCAAGGTAGGCTTTTTTTGGCCGACGGAAGAGGGGCTAGTGGCATATTCCATGTGTTCTTTCTCCATCTCTTTCCATTGTTCTACCAACTTGGCAATTGCCACAAGATCTTCCTTGACCGAATGCTCAGTGTCATTCACACTGCTGCCGGCTTCAACTTCAACTTCCTGAACGTTGCCGAAGAAGTCCATGACAGTCCTCAGTCTGCCCTCAGCTTCACCACCAGGGAATAGATCCCATCTTACCCCAGGCTGGGAATGGATCTTTGACTCATCGTAGGAATCAAACAAGTCGCCTAGGGTACGCTTGGAGTTTGCACTGGTGACTTGTGTTTCGAGGAATTCTAGAATATAATAAGTCCAGCGGTCGATGACAGCAACGCCGACATCACTGTCAGCATGGTGGGAATAAGAGGACTGGTCTATTTCGCTTGAGCCTGTAGCGATTATATTCGGGGAATATAGATGTGTGTACATGGTGTTCGCCTGGCAGGTATCAATCATGAAGAGCAACTCGTTGTATCGCTTCTTCTCCCACATCTGTCCAAACGCGTCTGCCAGGTCCCAGGCTCCAATTTCCTCTGAATCCTGAAATTTAAGAAACTGGTCACCACCGTGCCCGGTCATGTAAACAAGCACATTGCTACCGGCGTCCGAGCCCAACCTTTTGCTCTGCGGCACATCATCACCCAGCCTGTCAGTCAACAAGCGGATAAAGCTCTCAACGGTGACCTCATAGCCGCGGTAATCAACCTCTATATTGTCTCCATATAGGTCCAACGCACGATCTGCGTTGTTATATACCGTCCCGGGGAATGCATTTCGAGGGTTACATGCCATGTCGTCTGGTAGCATAAGGATAATCTGGGAGTCCGGTATCCCAAGGCGCTTCACTGTCCGGTATAGGGATAGCACATTGGCGAGATGGCGATAGTTGAACCAAAATCGGGAGGTAGACACCAGCACCGCCCAGTTGGAGGTATGCGCCGCGGAGGAGACGCCGCTGGCAAGGAAGATGGCAAGGAGGGCGGCCAGGAAGGGGTAGAGGAGCCGTAGCTCCATCTCGATATCGACCTGCGGAACGGTATCACGGCAACGTATCAGGATTGCATCTCATAATCTCCCGTCCATCGAAAGGGACAAGTCGAAGGCGAAGGCAAGGGCGAAGGCGAAGTTGAAGTTGAAGTCGTCTATGATAATAGTTGATCATTAAAATAATAATAATAAGAATAAGAATAATAATAAGAATAACGCTATCATTGATAATGGACGTCGAAACTTCCCCGGCTTAGTCATCATGCGGGAGTGGCCCAAGCTTTTCTCCCCCTTCGTCCCGTTTAGGAAGTCTGATGAGACTTCAACTTCACTTTCGATTTGTCCTTTCGTTCTTTCTGATATCAAGACTCCGGCGTCTCTTCATCCTGTCCGTCGTCCTTTTCACCTGTTGTTGTGTGCGCGCCCTGCGTTCCCCCCGTGTGAGCGATTCGGCAAGTCGATATTTATAACCCCTGTCTGCCTGCGACGATCTAGCTAGTTAAGTTAGTTGAATTCTCTCCTCAGCTCGCTCGGCCCTGCTGCCTGGCAAGACACAACACTGCTCCTCGCACTCGGTCACCAGACTTCAACTCAACAACAACAATTACTGCTTCTATCTCTATCCGTTCATCACAGAGGCGTGAATAGTCGGGCCTGAGAGTCTCTTCGCCCGATCCTCCCGTTTATATTTCAACCAGAGAACCACAGCATATCCTAGCTCAGCTCTTGACAATCCCGGGCGCAGTTCTTGTATCCGACAATTGAGCAAGCGTTTCTGCTGGTTGTGCAGCTCCTGAAGCTCCATCCAAGTAGACACAATGACGAAAATCGAAGAAAGCATCCATTCAACAACAGCCGAAATGGAGAGTTCACCTTTAATGAAACTCCCGTTTGAAACCCTGGAGGCTATCTTCTCTCATGTGAGTGTGATAGCTCATATACCTATGGACAGCCATCTGGCCGCTTTCTACTCTACCATGCTGTTCACGACTGATACCTGTTGTGACCGTGTTTTAGATAGACCCAGAGGATCTTGTCAGCTTGTGTTTGGTTTCAAGGTCAGTCAGGGAGTATGCTGCATCTCGACTCTACCGATCTCTCGAGTGCATTCTCCAGCCCAAGAGTGATCTCGAGCACAAGTGGCCGATTGACCGCCTCGCGAAGCAACTAGAAACGTTGACAACAAGTGATTTCAACTATGCGGCATATATCAAGTCAATATGCTTGGACACAGCACCGCTTACCGATGATAATGACTATCAGTTCCAAGAACAGATAGCAGATCAGTTCAAATATGATACCCCCTGTGGAAAATTCTTCAACAACCTCCTTCTTGCGTCAATCAAGAGGATATCAACATTGGAATCCTTTCGGTATGGACAATTTGCTTTATATAAACCATAAAGGATCATTAGCTATCTCATATACAATATCAGGCTTGTTCTAACTATCAGCATAGATGGAATGCGGGCCTTGAACTCAATCCGGCAGTCTTTGCGGCGCTTGCAAAAATCCCAAGCTTGCAGCATATATGCATTCGAATGCCCGCGGGAGTAGAACCTATCCAGAAAAAGTCCACGCCAGCTCCTCCTCCAGGCCCTCCGACCCAGCCACTGCCCCTTCCAGTTCAGCTCAACCAAATTCATATGCATTCAGCACCTCCAATGGCATCGGTTAATCATCTATCCCACAACTCTACGGGCTGTCGTGACAAGTTCAAGAGCCGCAAATATTGGGATCCAACTCAGACTTTCTCTCATTTCAACAAAATAAACTCCCTGGAAGTCCTAGAAATGGATAACCTCGGGTATATTGATGAGATTTCAAAATGCATATTACAGTCATCTGGAACCCTAAAACACCTGAAGTTATCGTTTTCAGAACGGCTAGCTCTCTCAGCGCGCAAGAAGAAAGATGAGGAGATCTCAGAAACAAGCAGCGTTCAAGACGAGGAAGAACTCTATCAGCCTCTCCCTCCTCCACCTCCTCCCGGCCAGCCTGCAGCCTTTACTTCATCTAGCTCCAGGAATTCTGAGGTCCGGCGCGAACGTCTTGCTCAGGAACAGGTTCTTGCTCGCCTCTTCAGCTTAGACATTGACAAGAATGCGATGCCACAAAAAGAGTCAAATGAGCTTGTTGATAACGCTGTTACCGGTACAACCAAAAGTCTCCAGGTTGGGGACGGTGCAGATGTATCCCTTATTAATGACTTAAAATCAGTTTTGGAAAAGCTTAACACACAACAACCAAAATATCAAGCTGTCATAGCCGAGATTGAAAAGGTTACAGGCCCATATCAGGATTCCGAAAAAGAAACAGGTAATGAAACACAGCAAGGTGAACAGTCAACCGCTCCACCAGCTGCATCCTCAGGTGAGAAAGATGGCGATAACGCCGTAGCGGCTGATGGCAACCAGGAGAGCAAAGAGCCTGGACCGAAATCCGGTGATACAGATACCCTCATTACAGGTGATGCTGAAGACATGGACCTAGAGAAGCGTTTACAAACCCTTGTAGACATGGAACATCCTGATGACATTAGTGAAGGAGAAGATCAGGAGTTTGTTGATGAAATGATCGATACCGCACCACGTCTCAAAGCGATGACCAATGGCACGGTTCATTTTGGTAAATCAAAAGACAAAGGACCTGCGAATAAGATACCAGCCGACAATGACGATCATAGCATAAATGAACACGAGGTCATTCATAACTATGTTCGCCAACATCACGGCATCGCGCTCGACAGCCTCTCAATCTATTTGGTTCCAGTCAAACCCTCCATCCTTTGTCGAGGCATCAACGTGTGGACTCTGAGACATATCTCCTTGCTCAACGTTGGTCCGCAGAGGGCATTATGGGCCACGCTGGAGAATCTAAATAGCTATAACCCTATTCCGCTTATCTCTGTTCACACAGACAATGTGACCAGTAACCTGCTATCTTTCCTCAGTGGCCTACGACGCCTAGAGGAACTATTTATGATAGAGCGTAGTACTCGCTCTAGAGTAGAGCCTTCTACTCCCAAACCTACTGTTACAGTTGAAGGGATGCGCGATCTTGTGCTCGCCAAACATATCGGCACACTAAAGCGGCTGATGATAAGAAATGACAACGATTTAAGCTGGTCTTTGGATCCAGCATCTGTTCTACTCATCACTAGAAACGGCCACAAGTTGATTGAACTAGTGGCCCACCTCGGCTCCCGGTGCTTTGTAAGATATTCTTCCCTTTTCCTCCTTTTTTCTTTCACTTTATTTAGATTCCGTTACTGATGGTTTGTTCCCATTACAGCATTTACTGATGCGACATATGAGCACCATGGAGTCTCTCAGTGTACTTCATGTCCTTTTCTCGGACCCGGATTACTGCGTTAGTGTCCTGGACGAGGTACGGGAGTCTGCTATTGATAACTTTGCGCACTACTCCTCCGTCAAGGACGTCTACATTGGCGTGAGCTATGCCTCTGGTGGCCCTGTGCAAACGCGCTGTACCTTTATGAAATTCCGTAACAGAAACGGCCTGACGAACAAGGAAAGCCGAACATTTGACTCCAACAAAAACGATACGGCTGATATTGACGAAGATTTTATCAACCCCGACCCATCAACCCGTGTAATCCTCTCAGAGGTTGCTCATTTTGAAGACACACCGGGAGTCAAAGTTTGGAAGAAAGAAAACTGGAACTTAATGTTGTGAAGAAGCCGTGCCCCATACATACCTGCCCCTGGTGATTATTGCCCACTCATGTATCTTTCCTTTTTCAGCATTCTTCTACATGTTTAACGACTTTAGACCCTTACCACAATTCTCCTCCGTATTTTAATTTATCGAATACCCCAACTAGCATGTATTATTCGTTTGGACGATATTATGCTTCTTCAGAAAGAAACCCATACATATTGTGTTCTGTATCAAACCAATCGTTGCTCTATTTTCTGAGGCGTAAGAAAATTTGGCGGCTCAAACTGGTGCTGCGTCGCCGGATGCCCCTACCTAGGTACGCGGAATAACTACCTAATGTCCCGTCATGTGCTTTCGGTTACGGAAGATATATGATCCGGATAAGGCTCTTATCGCACGGACCCCACTCTCTATACTGGTGAACATTTTACGTGACTCTTCTATCAAATCGTTGATCTCCAGGGGTATCATATTTTGGATGATACAGATTTCTTCGCTTGGTATATCTGTCGGGATTAGTTGAGTTATGGCGCCCAAGAAGGAGAACGCCAAAAAGGCTGCAGGAAACGCGAGAGTATGTTCAAAACTCTCCACCACACGAATGAGTTCAGTAGCTAATATTCAACCTGTTATTTAAGAAAGCTGAAGCCGCTGCTGCTAAACAAGCTGCAGCTGACCAGAAGAAGGCAGCTGAAGAAGACAAAGAATGGCAAAAGGGTGCAAAGTCTAGTGCTAAGAAGTAGGCATTTCTCGCATACCCCTCAAAGTGCACGGTTAACGATGTTGCTAGGGAGTCGGCCGAAGCAAAGAAGGCAGAAGCAGCTCGCAAAAAGGCTGAACGTGAAGCTTTGCTAGCAGAAGAAGAAAAATCACTCCCCAGCAAGCCCAAAGGAAATGCTAAAACCGCCCAGAAAAAATCCAGAGGAACACTTGATCTCGGACAACTAGATGCGGACCCAACATCCAGCAAAAAGGGCGCGACTTTGAACGCAAGTGGTATCGATAATGCACTTGATGCACTGTCTTTAGGCTCCAAGGATGCCCTGAAGATCGATCGGCATCCCGAGAGAAGATATAAGGCGGCTTACGCTGCATATGAAGAGAGGAGATTACCTGAGATTGAACAGGAGCAGCCTGGTCTCAGGAGACAACAAAGAATTGCTCTGATAAAAAAGGAGTTTGAGAAGAGCGAAGAGAACCCATTCAACCAGGTTAATGTTGCCTTTGATGCAACGAAGGAGGAAGTGGCTGCGGCCAGAGAGGCAGAGAAGGCAAAGATCGAGAGCCGGTTGACGGGTAGATAAAGAAGGCGCGGGAGGATCTAATATTTTTGGAGCGTTCAGCGCCCTCTGTTCTTTGGCTTATAATTGAGAGCGTCATTAAGGTTCGAAGGTGGTGAGGCATGACCTTTGCTCCTAAATATATGTCAATAGGCGGTTTTTAAAGATAAGCCAGGGTTAAACCTCTGGAAAAGTGTAGTTCTATTAGAATAAAACTTGTTCTCAATTAATAAACAGCGTTTTCTAATCCCTATTTGATGTATAATACACCTGTATTCATAAGGAGTGGCCATATTAGACCTGCCTTTGCCCGTCTTCAATCAGAAGAGTGATGAGTAAATAAGACGAAGTTCGTAACAACAGGATCTTCTTTAGAGGAGGTATAAATTCGTAGAGTTTAGGTCAAGTAGGGACTGATCATGCAAATGCAGTTTCGATCTATTTCAAAAGACGAAGCCAAGGCAGTCCAAGTAGAGGCGAGGGGAGGTGGATTATGTAGTGGCCAAGGTGGTGGAAGGCTGGCCGAAACAAACACTGAGCCAGTTGGAACATTGTAACAATGGTTCCAACTCCAATTCAAAATATATCTCCAGACATATGGTTGTCTAATAACCAAAGGATATCATAGACATCTGTTTTGAATGAGTGGTGCGTTGTATTGGGTCGGGAAGACTACGCCATGACAGCTCTGGCATCCCAAACACATAGTCTCTCATCCCATCCACAGCTCGCACACCACCCTTCACTGCCAAAGAGACACCAGTCTATACCAGTGACAAATTCTGTGTGCCTTCCCATACGACCTAGCTCCCTACCTATAGTAGCGATTGGTCCACTTCTTGTAAGGTCTGCGTCGCCGGGTGGCATCCCTTCAGAGCCGTCTGTCCAGACACGGCAGGTCATATCATAACTTGCACTAAGAAGGACATGGGACAAGTGAGGTGACCAGGATACTTTTCGAATCGCGTATTCATGGCCTATCATGGCTGATAGAGGCCCTTGATGAGGAGCCCGAATGTCAAAAGTGCGGATAGTTCTATCCACGCCAGCTGTAGCTACCACTGAGGGTCTGTATTTATTCCAGTCATGGGTAAGGGCTTCCGACGGGGGAACCGGGCCCGTGGCAGGGGTAAATCCAGGTTTGTGAGGTGAGTTTGCTCCATGGATAGGCATCTGCAAAGTGAGGTGGTTGGTTGCAGCTGGGGTCCGTAGATCGAAAACGCGCAGATAGGAGTCTGAGGCCACACAGGATAAGATATCAGGCGAATGAGGTGAAAACGCAGCAGAGTAGGTGCAGCTGTTAGTTGGGAGAGTAAGCAAAGACTGAGGTCTATCGGGTGTCCAAACTTTGACTGTTCCATCCCAGCTGCTTGAAGAAAAGCGGTCTTTGGCGACTAGATTCCAGTGCACAGAGAAGACTTCTCGTGAATGTTCTTTCCATCCTTGTACTGGGAATTCATTGACAGCGATATCAAACAGCTTGATACTGCCGTCACCAGATGCTACTAGTGCTTGATTCTCGTGGATCTCAGACCAAGCAACATCATAAAGAGCATCTTGTGTGGTGTAGCTAGACAATAGGAAAGGGTTGGCAAACAGTTAGCTATCTATTAAAGAAGATAATGATCCAGGGTCTGGGGCTAGGAGGGTAGAAATAGAAGTCAGGTTACTAACGATTGTTGTGGAAGTATCCCCTGCGGTGTCAGATTGAGGATGTAGAAACGGCCATTTCCCACCAGGCCGAAGTTCGAGGATGCCGCAACAGCAATGCGAGAGTCGAAGAAGGGAGAGTACTTCACTGCGCATCCGTTGAACCCTTCTGTGCGGTACTCGAGCATGGTGCCTGGCAGGGAGGAGATCTAGCTTTGTGGGGTTAAACTAGATAATCGATGCGACCGGTAGTTAGCTATCAGTGACTCCAGCTCATGGCGATGCTTATCTAGGGCGAGTCGGTCAAGCAGCTCATCCTCTGGCTCCGTCTGTCCTGTCTCGGTCTCTGTCTCCGCAAGCCGGCGTCTTCCTCGTCGCGTTCTCGTCTGCTCGATAGCAAATGCCGGACGTTCTACCCTTGCTTGCGGGCAACAACGAGCTTGAAATAAAGAAAGCGAAAGCAGAAAAAAAGAGCCGAGGCACAGAGATGTCATATTACGTCATCAGTGCTTGCTTATGTCATGTTTTACTGTTTACTATCACGTGATATCTAAAGCTCGCGCGCGCTAAAGCTCTTTCTCCTTCCCCTGGGCTTCCTGGGCTCCCTGGGCTCCCTGGGCTTCCTGGGCCTTCTTCGCCGGCTTTGTGTCTTTCTCTTCCATCCATCGTCGCAGAACGGCCGCGATCTCGTCACTATTGCGCTCGAGGAAGAGCATGTGTCCGTTACCCCGTATACCAATGTCGCCCAGCTGTACGTGATCGACGGAAATCCCGGCCTGCTCCATATACCGAACAACACACCAGTCCGTCGGTCGATGGAAAGAGGCCTCAGCGGTCACTACCAGTGTCCTTATTCTCCTCAGGTTGGGGAGTTGGCGAGGAGGCGGAGAGTCTGCCTGGATTATGCAATGAGATCCCGGCCGGTCATCAATCGTCTGCTTCACTATCTCTGTTTCTGGGTCAACAACAGCTGGGGAATACGTTAAAGGCGCATTCGTCAGCCCCCATACACGGCTATATGGGCCTTTGTAGATGACGTTTTCGAACGGAGGCCCAGCTGGCTCCAATGCTATTATCGAATGGACCAATTCTGGGCGGGTATCTGCTACCAGCCAGCCATGGGCACCAGCCTGTGAATGCGTCACCAGAATTACCGGCCGGCCAATACGGTCCAATAATGCTGCCCCCGCCGCCTGGATCGTAGTCTCCTGTTGAATTTGGGACTTTAGAAACTGCACTGTAGATGCGTAGTATGCATCGAAGATAGGATCCCCGATCACACCTGAACCCGGCCACTGGGTATGTAGCTCGGCTTCGGGCCACAGCTTATACCTTGCCGTTGCAGTGAAAAGCCTTTGTATCGTCTCTGCCGGAATGGCTGCTATTGTGCCATTTTCTGGTACCCAGGGGCTGCGCCCCCGAGATGTCTGGTCGACTATGTAGCACTCGTAGCCGTGCTCAATAAAATATGAGGCCCAACCGCGGCCCCCATCAGGCTTGTTGAGCCAGTTCTGCAAAAGAAAACCCAGTCAGCTAATTTTTGACCCTTGTTCATGCACGAAAGCTGCATATAAGTCGTCGGTCATTTGCTTTGGGCTTCGAGTACGTCAACCTACTGTCCCCGTCTGTGCCTGACCGTGCAAGAGCACTATGGGCTGCTGCTTTATCGGACCTTTGGTCGGCACCAGGTGTTCAACATACATCTGATCCCTGAATATGTGGTCCCCGTTGCCGTCGTCCGCATACTGTCCACCGACATAGAAATACTTGCGGACGTACGGTATCTCGTCTCGTGGCTGGTAATTGTTACCCTGGACCATGAAGAAGAAAGCGAAAAACAGGGGTAAGACAACCATGGCCGGGCTCTACCGAGGCTAGTAAAACTTCACGATATCGATGGTCAAGCTATCAGATCTCGGGACTGACGGATGGATGGGTGGGCAGGTCGGCTTTGCGTTGAGGGACACCTGAGCTGAGGTTAGACGAAGTGCAGCCCGAATGCAAATGCTTTGGACTCGTGACATGACGACTACCTGGCTAGTTAACGAACTAACGGACATGCATACGTCCATCATCCATCATGCATGCGTCATGCCAACGGCTAAGTCTGTTCCCACGACGCCTTGGGCCGTACTCTTGTCTCCGGCCTTCTCGGAACTCAGGCTCAATAACAATACCCAGCGAGTCTTGGTCGAGCTAGCTAATAAATGCTAATTTTAACGCCAGCAGGGAGTTGACTTCATATTACCACGTCAACTGCAAGAGAGTCTCTCTCGATGAAAACCTTTCAATTAACATCCGCAGCCCCTTTGAATTTTGTTATTAATAGCCGCTCATGATACCCAAGTAGCTTTTGGAAGGTGTTGGTAATCAAGTATTCAATTGTAGATGGAGAGATACTAGCAAACTTAGCAAAGAAGCTTCCCAAAGCCTCGACCTCCTATGCCCATTTGAATAGATAAAGCCAGAATAGTGGTGAAAAACATGTATGAATGAGAAACAGCAAGGATATACCTCCACCAGGTTATGACTTTCTATCGAATTGAAAACAATCTTGCCCCTTCATATAGTGATACAGTCTCCTTTCTGGAGATTATAAAATAAAAGGAATAATGGAAAAAAGAAAAGACAGAGCGCATTAAACGGATATGAAAAAGGGACATGAATTAAAGGAAACACAAACATTGGAATCCGAACTCTTTTTTTTGTTCCACCCATCAAACAAATTGTGAAAATGCTCAACAAATCAATTCCTAGCCACCCAGTAATAGCAGCGCAAAACAAGATAATGGCAATGATCATCACAAATTAAGATGGAAAATGTAAGGTGAACAAAAGGTAAAATGAAATAAAACGGGTAAAGATAAAGAGAAATGGGTATATGCGAGGCAATGGCTTGGGAAATAAAGGGAAAATAGAACATGATGCTAGCGCTTGCATTGCAACTCTTCTCGCTCAACAAAAAGAGAATATCAGCGCTGCCAAAGGTACGGACATCGTGAAGGTCATGCATAAGTGGGATTTTTTTGCTTTTTTCTTTTTGGTGGGAAGCGTAGTTAGAGAAAGCGCTCTTATGGTCCGGAGATGGCAGTAGGTTATGTCTTGGAGTTGGGGGCGGAGGATTCCACGGAGGACTCTGACGGAGACCTAGACTTATCCAGGCTCAATTCTGATTCCTCGTATTGTAGACCAGCCTCGCAGTCATCCACATCCATTTTTGCCAATTTTTCGACGTCTTTTTGCTGAACTGGCTTGGCTTTGTCTCCTTCTATCCAGAAGCTCTCAATAGCACCGATTGCGCAGACCAGGCCACAAGCCCACCACGATAGAATGGAGAGCCTGTGTTCCAGCCCTCGCGAATGCAGGAATCCAGTCACAGTTGGACCAAGCGCTCTGCTTAAACTAGCAGTGGAAGCTGCTACACCATTAATGGACCCAAGCACGGTGGTCGATGGCGCAGAGTTCGCAAGAAGTATGGCATTTGACGGGAAGGCGATGACGTGGAGAGTGATCTTGCAAATTAGTGCGAGGTATGCTGCGGGCAATCTTAACTCTTCGGGGAGGAGGACAAGATATGGCACAGCGAGATATAGAACAGGCCAAACACTTATGACAAATCGGTAGGTATTCAGGGTCCCAAATGATCGGACAACGAATGGGAAGAGAACGAGCTGTGCTATCATAGAGTAGATACCCTGTACAGCAAGCATGAATCCCACAGTTTTAGTTGAAAGAGATAAGCCTCCAAGGAACTTGAATGGGAGTTCGACTGGTACATTGGAAGCGGGTGTGCTCAAAAAGACAGGCATGAGTTGATCAAAACTCACACTGTGACTATTGGAGAGTTAGTAAGAAAATATCCTAGATTCCAAACAGCTGAAAAGCGCGACTTACTAGGCGAGAAGTCCATATCCTAAAATTATATATTTCACTTTTGGAGTGAATGCCTTGATAAATCCTTTACTCTTCTTCGTTTCAACTGGCAAAACTATTGGTTGCTTTGCGGCCGGGGATTCTTGGGTATCAGGACCTTCAAGGCAGTCATAGCCTGGCGGGGGGTCGTCATGGTATAGGAATGGTTTAGCGTCCTCATCCCCAGTGCAGCTCGTATTCTTCATACCCCTTGCCACATCTTCACCCCTGAAGAGTTTCGCCACGAGGTACTTTCCGAGTTCACGGCCCCGGTCTCGTTGGTGTCGCTTTTCTGCATGGGTCTCCTCTAAGAAAAGTATACCAATGGTAATACCAGCAAGAAGAACCGTAACGCAAACCAAGTTGGGGAGTAAGAAGGGATATTGTTTGAAGATGCTATCTTCCGGGAAAAGAGACGGATAGCTGTCACATGGTTTAGCCAAGGCGCCGCCAATCGCGGGACCAATGATCGATCCGAGACACCAAACGAATGGCATAATGGAATAGGCCCGCGGTTGATGTTCCTTATTGGTGACGAGCTCCGCGACTGTAGTCTGAAGGACGCCGATGTTTCCGTTGAGTAAGCCGCCGAGAGCTCGAGCCATCAAGGCCATCGGAAGGCTGGAAGCAAACCCAAATACCATCATACTAATGGCTGTGCCAACTAGCCCCATAATAAGGACTGGTTTCCGGCCGATAGCATCGCTCACGCGGCCCCATAGCATACCGGTGGAAAATTCGGCCAAAGTAAAGGCGGAGGTAACAATTCCAGCATAGAAGGCAATCTTTCGATCATCGGTGGTGACATTAAAACTTCCAACCATATAATAAACATAAGGAAATATTGACATAAATGCAATAGGTTCGCATATCCGACAAAGACCTGGAGTGAGATGTCAGCGTGACTCTCTTATGACGTAACCTAAGGAGCGGGAAATGGGGGAGTCCGTGAAGAGATGTGCCGACTTTCTAACGTACCTAGAACGAAGAGCTGCTGCGTAGGAAATGGAGGCTTGCCATCATCGGCTCTAGCAAAAAGCCTGCAAATGATCGGGAGATTTCGAAATCGTACCATGGCGCAGGAGGGTTACTCGATGCAATACACGATTAAAAGGAGGAGGAGAGTAGGCGAGGGCAGCTCTTGATTCTCCCTCGTTGTGTATCAGCCCAAGAGGAAATCGTTAAAACAGGTGTCGTCTGCAATGCCGATAAATTGTATGCATCCGGGGGTGCCTTGAAAGCGAGCGAGGTAGCTATAGATATGAGATTTTTTGACGGCTCATGCCACAGCCTAACACAGAAGGTCCGTAAAGGTCTAGTTCTGTGAAAGAAGGGAAGAAAGGGAAGATGCAAAGTGGAAGAGTGATGATTGACAGTGGCAGGCAGGAGGGATTTGTCAATCACTTTTATTTCGGCGGATTTAGGGCTGCTTTTCACCTCTGCCCAGAAGGGCCGCGCTTTCTTAACAAGCAGTGGCAAATAAAAAGAAAGCAAACGCAAAAAAAGGTAGATTCAACTGGAATCAGAGCAATCAATCCCGGTGATCGTGAGGAAGACAGGGTGCCGGGATTGAAGAAGTAAACGATAGTTAGAGTTGGAGGCGGGTATTTTAGGTCAGGAGACAAGGTAGTTGACAATGCACATGGCACGGTCTCCTTTTAAAGCTTTCCAGAGAATCGGGACAGGGCCACACCGGCCGCGTATCAAAGCAGTACTTAGTCCAATGATTGTCACCGGAAGTGGCAGAGTCGGAGAAGGGAGTCGATCCTTCAGAGGGGACTCAGGTGAGGCGTTGAATCGGGGAAAGTCTGGGTTGGGCGTAAGGGAAAGAGAAAGAAGGAGAGGAAGAAGACAAGGGGCTAGAGAGAGAGAGAGAAAAATTAATTCAAGACGGAGCAGAAGTAAAAAAATAAAAAAAATAAAAAAATAAAAAAAGGAACGGGAAGGGAGGTTGATAAAAGAAAAGTTAGCGGCACTGGTGAGTACGAACGATAGCGTCTCTGTATCCAGCGAGGGAACGACGCTACTCTCCGTACTTATATGTATAGAATCACCAGTAGTCGCAGTAGGAAGTGTTAAATTAACAAAGTATTAATAGAAAGGAAGGAGCTGCAAACTTAGAGAGAGAGAAATAGAGAGTTTGCACAAGGTTTCGGGTTATCACAAAATTTTGCAAATAAATAACCCAAAGAAGAGGCATGGTATCGTTATATACTCTGTGGTGAGTGTCAGCTTCTTCACAGGGCAGAAGCAGGCAGACAGGCAGACAGGCAGGCAAGCAGGTAGCCGGCCAAGAAAACTGGACGCCTGCCTGCTAGGCCCCAAAAAGGAACAGAAAAGAAACTGACTCCTCTCATTTTCTCTTTGCGGCGCGACGAGTGGACCAAGGTCTCCGGCCTCCATATCCACCGGGAGCAGCTCTAGCCTTCCCAGCCGAAAAGCAGGGAGAGGAGGGACAGGCAAGGACGTGGTGGAGCCGGGGAAGAGGGAAAGGGGAGCCCAGGTCTAAGCGTCTAGAAGGCATTGCATTGGACGTGTGGCGTCTGTGGAGTCGCATCGATCGGAACTGGTTCCCAAAGTTTCTTTTTCTCTCACTGGCGCTCGTTGCGTCTTTGGCTTTTTTGTTGTATTTCTTTTTCTTTTTTTGTCATTTATTATTTATTTTTGATTTTTGAATTTCTTTCGACAGATGCCAGGAAGGGAAAGGCGAGAAGGCCGGGTCTTCATTCCAACCTACTCCGTAGCCCCAATATGATTGGCGAGGAGAAGATGGACGGCTGAGATACGGAGGAGTCCATCGGCCGCTTGGGTTAGGGGATGAAATCTTTTTTTGGAGAAATAATAATAATACGCAGCCTGGGTCGTAACCGAGCCCAAAGCTTACGCTTGTTCGTCGTTGAGAAATAATGAAACGAAGGATTGCTGATGACGCCGAGGAAGATGCAGATGCAGATGCAGACAATCGACCAATATGGTTCTTCTCTCCCTGCACCTTCGATGGAGCTCGTTCCTCGAGGTACTTCTTTAGTTCAGACTCCAGAGTTTCGGCAACCTGATTTACGCAAATCTCTCTCTATAACGGGCGCTTCGAAACTGGGCCCCCACATGCACACACGCTCACCCGAACATGCATGCAGTATGACGATGCCGTAATACAACGTACAGGGCAATATCGAAAGGACCATGCTCAGCTCATCTCAACTGGCGTTCGTGGCACCGCTGAGCGCGACGGAGTAGACAGAACACATCCGCTGCATATATTGAGAACATGGCTACGCCCTGGAAGAGCAGCAGCTCCGGTCCCAATACCCAGCCGCAGCCTGTGCACCACCGTACAGAGCACAGAGTACACCAGGCCGCACTCCGGGAGAGATGATGTTATGATGTTGAAAGAGGCCGGTGGAAAGCAGGTACCGACAGTCTGGAGAGAGTTTTGCCAGCCCAAGCAGGAGCCGTGGGTCATGTGCCCCCCCCCCCCCCCCCCCCCCCGGCTGTGATGAGTCAGCAAGGCGCCGCCCTGACGCTCGTTTCGCTCGCCTGCCGGAGCTGACGGGCTGGAGATGGAGATAGTTCGCGGGCAGCAGCAGCGTAAAGCCTAACACCAGTGATACTGGGTGAGGCGTGGTGAGGCTGGTGTCTGTTTGGCTGTCGTGCGTACATGGTGCTGCCATGATGGGCGTACCCCCCAGTAGTTACACACCATTATTATGTACGGAGACGCCTGCCAATGTGATCGAGCTTCGCTGAGACGACCCAAAATTCTAGCGGTGCCAGGGGGTGGCTGAGAGCGTGAGGAGCCAGCCCATGATGTCACCACAGCAGCCCTTGCGGCGTCAAGCTTTCAAGCTTTTTTCACTTTAGGAACACCGGCTGCCTCTTCCACTCGATCCTGGGTACTCCTGGTGATTGGCTGCGGAATAATCTCCGACACAGGGATCCTAGGATTGGGTCGAGCTGGCTTTTCACATCAACAATTTTGTGATAGATGGAAATCCAAAGACATGGAACACAGATTATTACCAGCCGTGTGATGTATCCAGGGCGAAAAAATTCTCCTTCCCTCCATCAATGAACCCTTTCCGCTCTTGCTTCTCCCGTCATCTTGCCGTCATCCTCGTGCCTTTACACCACCCCTTTGAAGCAAACCCCTTTTTACCTGGGTTGCAGAGAAATGCGATCTCAAGCAGATTGAAAAGCGACCTGGTGCCAAGGTGAGATCTTCATTCTGGTGATGCCCTTGGTTCGTTGTTGTTTCCGCCGCTCCTTTTCCTGTTCCTTTTTTTTTTGAAAATTTGTTTACCCCATCTGTGCTAAAGTAAAATTGCTATCACCATCACTAGTTCAGGGCCAACCAGACTTCGTGGCCCTGGTTATGATTGGGATCCCAGATTGATAGTTTTTTTTTTTTTTTTTTTTTTTTTTTTTTTCTTTCCTTTCAAAGAGGGAATGGGCGCATATTGAGGTTCAGCGGCAATAGGTTAACCATGATTTATCATAAACCCATACTCGTATACCCGACAGGCGTCCGCATATACTTATGTAGCTGGCGCTCTATACATGCATATCATCGGGCCCTGCGGGAGAGCGGGGATCAGATGATTTGCAATTTCAAATATTGCCCTGTGCTCCTTTCATGGCGGGTTTCCCCATCAAAATAACTCTGTTGTTGGCACTTGTCATGCCGGGTATTGGGTGAGGCATAAAACGGGTAGGGCGGAGATAATTGCTTCTCTTTGTCCTCCTGTGCGACTCAGCGACTCTTGCGACAGTTAATAGAATCCGCGCGCCTATGCCCCGTATAAGCGATGGGCCCAATCAGTAGTTTGTGCCACAGCTCGACCCTTGGCCAGTCTGGCTTCGCGATCGCGATTGGCATGCTGCGGCCATACCGTTGAATAAAAAGGATTTCTCCAACATGGTGGGAGACCCATGGGCAAGACTTACTAGCAGTCAGTCACAGGGATGCCCTTGTGGGAAAAAAAAAGGTTTGCTTTCTGCTGCAGGTTGTTATTAGTTCAGTCGTAGCAATTGAGCCAGGTCAAAAAGAAAAAGAAAATTGAAAAGGTGTTGCTACTTTTCTCATCTCGTCCCAAAAGAGGTGCGCAATGGCATCCGTCTAAATTCGAATATTTCCGTTTTCCGTCTACTGCACGCAGTCAAGTCAATTATTTAGTGAGAGCTGGCATAACATATCATCTCCATGAAGTTTTGGGAAATGGCTAATCAGAGACCGGCCCAGAGAAGAAATGTTTGCTTGTATTGCCCTCTCCTATCATTCGTCTCTCATTTGTCGCCTTGGCCCGATATTATTCCCACCAGACGCCGCATCTCTTTGTGTCCCCACGCTCTAACGATTTGTGTCTTACGCCAGTTCTCGTCCATCGTTGGATGATTGATAATGGCGGTGAGTGGGGAGAGCGAACGATGGTGAACGAATCTGGAACTTATCCCCCAATCCTGTCAAAGTCCTAATTGGATAGTTTTGGTAGGAATTAAGCCATCCTCATATTCGAGTCATATTTGAATAATACCACCCCTACCAACCTGCCTGGTACGGACGTGTGCGTGCGTACTTTTTTTTTTCTTCTTCTTCTTCTTCTTCTTTTTCTTCCGTAACTACTCCGTATCACCACGCCATCCATTTTAGCTGTGCCTCGGATTCTGACACGATATGCATGATGTATGAAGTTGGCGTTGGCGTTGCTGGTTGTTGAAAAAGAGGGCTGTGGGTTGGCAAGATCTGGTGACAAGGCAAAATGGGCGGGTCGGGATCTTGCGTTGAGCCCAATATCCCTCCCCTCTTGGTTATTTTCCGGCGCCTGTGTCTGTGCCGCTGTTGTTGGATGACGATATTTGATAAGGATCGCCAATGCATATACACATTGATGTACTCCGTACACATACGTTTAGTACTCGTCCTGTTCCTCAGACAACAATGGAATCATGAATGTGGCCAGTGACATAGTAGTCGGGCGTTCCAAATAC
The DNA here is from genome assembly GCF_000151125.1 of Trichophyton benhamiae CBS 112371. Classification (NCBI taxonomy): domain Eukaryota; kingdom Fungi; phylum Ascomycota; class Eurotiomycetes; order Onygenales; family Arthrodermataceae; genus Trichophyton; species Trichophyton benhamiae. The sequence continues at coordinate 130,970 of NW_003315102.1, forward strand.
CAAGCAGGAGCAGGTCTGCTGCATACTAAACTGGTCCAATGACGCCCTCGTGGACGTTCTGATTCCTCCTTCTCTTGGTTGGCTTTTCCAAACTACGGTAGAGTTTGGTTCGCATGTTGGGCACTCTTGTTTTGATAAGAGAAAGTCAATTGATGGACCCATTCTCTCTCCGTAAAATCCATGCTTCTTCCCTGTAATCTCGTTCTCTATAAGACACAGTTTGAGATTTTGTTGAGCTTTAACTAGGGAAAGCTGAACGACAGTCGTAAATTAGTTGTAACCCTAAAATGGCTCGCTTTCAGCATTCCTTTGCTGCGTGCGCTTGGCTGCTTGGTGGCCGATATCGTTTCACATAAATAACTAATGGCGGAAAAAGCAAACGAGACAAATCCAAGTCTTCTTTATTTGTTTATTTTTAACTATGCTTTGTCAGTTCGTACTGCGATCTCTTCTCGGCGAACCCTAACAGCGATCTTCCCTTTAGCTCTCTGCACTGTACAGTTTTGATACTGATGATTCAACTAGTTAACTAGGACTTACTTTTCCCAGGCAAAAGGAAAATCCCAGGCATGGACATGGGTCTTCCAGCTTACTTACCATTAGCCTCAACACTAAGCTCCAGAGGCGAGGCGACAGTTTATTCCGAGGCCACGGACAGGGCTCGTAGTCGGCATCAACATCTGGCTCCAATTGACCAGCACCCCCTTCCCCGGGCGGAGGAAGATGCTCCCACACACCCACGTACCCAGACACCCAGACCTTGGCCATGGAGCATGTCTTCGGTCTGTGAACCATGTGAGCACTCGACATGGACGCAACCAGCACCCACCAGCGCTGGAGCGAGAGGATGCCCATCCGTCGTATCGTCGTGGAGGTCTTGGATCCGGACTGGGATGTCCCTCCCGCGGCAAGTCGTCGTCGTCGGGTCGGAGTCACGGGGTCTCGCGCATACCTATCCAGCTTTCCCCCTGCACCCCCCCTTTTTTTTATTTTTATTTTTTATTTTGCAACCAACAACGACCCAACAAGCTGATGCTGAGATACGCGATGGATGGGATGGGCATGCTTGGTGCCCCCCCCCACGTCCTGTCGGTACGTTTGTTACCTACTTATGTGCTCTGTACTCCGTACACATACTTACATGGATCGAATGCATCCTGACTCCCTTCTGACTCGTTAACCAAGTCAGTCAGTAGAGGCGCTCCACTCTGCGCTGTTGTTTATCAGGCGAGGCGCGCGAGTCGCGCTGATGGACCCTCTCTTCAGAGCAAAAAGAAACAGTTGGTTAGCTGTATGAACTAGACCTAGGAGGCCCGCTTGTCGGTTCATGGAGGCCGGCCTGACGGCGATGGATGCAGGAGCTGAAGACGAAAATGAGATAGGCTCTTCGGATATGACCTGCATCCTGCTGATGCTCTTTCTGCTTGGCTACATACAGACAGACCACGATGACTGATGAATGCGGGCTGATTGTTGACTCCATACGGAGTATGTCAGCAGGATATAGTTGCTGCAGGCGAAGAAAAAGTACCCATGTACCTCGCCATTTGCGGTCTTTCTATCGCCTGTGTCCAGGTGGCTGGTTGGTCCAGCTCTCCATCTATGAATCCTCTGTGGCGAAGAGTAGAGGTGCCCAAAAGAATATGAACCAAAAGCGAATAAGAAAAAAGAGAATCCCGTCCTCAACGAAAATCAAGCTGCTACCTGCTATGGGCTGGGCCAATGGGTTTATTCCTTTCCGTTCAATTCCCGAGCCATAAACTAGCTCTCTGTGAGCCTTTTTTTTTTTTTTGGCAGATATTTTGGGTTCAGGCGGTGGACGGTCAACCATCAGGGCGCCATGATAAAATGGATTTTGATTGATCAAGAACTCCCATCTGTTGTCTGGGCCACGGCATTATGCCTCCTCCCGATTAAAGCTGCCCTGATGCCTACGTGATGGCGAGTATTTCAGCGAAAACGGTTCGGTAATTCAGAACAAGCAAAATTCAAGATAAAAGTGTTTTTCCTGGTTGTGCGAGTCTAGTGGGTGGTTATTCTTTCAACTGCATGCTGTACCAGCGACCTGGTTGCATCCAGGCCGCCCTCTCTCTTGTTCTTCTTTTTTTTTTTCCCTATCCCCTTTCCTAACTACGGAGCCTTCTGTTTCGACCTTCATCGTGATGTATGCTAAGGTGCTGATGACCTGGCACCATGGCACGATCCGTTAGTTTCGTTTCCAACCCTTGCCAGTCCTTTCTCAGCCTGACAGATATGATAGTTAATTAATTATTATTAATAACTCTGTCATCCTGGGGTGAGGCTAGCGGAAACGGCGCAAAAGGATTCTGCACGTTGTACCGCAGTCTCGGTATCTACACATTGTTTCTTCTGGTCACACTGACGATTTTGGGATAGTGGCCTCCTACGATTGAGGCTCAGGATCTCGGAAACACGGTCTTACGAAGATAACAGATGCAGCCAGGGACCCCAGCTCCTTCACACGCTCACACTACGTGTCATGTTTCGCCATGAGGGTTATATTATTTTTATATTATGTTATTTTACTTTCTTCGCTGCCGTTTCTCCTCGAACCCTTGGGTGCCCAAAAACCGTCAACTGGGCCCTCCCCTCAAACCCCCATCAACTATGCTTCTTCCATTGGTACAAGAAATTTCAATCTCTCATTTCGGCAATCCAACAGCAAATCAAGAGACACGTTTAGTTGGCAGTCCCGGTTGTTCCACAAGGAGCGGCAGGGAACACGGAAAGCTTCCAACCTCTGCATGGCTAATCCCTGTGAACTTGGGGAAAACCCACAGAGACAGGCCTCCACGGGCGAGCGGCACTGGTTCCGTTTAGCTTGGCGAGATCAATCTAAGTAAGTAACTCATTGCTCGTTGTGCTTTGTTTATGGAGCACAAGGAGAAAGCCTTACGATCTTCCTTTCCCTGATGGAAGACTTCTCCGAATGGATATACGGAGGACATATGTAATCCGACAACTCACTTTTAGGCTTCACCAAGGCACAATAAGTTGATCCACTCTTCGCATTTTGCTTGTCTATCCCTCACCTGGCAGGCGGGGGCAAGAAAAAAAAAAGAAGAAGTGAGGATGAACATATCCAGGCAGCTCTTTTTGCTTTCATCGCTTCCTGCTCACATGGACATTTTCCTGAACAGTAAGACTTCCCGTCTGTAAATGTGGAGTTACCCTTGTTGTATTCCTAACGTCTTTTTTTATGATCCCATACTTGTCCGTCTTCTATTCGAGAGTTCGTTTGTTCAACTCGGGGAATTGTAAATCGTTATCACTTGGATGAAGCATGATATAGGTTCTCGGCCAATACGTAATGGAGATAATGTCCAAGAAGTTAGGCCTTGATTGATATGATCTGTAAACCCGCGTTCCCGTGCAATGTGCATTCGATGGCTTGTCACTGCCCCTTTCTCTATGGTGTACTTCTATAGTAAACCAATGATTGGGAGTTCATTCCGCCTTGGTGAGTATCGTAGCATGTTGCACAGCTGCAGCACTACTGGGCCTTGGACTTAGCTTACAAGCAAGCCGTCCTTGACTTTGATTCCTCAGACCACACTGGCCCTTCCCCTCTAGCAGTGAACGGGAATAAGCTGGTCAGTTGACCTGCTCCGGCTCCGTCAATATTCATAATGGTTTCTTCATCATTCTGCGTGTTTTGAACACGGCAAATTATCGATTAAAGATCGATTAGTAACCCGAGAATTATTACGTAATAGACATCAGTCTTGGCGCTATCTTTTTTTTTTTTTGGCTATCAACTTTAAGATCGTGAGGAGCGAGAAGGACCAGAGTCAGTGCAGCGAAAAGGAGACGGCTGGTGACGGGAAGATACCATACAGAGGAATTTTATTCCGTTCCTTGACAAGGGATACGCAATTTCCATTTCCTTCCTCTTTATGGCTCAGCTCAATGGCACTTTGATGCCATTTCTTTACCCATGTTTGTTGCTCAGCCCATCTGCCAATCTGGCCCCCAGGAGTGCATTAAGGGCCACCAAAAACCTCAAACACTTTCGATTATCTTCTAGTCTCCATACGAGTAATAGGATATCTCCCGACGACCATTCCTCTCAATCGATCGGTAGCGAGACGAACAACCGCCTAAACCCGGCTCCATCAGACTATGGCCGATCGATATTTCAAGACCGATGCTCTCTTACCGTTCACACTGGCTCGGGAGGATCAGGATGCGTTGCGTTCCTGCGTCTAAAATACCTAGAACATGGCCCTGCGAATGGTGGTGACGGAGGCACCGGAGGGAACATACTCATACAGGCCGTTGAAGGCCAGACAAGTCTACACAAGTTGGCACGAAGAGGCGTGATAAAAGCTGGTAGAGGCAAAAATGGAAGAGGTAAATCACAAGGAGGAGTAAGAGGAGAAGATGTCTTGTTGCAAGTTCCTGTTGGAACAGTGGTACGCGAGATCGAAAGATTCGACCCTGTGGCAGAGAAGGAACGAGAACTGAAGGAGCTCACTCGAGAGCTCGGCAGCAGGACAAAGGCCTTGCAAGCAATAAACTCACGGAGGGATCAGTGGGTGTTATACCCTGGCTCTCAGCCCTCAGATTACTTTGCAACTGATTTCCCGGAACTTGGCCCACCGAGAAGGCCCGATCTTGCAGCTGTACAGCCTGCTGCGCCAATATACCTCGATCTTTCTAGGCACATGGATTCACCAATTATCCTTGCAGCAGGCGCTGTAGGAGGCCTTGGGAACCCACATTTCGTGTCAAAGTCGATTGGGAGACCTATGTTCGCTACAAAAGGCGAGCAAGGTATGAGGCTCGAACTCGAGCTAGAACTCAAATTACTTGCCGATGTAGGATTGGTTGGTCTGCCGAACGCTGGCAAGAGTACCTTGTTACGCTCAATAACAAATAGCCGGACTCGTGTAGGAAACTGGGCGTTCACGACTTTGTCACCTAATATTGGCACTGTTGTACTGGACGACTATTCCCAACGGAAGGCTAGGCTGGCAACTCCAGGACGGGCCCCGCGCCCACGATTTACAATTGCTGATATTCCTGGGCTGATCGAAAATGCCCATTTGGACAAAGGCCTTGGGCTGGGGTTTTTACGACATGTGGAGCGTGCTGGAATCCTTGCCTTTGTGGTGGACCTCAGCGCAGGAGATGCAGTGACGGCGCTTAAAGGCTTATGGAACGAGCTTGGTGCGTATCAGTCTATGCGGGACCGTGAGCTAAGCCTAGATACCCAGTCTCGATTGTCTCCATGGACTCCAGTTACGGACAACCTAGACGAGCCACGAGTGAATGAGTGGATGGGAGATGAAGGCCATGCCAGCTCTCCGCCTCCGCCGGCAAGAGACTCATCCCTTCAACCTCTTGTGTATGCCAGCCATAATATCTACTCGAAACCATGGTTCGTGATTGGAACCAAGGCCGACCTGCCAGGCACGCAAGAGAATTTCACAGCTCTGAAGGATTACCTTGGTCAGGTTGAGAAAGGAATTATTGAACATCCTTCAAAGCAAGAAGATGCTTGGCGGAATCGCATATTCTCCATCCCTATTAGTGCTATCAATGCACAGGGAGTGAATGTCATTCCCGAGAGGATTGTACAACTCATGGACGGCGCATATTAAGTAATTTCTCTTGCATGGACTTGTGTATCATATAGATTTGCTAGAATGTAATATTTTGTTTACTTGACATACCGTCCTGTGGTATAACTAATCTTGGGATGTTTTCCGTCGAGTTGTTGCTGTAGACCTAGATCCTGGCAGCTGATAGTGCCAAGCCTTCGAACTGCCTACTAACGAGTTAGTTAACTAGTTACCTATCCCAACCTCATGATAGGGAATATTCTACGGAGTACCAACGCCTCAATTACCTTGCCCACAACCAACACGACACGGCACTCACCGAGGCTGAGTCTCCGTGAGAACAATGTCGAGTAGCAAGCTTCCCAGGGTTGCAGCTCTCCGCAGACAGCAACTTCGTCTTGAGTTGTAAGTCTCTCTGCTTTTCGGGAGTTCCCCTTAATTTGTTTGACTGCCGGTTACGTCACAAGCTAACATGGACGATTGCATAGTGCGAGTATCAAGGTGTCTCCTCCAGTTGGAGTATACGTGAGCCTTTCTCCAAGTGATCCCGCCCTATGGTCTGGTGTACTGTTTGTTCAGAAAGGTATAATGCGCTTGTTCCGAGTTAGGTTGCCTACCATAATTTCGAGTCTAAACAGCGTAATAGGTCCCTATGCATCGGCCATTCTTCGATTTCAAATCCGATTCCCGCCCTTATATCCTGACCTTCCACCGCTCGTTACGTTTACTACGCCTATATTCCACCCTCTAGTTGTACCTTTGACTACACAGACATACTCGAACCGGCCGTCTGATCTGGATTCTGTAACGGGCACAATTGAAGAGCAGCTACCGCCTGGTGGGTTTAGCCTCCGGCATGGCTTTCCACATTGGTTTATAAAGACAGAACGGAGCACTGTTGGCTCTCTTTCATCATCTAGGAGTACAAGTGGTCAAAAACCGGGGAATATTGGCGTTCACGTAGAGCCGGACAGTGGCCTGGTAGAGAGTAGCACTGATGAAATCATCAGCCGGATTTTACCTCTTCCCTGCGACATACGGGACCCAAAAAAATCTGACGTTACTGACGTTACTGCCTTGGATCTTCTTGAGTATATCCGTTCAACATTTGACGACGAAACTGTTTTGGATTCAATCCCACTGGAGGCTACAGGGTGTCCAAATGCATGGCATGCTTGGAGTGCACATCGTCGCCATCCACGGACAGGACCGGCAACTGAACGCCGATCCAGCAAGGATGCAGGAGCCAGTTCTCCCTCGACACTGGGGCGAACTTTGAGTCCAGACAGTATACAGAGAAGCAGCCCACAGGCCCGTTCACCCGGTGAATGGAATTGGGAAGGTGTCTGGCTAAAGAGAGTTAAGGAGAATATTCATCATAGCTTTCTCGAATCGGTACTGTTTGGGAGCTCGTCTCGAGCTGGAAGTTCAGGGGATGACATGGTAAGAATGGCCCGTTTCAAATACGTTTTAGAATGCCATTTGCCTTATGCATCTACTTAATTACTGACTTGATACTTGACAGATCCGATTTCAGAAGCTGGACCACAGTGTCCTGACAAATATAAAAGAAGAGATTCTTGCCCTTCAAGAAAGTCAGCCTGATCCTCGGCCTTTGGCTTAAGTTTCATTGCTTGTTTCCTTTTGATACCCTACATACGCCTGCATTTCGCTCTCAGTTGCTTAGCCTTGAGAATATATACATCTGCACATTGCTCTTTCCTCTACCTCTTTGCTTTCTTCTACTCTGCTCTGTTTTGGCTCTGCCCTGCCCCGGCTTCTAGATCCACGGCGTTCGGGTTTTATTCTCTGGGTTGTACCTTCCGGCTCCCTTAAGCGTAGCCTCCTTTGTGAAGAAGCTATACATATATGCATGTATGTATACATCTGTTGGAAATAAACATCCCGGGCCATTTTGGATTGTATTATTGTATAATAATATGACTTGTCTGAAATCCGACCTGCATCAGCATCACATCCCAAAATCCAATATACACCCTTCACACCCTGCAACTAGCCTGGCTTCTCGCCCCCAAAGGAACCTTTGCCCTGGACTATGTTTTGCGAGCAAACGGCCACAGCATATTCGAGATGCAGCTAGCCCGACGAAGTGAAAGAGACCGAACCCTGATTATAATTGGCTTAGTATTTGTGCCTATAATTCTACTGTTCGCTATATTTGTTGGCGCGCTGGCTTGTGCCGAGTACTGGAGCATCCGGAACAACCGCCGCCGTGTTCGACGTCGACATAAGAGAAGCCGATCTGACCCTCCGTGGTCCTTCGATTCAACCAAGCAAAGCGATTCCAGTGAAAGCTATTCAGATATATACCAAAACCCAGTGGAGCTAAAAGAGCACGTCTAGAGTGGGTTCCCAGTAGCGTGTTATCCAGCCTAAGCCAATATCATACAAAGGAAGATAGCCCAATCTTCTGCCTTTGTAGATACTTGACTTAGGGCTAGCCGTATTTTCTAGATTAACACTTCGCGTGACTGGCGACGTTGATCGAGCAAGACGCGTTGCAAGCATGGACTCGACGCACAATTTAACCGACACCCCAACTCCAAAACCACTGGAGATATCAAAGATATTTCCCAAGGCAAAGGAAAACGCAGCAGACTTAGTCAAGAAGAACGCCTGCTCACCTTGTCGTATACCAAGGAGGCGCTCTTCTCATGTTGTTCGCCCGCCACTTCTTCCTCTATCAACTACCCAGAACGTGGTGAGGAGCAATAAGCCTATACCTGCGAGGCAACACCAGCGTCTACATAAGGCTACCGCTCTTCATCCAAAAGCTATGGAAAACCTCACAGCTGTACGTTGATAATAAAGCATTATGGTTTTTTATACTGGTTGCTAATACTGCCCGGGCTTGTTAGGAAAAGCGCGTTTGGGATGGTAGGGCGTCATCTGCAGGCGTTCGACAACGCCAGCCAACTCCAAAAGGACCAAATATCCTGTCTCGTGCTATCAACGCACTTGATTTCAGGAGCCGTGAATGTAGTGGCAACGAAGCAGACAATACTGCTAGAGCACATGGCTTCAGACTTCCTTCTTTACAAAAAGCCTCTATTATTCGAGGGAAAGGGTCTGAAGTGAATTTGCGAGGACACACAGATATACGGACAGGAAAAAAGTCCTGTGACGGCCTTTACGAGAAAGCCCAAATCCATAGGCACCAAACCCTTTCCTTTGTAGGTGACAATCTCCTGGCTCCTAAGCCCCGTGACAGCATCGCCCAAATACCTCGCATCCCCCGGAATATCCCAATCACGTCGGCAGCTGTCAACCTAGTGCCGAACTCTCTGAAATCTAGTCCTGGACAGAATAATTCAACGTGGGTATCTGCTGTCGTTACAGCTAGTATCAATGATTTTACGAGTGGTGTAAATATAAATGGACCATACGAGGCGGATATCCCACTGGATGTCATGATACTGGTTGATAATTCGTAAGTCTTCAGCTTCTACTGACATTGCGTCTTTATATCGGCTAACAAGACCTGTTAGGGCAAGGGTTTCAGAAGGAATGCTGAAGGCCGCGTGTAGGAACGCATTTCAGCTGGCCTCTGTATTAGATATACTTATAGACAGAATCGCCATCTGCTGTATATCTCCCGATCCTACTCAAAACCTCAACATTCTGATGCCATTATCATCTTACAGTCTAGACACAGTTGAGATTCTGTTCCGGTCACTTCCGGCTTTCCAGCTACCTCATGGCGAGTCAAGCCGGTCTCGTTTAGCAGGAGCTATAAAGGAGGCCTCCAACTACCTGATTCGCCACTCAAGCAGAGGAGCATCTTGTCATATGTTTCTTGTTAGTGCAGGAAGTACAGTACTGATTCCGGGAGAGTCTAATGGGGATAAGTTGCGCTACCATACCATATCACCTGACAATGCCATGATGATTAACAGCTGTCAGTCATTGGAAGGCTGGCACATTGGAACCAATTTTGGTAGTGAAGAGCAAAGTTCGGTGGACCTCACCTTTAGAAGCAAGCTGCAGTTTGCTATTCAACATCTTAGGATAGGTGTTGATTCAGGATACCTTCACAATCTTGTATTGCAGCTTGAAGCAGGGCCTGATTCACAAATTGAGGCCATTCTTGGAGACACTAACCGGAGTGTACTTCGACTCGGCGAATCATGGACGGTTCTAGTTAAAGTGAAACCTATCCCCGAGTTGCAAGGTCCTATCAACAGTGGCCCTGCCACAGCTATCAGGGAGAATGAACCACACACTCCGAACGAGTCAACCGTGGACCGGATGATCGATCAACTTCAAGGAATGCTCAAACCAGCGAGTAATACTCTTAATAACGAACACAACATCACTGCATCCCTTGAGTATAAACACTCAGCACTATCTGGAAACACCATTCTTTTGACAAAGAATAAATTTACTATTCCTCGATCTCGCAAAGCAGTTACCTGGGATGATAGTGTAAAACCTCCAGCTCCTCGAAGTAATTCTGCAATCAGCCATCGCCAGATCATAAAACCTCCGATCGACAGTGAGGTTATTTCAGTCAAGAAACGCCAACAGATCGCCAGCAATGTTGCTGGAAATGGTCATCAGCCAAAGAAGTCCGGAAAAGATATTGCAAATGAGGCCTCAGTTATGAGGGAAAATTGTGTGTCATATAGGGATATGTCTCCTTTTGGAAGCATGAACCCATATAAGGATATTTGCAAACATGCTGATCCAATAACTTCACAGCAATCCCTAAGCAGGATTCCCGGGTACGGTCATTTGCATCGTTTGGAAGATCCTTTTGCTCGAATACATTAAGTGATTTTAGCCGGTAGTACTTGGAGCATATGTTCAAATGTTGGTTGTTGACATGACAGTTGTGGGGTTTAACATGATGAAACTGTTAAGTCTCATTTTTAATTATGCGGATCCATGGAAACAGGAAGGAGGGCTAAAGATGTTTAGCATGATATTCCTTTATGCAGTTAATATGGAAATAATGAAAGTCGTTCGGGCTTCCGTTCTATGACTTTTTCCAGGGGCTTATCTAGGAAGGAATGCAGACCATCAGTGATCCCTGGTACTATTCTCATCCCAGATTGGCTCTCCGTCATCATCAAATTTTGCCCACTGGAAGAAAGAACATGATTGCTTCCCCGGCGCATAACTAGAATAGCACATCCACATATATTTCCCCCGGGTTTCCCGTTTCCGCTGAACACAGCGTAGAACACAAGGCATATTACAGCGGCATCGAGGAGTCTTCTTTGGATGTAGTGAGTCTCGATACCATCGGTAGGTGATATTAATGCGTTTGTTACCAGATATGGGATGAGGCGAGATAGTCTGCGCAGGAGCAATACTATGCTTCCATTCCTCCTGAGTTTCGGCATGCATCACCAGAAGAGAGTTGTGTGGTAGATGAATTGAGATTTGGCCTTGTATATCCGAGCGGGAAAGATTGGACTTTTGTTTTTCCTCTTTGCTAATATTCTGGCTATGTTCCCCGTTGATATTTTTATCGGCATCTCCATCCTCATCCTCGTCAGGGGGTACAATTCTGCGCACTCGAAATTCTCTGGCGACACCAAGGCTCAGGCTGCCAATGACTGCTCTGGGCCCTAAGTACGTCAATTCATCAGAATGGTATCCCACACTCTCAGTGGGGCCGTCGTAGCAATTGACGAAGGCGGCATTTGGCTCCCACTCCCTGGGAGATTGGTATTTCAGTTTTTTGCCATTTGGATAAAATGTCTTCACTCGCTTTTCAATTTCCTGGTTCACGGTCTTCTTAACAATGGCCGAGACTCGGCGCAGTTCTGGTGTCACTTTGCGAACATCGTTCCTGAGGCTCCCATAGTATGAGTACTGGGATTGTTGCTCCTTTTGCTCTTCTTCCGTCATAACATAAAACCCGGCAGAGTGCGGGCTTGATACAACATTGTCGAATAATTGGAACTTTTGCCGGGCAAAGGTTCGTGACTCCTCTAGAAGCTCCTTCAATAAAGCTGCTGCCTCGGCTGGTGGGAGAAAGTTATGTATCAGTGTACAGGATGTGTACCGTGATATATCATCAGGCGAGTATAAATGAAGAGTTTTGCCTTTGCGAGTTGGAAGAAGGTTAGGGGAATTAATTTCTCGGTCAGAGTTCAACCGTATTCTGTAAGACGACAATGAGCTTTGGATAGACCCAGAGTTGCTGGTTACTTGCTTATTTTTCTTCCTTGCAATACCATGCTCAATAAGGGATGAAGTAGTGGTTTCGATAGAGCCGTCATTGGCTATGAGGAGATCTAATAATTCACCTGGCGAGATATCTGGAAAGATAGACGCCAGTTTAGCCAGTTTCACGTCTGTTGAGTCCTCTTCCTCATGGTCAAGGTTCCCGGAACTAAGACGCTTATCATCGCGTATATCCCCTAAACTTGTGCTGGTGGCTGTGGATGGTGTCCTCCGCCGCTTCCTTACGATGAAGTTATCCATCTTGAGCGTGCCAAAGTAAGGAACAGGCAGAAGCACATCTTATAAGCTATTACTAGCCCACTGACTCGGTTCGTCACTCTCGTATTAATAATTGAAGCTTGATGGTGATGAACTCAAAATTTAAAACATCAAATGCCTCCTTAATATGCATGGTATTCAAGACAGAAGCGTCTCTATGACCCTATCTCATCCCCCCTTTTTTTATCCTTGAAGACTGGTATCAACAACATCAATCGACGCAAGCAGGCAGAAGACGTTCCTTTGGCTTTTTTAGATTAGTCATAAATTCGTGAGTTCGTAAATTTAAAGTTTATATTAACTCTATTTATAATTAGAATGAATGGTGTGAGGAGGATCTTATTGGCTATCATTGCTGACTAAGAATAAGCTTGGCGGACAATATAACTGGACACAGATCTTTATGTCCAGAAGTCATATAGATTATGTCAGCAAATCAACCGCAGTTTGGCTTTTTCTAACAAATGATACGTCCACGGAGGAGCTTAGGCGGTAAATCGGTATTATTCTTACATCCCCCAGCTGCTTTATCTCTTCTATGAAAAGCTTACGGGATATATGACCTCTGCTCAGTGCTAATGACTGCATTAAATGAACTTATAAACAGGGCAATATTCTCAATATCTGCTCCTGATCCCTATGACCCAATTCTGGAATGTTATGGATATGAAGTTGAGAAACTGAAAACTGCTCTTCTGGATACACCAGACAGTGCCCTCCAACTCGCTGACACGAATCTAAGAATATTTCCATTTAAGGATGTGAAAGATTGTTGGCGGAGGCTTTACACTGATGCCAGCCTAATCAAAGCATGCCAGCTACTGAAGAAACACATCCAACGCAGTGACAAGGCCAGCCATGTTAGCGGGAAGAAAGAAGATAATGCACAGCAAGTATGCCTGAGTGGATCACTGGATGAGGGAAAAGATGATGAATACTTGGAGGCGGACTCTCCTACTGTTTATCCTTGGGTATCGGATGTGATTCACATACTGGATAAAGCTTTGATAATGACTGGTGCTCCTCGCCGAACAAGACTAATAGAGGACCTGTTATCTACATTCCAAGGAAGCCTTCCCGTGGATTATGTTACCTCATTTATCTCGTCTATACCATCCGGCCAAACTGAGATTCCTCACCTACTTCCGTCTAGGCCGGTTAAGAGACAAAAGCTAGGGGAGAGAAGCAGTTTATTTCCCTTAGATTACGCCCCTCAGCCTTCCTTAAAGAACCCTGTCCCCCGGGTTGCAGAGCTTACATTTGAGGAATTTACAGAACACATATGGAATATACGGACGCCCGTAGTTATAACCAATGCGATCGACCACTGGCCAGCCCTGTCTTCACGGCCATGGTCGTCACCCAAATACTGGGCGGAAAGGACATTTGGCGGAAGGAGATTGGTTCCCGTCGAGGTTGGGAGGTCGTATACTGACGAAGGCTGGGGCCAACGGATTATGCCATTTGTCGAATTTGCAAAAGACTTTCTATGGCGAAGCACCAGTGCAACTGGTGAGGAAGCACAGACTGGTTATATGGCACAGCATGACCTTTTGACTCAGATTCCGGCATTGAAGGAAGATATTTGTATTCCCGATTACTGCTATGCCGAACCACCCGAACCTGAACCGGGTACTCCTCTATATAAAAAGAACATACAACAAGCAGACAACGGAAACAGTCCAAAGGAAGGCCAACAAGGGGAAGTATCGAGGCCTCATGGTAATAAAGGAAAATTTACTGAATACCATGACAGTGTGGATGGCGAAGATGGTCTCAGTGATAATATTGCCACGGCTGACCCCATAATTAATACTTGGATAGGGCCTTCATGGACAATATCTCCATTACATCACGATCCATATCATAACATCCTGGCTCAAGTGGTTGGCGCAAAATATATTCGTCTTTATTCTCCCCACACTCCAGCAACTCAAATTTACCCGCGTGGAAAAGAAGTTGTGAACCATAAAGCCTGGGATGCATCTACCATGGAGAAGAAGGGTGATGCAGGCCAGGAGCAAATAGACATGTCCAATACATCTCAAGTTGACATATCAGCCATTGAGTTATCCCCCGCAGAGGTAGAAACCTGGGAAGAGCTTTGGCCTGGATTTTTCAAAGCAGAGTATGTGGAAACAATTCTACAAGAGGGCGAATGCCTATACATCCCTATCGGCTGGTGGCACTATGTTCGAGGATTGCAAGCTGGTATTAGTGTTAGCTTTTGGTGGAGTAAATAACTAGACGGGAACTAAATACCTGTTATGCTGCTGGCTGTTATAAATAATCATACGCCTCATATCATAATTGATACACTTGCAACACAGCAAGCACCCATCTCTCGACGTAAGGTACCATACTTTGTTGAATTACTCCGTATCCGCTCTACTTTGTTCAACATAGGCCAGACCATTTACCAAATGCGAATTCTCAAGATTTCAAGAGCAGTATTCATCTGAGACTCACAGAAAATTCCAGTGTTGTCTCTGATTCGTGATATATGGAGAGGCCAAAGAATAACCGCTCTTTTGCTTCTAATTCCAGCCTCTCTCGTATCACCCCGGAAGTACCAGCATAATAGCTGCGTAGGTACCTGTTACCTATCCCTACAAACTATCAGCCATACTCAGCTTCGCACTAGCCAGCAGCTAACAAGCCCTGCTACTATCAAAAGTTGCACTGACGTTAAGGGGCCACTAGTGTCTATTTGATGGGAGAATTGGTTTGAGAAAACTGCCTCATTTAGCTACAATTTCTATAAATAACTGGTCAGCATATCTGGGCTCCTACTTGGCTAGTTTACTATTTCAATGACTTTGCTTTGCTACCAGGTACTCAGTGTGCCGGAGGTAACTAACTGCATATGTGAATTCATGTATCAAGTTTCAGTAAAAGGTACCCCCTGAACCCCTGACATTAGTGCGTCCTTCGTGGCCAGAGAACACGTAACAGAAGACGATACCCTGCACATCAAACCATGTAATGCTCTTGAAATCTCTAGTAGTCAGTCCCCAGGTGGAAGTGCATTTATCCCCTGAATAACAGTCTTTCCAACATATCAAGCTTGAAAGGCCTAGTTAAATGCTCTTGCTTTTATCTCACAATCTTAAGACCCAGGAGCGAGCTATACAATCTAAATACCTTTCTGTGAGTGGCCAAGGATATTTGCACTTAAGAAAAGAATAAGCTGTCCGAGTCTAGTGGTGTGTATGACACTCAATATGGTATATATATACAGCATTACCTAGAAATTGTCATCTACCTGGCCGACAAGATGGAACGCTACCATTTCGGGCTGAAAGAGCGTACGCATGGGCAGGTTCATCATACACTTCTAATCATGATTCGTTTTCATGAGGAGTAAATTGGAATTTTTTTGGGAATAGTATATGGTAAGCATAGTTTTCTGTTTTCAACGCTCTAGTGAATTTTTCAGCCGTGCAAGAAAATGTTCATGTGCATCCGTATATCGCTCCAGTTATGTCAATTTATAGCCTTGTTCGGCCAGATCAGCGATGGATTAGGGGTGAAGGTAACATGGTCTTTTCGGCCCCAGAGAGAATATAATGAGTTTGTTTTGTCGCAAGGGAACCTCCCACGAATCAAGATAGAGCAACGCCGGGACGGCACTCCATCCCTGTGCCTCCCATTTTTCAAGCTTTTGCGGGCCTTGATGGCCTTGGATCGTGGGGGTATGAGCAAGTTTCCTGGTAAGATGAAGGTACATAAGAAGAAATCCCTTGCTCTCTAGTACCAGGGCGTAAGACGGAACCCTTCAAATGTTACCTCGACTATCTAGCTAGTTAGCTGATTGTCGAGAACTTAGCTGCTTGGCTTGCAGCAAGCTGAACATCAAAAAGATGTGGTAACAGTCGTATAGGTCACAGACAAGGTAGCTGGTAATAATCTGATATCTTGTTGCCCCTGAGAATCAAAGTAGCTACGGATCTGATAACAATAAGGTGTATTATATAAGCAATAAAAAGGGGTAACATTTGACATCTCCGCTCGCCAACAACGCACAACCCAACCTGAAGCTAACTAACTAGTTAACAACCTCGCTCCCAGACAACAGAGACCCGTCCGTTAACATGCTTAATCGGCTTGACCATCCAGCATATATTGTGACCGGTTCTGGGGCTTGGTCCTGGGGAGGGATCATTCCTAACAGAGTATATTATTGAGCTTCCTGTTAGCCTGATGCCTGGACTCCGAGGACCCGCAAACACGATTTACACCAATAATTTGAGACCAAGGCCGGTGGATGATGCGAAGTAACGCTGGCGATGGAACAGTGTCCGAAGCAGGTAGGTCCACGCAGGGGAGATGAGATGATTGGCTCCCACGCCTGCAGATGCAACTGGTCCAGAATTGCAGTTGCTGATGAGTTTGTTTTTGCGGTTTGTCAGATCGAGAGATGCTGTGCTGAAGCTGGATGGACAGGCTGAACTCAAGACGCAGCCTCTTGCGCGGATAATGACGTTACAAGATGCTATTTTCCAGGCCAAAACCTCGCCCGGCCGTGACGGCCGTCTTTCCCAGCAAATCACGCTGAAGATCTTCGAATCTGACGAGCGTTACCACCATCGATAACTTGCTACTTCTGCCATGGAGACGTCCCCCTTTTACCTGGGAAATAAATAATACCTTGAAAAGGAGGGTGAGAAAATGCTTGGCTAGTTATTTATAGTGGCACGTTTTATTTTGACTGGAAGGTTAGCCCGGCCGGAAATCGGTGCCGGTTGTCCAAGCCTCTTTGTGCTTGTCCGGGTTGCTAATTTGTCGGTCGGCGCAGGAGACACGTGTGTAAAATCTCGACACCCACGGCCATTTAAATATTTATTTTCATACCCCAGTGGCCTGACAAATGGATAACGCTGGGAAGAAATGCCGGACATGATCAGCATCGGATGTCTTGACCGATGCGAGAGTCAACCGGGGGCGTCATGACGCCTTCTGAACGAGTCCGAGGAGAGGGAAATCCAACAATGTTCGGAACTTCGATCGAGAGCCTTTGGTTCTTCCGGGGCAGACGGCTCTGGTATACTTTCGTCCATCCCCATCGAATTCCAGAGGCGTGCTTCGAGCCTCCAAAAAGGAAAAAGAAGAAGTAACATGCACCGGGGATATTCTTCTAGAAATTGTGGGGATGGGTTCCCGGCATCAACGGCCGCGATGTCAAACGAAGGGCGTGCAATGTCGGCCACTCATTTCCTTATGTCAGCCGTGATTGACTTTACTTCTCACAGCCAACCTTTCCTCCCCCACAACTAAGGAAATGGGCCGGCTGACCGCGACTTGAGGAGTAAAAAATAAAGGAAAATAAAAAATAAAAGTCGCGAAAAAATAACCTAATGGGGACCGGGTTGCAGGCTAGTCATTGCAGTCTCGCTACTTTGATACACCTGCTGACTTGGTGCAAAACTATGATGCATCTGGAACCGTCCTTCTGTCGTGCGAGGGCGATGCTGCTTCCCGCCAATGCCAAGGGAGAAAAGGCCTACTCGGGGCCCCTCCGAGGGATCCCCAAACATACGGAGTCGGAGAAAATGCAATAATAGACGAGCCTTGAGGTGGTACTGGCAATCTCGAAACCCACCTCCCTCGAAATAATTAAATCAAATAAAGGATGGATGAAAACGGCCAACATATTGAGTAACTACGCTCAATCAACCATGGGTAGTTTACGGAGTACATTGGCGGGGGATCCCGCTCTGCCAACTAGCGCGGTCTCTGATGTCGCACATCCCTTGCCTATAAATATAGTTACCCTGTCTAGCGCCAAAAGCCTATTGAGAAGAAAATTCTCCATGATCACGAAGGGTCGTTCTGGATAAACCCACTGCACCAAGCCTCCGCCGTGCAGGAAACGAGAAGTGTGACTCAAGCCAGCTTGGTGATTTTCAATCACTCCTCTTCTCACATTCTTTCCCAAAATACCCTCCTCCCAGCTTGAGCATGTTTCGTCTTGTTACTGCGGCATCCAAGGAACCCCATCTCACTGCATAACTCTTTGAGGAAGATACGAGAGCAAGGCCTAGTAATCTGGCCTGACTGGGTAGCTTATTCCTCTTCGGTCCTCCGAACGGCTTGTTACTTCGACACTTTGTAAACTCGATCACCAGCTCGTAACAAACCCCCAGCCATATCCAGCCTATTGGTCTAACCTGGACCGTGTGGATACCTTCATATTGAGCTGAATAGGTTGACCATCTTATTTAAAAGTTCAGGCTCCTCTCATCATGGAGTATTTCGATTTTGATGAAGCTGCTCGACAGAACGGGGACATCTTCCGCTACACCGAAGTTGCTGACCAAGACCGCTGCGACCCAATACTGGCCGGCTTTGACAACGCTGCGCCTCCCAATACTACACCTTCTTTCAGCCAACCCAGCGATGCGCAACAGCCCTCGAGCCTCGATGGAGCTTATCCTATGCACCGCGTGAAGGACCCCTGCTACTTCTGCCGTTGTATGGGATTGGATTGTGTCGTTGCTCAAAGAGGTGTTATGCAAAACGCCTGCACTTGTTGCATTGCTTTATACCGAAAGTGCAGTTTTACCCGTCCTCTGTCCAAAGAAAATCACATCGATACTCAACAATCCGAGTCTGAAGCCAGTTCTGCAAAAGGGCCTTCATCACCAAGCCAACCACCAAACCCTGGAAAGATCTCCAACCTACCAAAAGATATAGAACAACAGCCCCGCAAATCCGGAGTCAGATTTTCACTTAAAGCCGTCAAGGTCCTGAAGTCCTGGATCTCAGAGCACGCTTCACATCCGTACCCAACTGACGCCGAGAAGGACGAGCTCAAAGAGAAAACTGGATTGAACAGGAGCCAGATTTCTAGTTGGCTGGCAAACGCCCGTCGACGAGGAAAAGTACGACCTCCACCTCGCTGTACTTCCCCGTACCCCGGGGCGGTAACTATCCCCGGAAAGCGTCTTCCTCCCGGGGTTGATATCTCGGAGCTCAACCCCCTCGAGAGATGGAAACATTCTCCACCGGAAAACGAAGCAGCTTCGGCAAGAGATATCATTCAGGCCATGGCTACTAGCTCTTTCATCTCTCATCTGGAATCTGACTTCCCCCATTTAAAATCGCACTCACGCCACACTGACTCTAGCAACGACGATTCTTACTCCAATAAACTGACTGCACATTCAATTAGCGGTTATAGCGCGGACACGAATAAGTCCAGTTTGTCCGAGATGTCATTTGCTTCAGCTTTTTCACACCGCTCGCGCGGGTCATGGAACTCAACCGAAAACCGAGAACGTCGGCGACGGCGTCATAAATCTGCTGCAGCACCGAACCCTTTCCAAAAGTCAAGAGTTGCCCGGATCTTCCAATGTACTTTTTGTACAGACTCATTCCCAACTAAATATGATTGGCAACGCCATGAGAAGTCGTTGCATCTTGCCCTTGACAAGTGGACATGTGCGCCAAATGGGGGAGTCATCACTAATGCCAGTGGCGAGCTTGTATGTGCTTTCTGCAATCATCCTAATCCAGATGAGGACCATCTTGAAACACACAATTTTAGCACCTGTCAGGAAAAGTCGGTCCAGGAGCGGACTTTCTACCGCAAGGACCACCTAAATCAACACTTGCGTTTGATGCATGGTGTTAAACTTGCTCCATGGATGGACGCCTGGAAGAGCACTACGACTAAGATCAAGTCCCGATGTGGATTCTGTTCAGCAACCTTTAACACTTGGAAAGAACGTGTTGATCATCTTGCAGCGCATTTTAAGGCTGGGACAGAAATTTCCCAATGGCGAGGTGACTGGGGGTTTGAATCACATATTGAGGAATGTGTTGAAAACTCTATGCCTCCCTATCTGATTGGGCAGGAGAGGAACACGTTAGACCCGTGGGTAGCGTCCAAGGCCTTCAATCTAGCAAAATACGGACGCAATTTTAGCAAAGAACACAAAGTTGCACCAAGCGAAGATACAGAAATGTCAGCCCTCGGGATGCCCTTCCGCACCGATGCTAGCTGTTTCCGACGATTAGAAAAAGAGCTTTCCGCGTACATTGCACGGCTCTTTGACGAAGGCATCACTCCTACTGATAAACTGCTGCAGTCAAAAGCTAGACTGATTGTCTATGGAAGTGATGATACCTGGAATCAAACGTGCGCAGACAATCCAATATGGCTGAAAGTTCTGAAGCGAAACAATGGTCTTGAAGATTCCTCGGATACGGAAGACATCAAGCTTGAAGATTTGGGCATGCAGCCACCATTTGCCGCCGATGGGGGCCTACGGCAGGCTCCAGCCCATTCCTCCAGGCCCCGCCAAGCGCTGTCGGGGACCTTATCTCCTCCCTCTGGGTTTGAATCAACAACTGCAAGCAATCCGGCCAGCATCGCAGGTAGCACTAGGAATAATTCTGATTTCTGCTTCAAAGGTGGAGGCGGGAGCAGAAGCAGCGCGCACAATTACACTCCTTCCCCTGGTTCCCACAGCCCGCATAACCTCAACTTTCCAAGCCCTATGTCCGTCCATCCCCATGGAGTGAATAATGAAAGCATCGCGGTCGACCCGCTTTTAGAGATGGGATTTGATGCCGAGTTTCTTCAACAATTAAACGATGGCTACGGCGATCTTGACCGTGTGATCGATGGGCTTGAGCTTCAAGGGCTTGGATACACTGGAGCTACCTTACACAATGGAACATTTAACGTTCAAAAGAACAACAACAATAACAATACTTATGACAATATCTCGACTACTGACTCTGCGCCCGTCACTCCTCATTCCGGAATGGCCATGACCTCACCAGAGGCACTCTACACAATTGTATCATCCGGAGGATCAGTTGAACCTGTATATATCCCAGGAGCCTTTGACTCCTTGTCTTATAATTTTCAGCAGACTACAGATGGCTACAGAGGGGGTTGAACTGACTATATATATATGCTTGTGCTGGCGTGACGGATAATGGGTTATGGCGTATCATCCATTACAGGGGATAAGGGAATAAACGAAATACCTGATGCTTTCTTTCTTCCTCATTTCTTTTGAGGAGTTATATAGACAACCTTCAATAGGGTGGCTACTATCTTTTTAAACCTATTTTATGGCTTGCTTCTATAGCAAGGTAATGAAATTAATGTTGAATTCCTGCCTTATTCTTTCACTTCTCTGCTTCAGTTACCTGTTCCACTAACCACAACCCGCCTTCGTTCTAACAGCCAATCCATCTGTCAGCCTTGACACCGCAGCCAGCTGAGGACCTTTGATATCGCTTACACAGAGAAAAGATGGCTCCGCGTAAGAGGCAGGCAGAAGAACCTCTGGCCCCTTGCTCTAAGCAGGCAAAGACAGCAGCAGAAGTGACAAAAAAGAAAAAGACCATGAGCCACAGGGTGATATCCTCATGGATGACGGGCTAGAGGTCGATAATGAAGTCAGTTGCAGTGACTATTCTTCTTCTGCTCTTTGTAAAGAGACTGCGCAGCCGCAGCAAGCTGGTATGTATATACATGTCCTTGTCCCCCCCCCCCCCCCCCACCCTTCCTACAGTCCCAGCAATGTAGATAGTTACTAAAGCATGGTTCCACAGGCCAGGAAGCAAAAGACGCCCAGATCAGAAAGGACCTGGATACCATGAAGTTGATATTCCACGAAGCAGCTCAATATGCCAGCTCGGTCGCCAGAACCGAATCCAATGAGGGCTCGCAGTTCAAGGACACTAGGGTCTGTTCAATGTTAGCTGCGTGTCCGAACCAGCTTCTCTCCAAGATCTATGCTTGTAAGATACCAGCCATTCTGCCCTTCTATCAACGTTGAAACAGCCAATCTAACCCCCTAATTCTTTTATTGGGTGCAACTAGTACGCGAGGTAGTCACCGGCCATGCTGGGCGTCATAGCATGCTAATTGAAGACATGAAATTCTGCGAAGAAATATGCGATATTCTGACCCGCGAGGAGTAGAAGTGACAGTGAAGAGCGTCCTCTCTCACTGCCTATCTGATGTTAACACTGTCCAAGGCCGGCGTTGGATGGTTTTGTGGCTGTTCAATTTTGGTAGAGGGGGCTTTGTTATTTGGTAGAATCCCCCCTGAGTAGTTAGCTTATCCACCTGGTTCTCCTGGCTGCAGCCATCTTACTACCTGTAGAGCTCGACCTTGCGAGTTTCTCTTCGCCTTTTCTATTGCCTCTGTGATAGACATGTTCATCACTAGTTAGCAGCCAGGCCCTTGCACGCTTTTTGCTGGGTCTATCAAATAGTTAGCTAACTAGCTAGTTAATAAACCCGAAGCCGCTCAGCTTTTTCTCCGACAGAATATCCTCCGAATAAAAAGCAAAGAAGAGATGGGATATCGAGAGACGAAAAGAAGGCCCTCGAGATAGATGTTATGGATCATATATGACTGGACCTAGCTGCTGGCCTCCGATGGAGTTGCATCAACCTTCGTATAACATAATACGCTAAGTTGGCTAACTAGTTAGTTAGACTGACACCCCCCCGTCTGGCGATGCTCGAACCCCCAGCTCCATCTCCATCTCCATCTGTCCTCGCCCGCCTCAGCTGCTTCACCACCGAGTTCTAGTGGCTTCAAGAGACCGAATGCGCCCAATGGATCCTCCAGTTCTGCTGCCACGCTGGAAGTGACCGCTCGTCCTGGATCTCAACAGAGCACAAGCTACTACTCCTCCCCGCCGCCGCAGTAGCAGCAGCAGCAGCAGTAGCAGTAGCCTGCCATATCAACCATGAGCCGTCCTGGTACGAGCGCGAGCCAAAGGTCGACCAATCTCGAGGTACCGCCCGCGTCTGCGACTTCGCATTCCACGTTCCGAAACGTCTCTGCCTGCAATCGCTGTCGAATCCGTAAGAACCGGTGCGACCAGCGGCTCCCGCGCTGCCAGTCCTGCGAGAAGGCGAAGGTTCACTGTGTCGGCTATGATCCGGCTACAAAGCGTGAGATACCGAGGAGCTATGTCTTCTTTCTGGAGTCTCGTGTCGCATACCTGGAGGCTCTTCTGACGGAGAATGGCGTTGCGTTTAGGCCCCCGGAGGCGCACGAAGGTGAAGGAGACGAGCTACGCCTGGCCGGCCTGGCGCGCGCGTCAGCCGGAACAGGAGCAGCAGTAGAAGAGGGAGCAGGAGACGAAGGACGGGATGCAGCGCATGCAAAGGAGACCGGGACGAAGGAAAGGCTGCCGTTGAATAACAACAATAATATTGCACCGGGAAGTAGTGACGCAAGGGTGAAGCGTGAGCCGGCCAGTCCTCTGTCCGTGCCAGCAAAGACTGCAGCCAGGAGCAACAGCAGCCTGTATGGCGGTAGGAAATCGCTGGCCGATGATGCGAGCAGGCGGATTGATAAACTGGTCTCTAGCGTTGGGATGGTGCCTGTCCAGGGCACCTCTGACCCGAGATACCTAGGCTCTACGTCCGGCATATCCTTTGCTCGAGTGGTGTTTTCCGCCGTCAGAAGCTCGGTTTCATCCAGCGTCTCCGAACGAGGATCAATCCGGCCGGGCTCCCGTCGACAGTCGGCTGCTGCCAGTGCGAGCAAGAATGGCAGTGATGGCGGCGCCGCCAGCGGAGGCATGCATTCCATGAGGGACTCATATTTCGGCCTGCAGACAAAACCAATCATGAAACAGGCGCCTTTTCCAGACCGTGAAGTCGCTCAGAGGCTCGTCAGTCTATATTTCGAATATTCAAACGCCCAGATCCCTATCTTGCACCGGGTCGAGTTCATGGAGGTCTTCAATCGGGTGTACGCTACGGAGGAAAAGCAGCGTTCAGCTCGGGACCTCTATTTCCTGAATATCGTCTGTGCTATTGGAGCTGGCGTCATTTTTGATGCCAAAGGCGACGGCGAGCCTACGTCTCAGGAGATGAAGAACGACGATAGCAGGCAGAGCCCGACTCATTCGCCAGCACATAAACGAAGGCGGCTATCAAAGCAGCAGCACCAACCGGAGGAATATCACGCCTCTGCCGTTGTTCATCTGGAGTCGTGTCTAGGGTCTTCTTCATCTGCGGATGGCTTTGGGGGCGGGTTAGAGGAGCTACAAGCTGTCCTGTTGCTAGCCAGCTTTGCCTTGCTTCGACCAGTTGCCCCTGGACTCTGGTACATTGCCGGCGTTGCAGTTCGGCTTGCAATTGACCTTGGCCTGCATCACGAAGACGGGACAGGTGTTGATTCCATCGATGAGGTTGAAGTTGCGCGCCGTATGTCTCGCATGGACAGCATTGATGAGCACTCATCCGAACAGGTCAGAGCCAGATTGAAAGTTGACCCTCGCGAGAGAGGGAGAAGAGAGTTCATTCGTGATTTCAGACGAAGGCTCTGGTGGTGTGTCTACTCCTTCGACCGGCTGGTCAGCACCTGCGTTGGCCGCCCATTTGGTATCACTGACCAAGTCATCACCACTGAATTCCCGTCCCTCCTTGATGATGAATATATTACCAAGGCCGGATTCGTTGCAGCACCGTCTGGGGCTCCCTCATACAAGCTAGTTGCGCATCATTACTTCAAGCTACGCCTCCTCCAATCTGAAATCCAGGAAGTCCTTCAACATCAACAGGCCATGCTAGCGAGGAAGAACGGTAGAAACCGTAACAACTCGTTTATGCACACGAAACTTCCTTCTCCGTTTTTGCAGAAGTTTGATAGCTTCCGCTCCTGGCGGATAGACATTCACCGGCGTCTTGATGAGTGGATACAGTCCGCGCCCAAGGCTCATGAGATAGGGGTGCAGTTCTCGCTCCAATTCTTGGAGCTGAACTATTGGCAGACTCTGATAAGCCTGTATAGACAGAGCTTGACTGTGCCGAAGCCACTGGCCTCAGAGAGAACGCCGACAGAGGACGTATCAAGCCCCTCTCTGGCAAGTGTTGAGGAGCCAGAAGATGAGGACGATGTCTATTCAATGGTCGCTGAAGCTGGCCAGAAAGTGCTGAGAATCTACAGACAGTTACACCGTGTGCGTCTGGTCAATTTCACTTACCTCGCAACTCACCATTTGTTCATGGCTGGTTAGTCCTTTCCCCCATGTCTTGTGCAGGTTGAAATATACTAATCCACATTATCAGGAATATCGTTTCTGTATGCTATCTGGCATTCGCCTGCTGTGAGAAGTAGACTTGTCAGTACCTTTCCTAACAATTTTACCTAGAAAATACTTATTGACCCTGATGATAGACCCTTGATGACGTCGACTTCACTGTCCTCGCTGCAACATCTGTACTCAAGGACTTGATAGAGAAATGTCCGCCTGCTGAAGCATGTCGGGACGCTTTTGAGCGGATGAGCAAAGCCACTGTTCAAATGGGACTATCAACTACTGGTTTTGGCCAGCAAGCAGGCGTTGGTGATAGGCTGGGTACTCACAATCCCAGCGCTCAATCCGGACCACAACACCAGAATCAGAATCAGAATCAGAATCAAATATCTGATAGTCAATACTTCCACAACACGTCTTTCTACAAGCCTTATCCTCAACAACCGTACTACCATAGCTCCAGGCCCTCTCGAAGCCTGGATTCAATACCAGAACAGCCCGTTGACTCTCGTCCGGTTGAACAATGCACGGATAACCGCTTTAGCATCACGAATTTTCTGTCCAACCCCGTTGGCTCGTCCAAGATTGGAAAGGCGCAGTCTTCCTCGCCTCCACAATATCATGAGCACCGCGATATACCTAGTCGAGCCGCTTCCACCACTCCAGAAAAAAGGTCACCAAAGTCCGCCTCGCGCCAACTAGAAAATCCCTTTTCACCTAGCCAGTTCAACAGCCAGCTGCAAGCCGCATCTCAACGCCAACAGCAGCAGCAATCACCACACCACCAGTCTACCCATCATTACACATATACTGACCCGTTTGCAAGCCGGACCCCGCAGCCCAATCCTCACCAACAACAGTTCCATTCCCCACAGGCCACCAGCCAAGCAGGAGCACCATTTTACGTCCCTGGACTTGATGATCTCCTGAACAGTCCCTCTCGCCCGTATACCTCGGACAACCAAGCAGTCTACACCAGCGGCGAAGGAGCAGACATCAACTTGACGAGTCTTCCGTTATATTCACCAGATAGCACCCATGCTGCCATGGCGGGAAACAGTGCCCTCGACCTGGGATTCGGAGTCGGCACTGCCGTTGACTTCCAGCATGACTGGAACGAAAATACTGGTTTCGACCTGTTTGATGGCCTCTTCTTCGGCGGAGGAGGGTGATATCATATATTATTATATTACCTCACGCTTTGATGATCATGATGATGTACATAGCCACTGCTTCTGATATTGCAGATCTAAAGCCGAGCAGGTCTCATTCTAGCCACCTCCCCTTCACCTACCTTCACTTATTACTCTCTTATATAGCTAGTTCAGTGAATATGTGATATGCGAGATACCCCCCTGTTGCCCTCCTCCACCCACCCCCCGGCACCCACATAAATTTCACCTCGTAACGTGGCGAATATCGTAGAAGAACAACACAGCCATACATAACGCACTAAAATGCCCAAGCCCGCCCATCATCTGCTCGGATTGGGCACCAGGATGCGCAAAAATGAAGCCGGAGTCCCTGGTGATTGGCGGCCTGCAGGCTCGTTACAGCCTTGATACGAGATCTAGCTAAAGCAGGCCCAAACTTACCAAACTTACCATACAGATCTTACCAATCTTACAGTGATAAGATCAACTTTTTTTTATTTTTATATATATATTTTTTTTGTTTACCAAAAAAGGAACTTCTTGACGTTTCGACAGCGAAAAGAAAGCGAAACGCGAGTCAAAGAAGAAGAAGAAGAAGAAGAAGAAGAAGCCGACGACGACGACGGCGAGCAGGCCTGACTATAGCCCGGATCTCTCGTCTGTCTGCTTGTCTGTCGCCCTGTTCGATCTCCGAGCTCATCCTGGTATGCACCAATCCTGCCCTACAGCTTCATCCCGTCCGTCCCCTGGGGCGTACTGGTACCCAACACCCCCCCAATCAGACGGCGTCCACCAAGACTTCTCGACCGGGGAGCGCTGACAAGTGTCTGCTTAAGCATCGCAGCGGCTCTTTAAAAAAGGACGGGCTGCGGTCGTCGTTCTTCGCTCGCTCGGACCAAAACGTCAAGCTCTGTGCCTGCGTGGAAGAGGGCGGCTCGTAACCACTGACAACCAACCCAGAGATAACCCGGATACGCAGGAGACGCAGCAAAGCCACGGGAGAACCTGCTCTAAGGGTGCCGGCAGGCAGACACAAGATGATATCATTACCTTTCGAGTAATATATTTTTTTTTTCTATCGTTTTAACCGCTTCCATCGTCGATATCGGAAACCAACCCCCAGCCCGGTGGCCGTTGGTTGCCAGCGAGCCGCAGCAATGGTGAAGCCGGACGTGTCGAGAGATTACTATGCTGACCTGGGAGTCGGTCCCAATGCAGACCAGGAAGAGATCAAAAAGCAGTTCCGGAAACTCGGTGAGAAGGACCCCCTACAGCAGACAAGTTCACCCTTGATTTATCCTTGTGCAACAGGGAGGCTAATAAATTAATGTGAACTTGCGGTTCTTATATGCAGCTCTGAAGTACCATCCGGATCGAAACCCGGGGAAGGAAGCAGAGTACAACTCGAAGTTCCAAGCCATCCAGGCTGCACATGAGATATTGGTCGACCCCCAGCTGCGATTGAAGTATGATACTGGTCGGTTGAGAGCTGGCTATGGCAAACTATATGGGCCCTCTAGGACGGCAACTCCAACACGCCAGGCTCCTCCGCAAGCAGCCTCGAACCCCTTTAGAAAATCGCAACCCAGCTACAGTTCCCATCAGTATGGAAAGTCGGCCAACGCATACCCAGGGGCATACCCGCCGCCGCCGCCGTCTTCTGGGGCACAAAGATACGCAAGTTACGCGAAGGCAGGCGCGCAGAAGTTTGATAAGGTGTATGAAGAGTCCCGCGCCAGAGCGGAGGCCTTCCAGGGCTTCCAGGATATGAAGAATAAACAACCCCAGCCTCAGATGCCTGGTGGATGGACTAGCTTTGACCCCCGAACTGGACGTGCCCAGGAGAAACCAGCTTCCAAACCGCGTGCATCACACCAAAAGGGGCAGTCGGCGTACCATGCTTTCGCAGAGGAAGCACGGAAGGCGGCAGAGCCCCCTACTCCCGAGAGATCCAAATCAACGAAAGCAAAGAACGGATTTGCACCAAGGACGGCCGGAGGAGATGAGCCCATGGCAAAGTGTGCAACTTCGTACTACA
The DNA here is from genome assembly GCF_000151125.1 of Trichophyton benhamiae CBS 112371. Taxonomy (NCBI): domain Eukaryota; kingdom Fungi; phylum Ascomycota; class Eurotiomycetes; order Onygenales; family Arthrodermataceae; genus Trichophyton; species Trichophyton benhamiae. The sequence continues at coordinate 159,262 of NW_003315102.1, forward strand.
ATCTCCGGGGTGAAAGGAATCGAGACTCGGATCCTATGTCCTACTTTTTCTCAACGGCTCCGTCGCCAACTGCGAAGAAACCGCAGCCATATGATGACTTGTCTGACCCGCCAACACCTAACCTCCATAGAACTAGCAGCAAATATGCCACATCTGGCGGAGAAAAGACATATGTTCCGAAGGCTGGTATTAACCGTTCTTCTAGTGTCCGTGAAGAGACCGCTTCCCGACCCCAGACGAACCCGCCGAGTCCGATCAACTCTGGTACAAATTCGAACAGACGGCATAGTGCCAGCCCAAAATTGAAACCGAATAGAAAGTCGACCTTTTCCGCATCTTCAGCTTCTTCCACAACCTCTAGTGAAACCGACGATACCGACGAAGTGATCTTGAATCCCCGGCCCAAGGCAGTGCCACGAAGCAGGCGTGCACACAACGGCTCTGCATGGAAAGCCAATAACAAGTCTTCAGCAACTGGTGAGAGCCCATTCGGCTGGGCAATGGGGCCTAACTCATGGCTCTTTACTGAGATCAACGGCTCCCCAAGCCAACCACCTTCGAGCTCTAACAAATGGAACTGGTATGCTGACGATCAACACGAAGGGTATGGCCCGAGTACATTCGGCAGCAACGCACCCTTTCCATCAGAAACCCGCCGCGAGTCCTCGATGGGCCGCACGATCCCCCCTATGCCTAATGTGAGCTCTTTCAGAGCGACCTCAACGGAGGAACAGAGGCCAAGTGCTGCAACTATGTATGACTTTATTCCCATATCTACACCCACACCCACACCCACACCCAGAAGTACACCCAAAAATACTACACCTACCCCCAAGCCCTCAGCTCGAAATTGGTCAGAGATATGGGGATTTTCCCCGAAACCTGGCGTTTCAGCTAATTCCCATGTCCCACCTCTGTGGGCTTACCCTGCCAACATACTCCCTACCTCGTTCACTACTCCCCAAATGTCAAAGGAAATGGAGGAAGAAGACGGCGAAACTGAGGATGAAGATGAGGGGGGAGGTGCCGCCGCCTTCAACACTGACGATGCAGGACGGACACCGCGAAAAACATTTTCTGAATATCGGGAATTTCCTTCCAGCACTCCGTTGAGGGCCGAAGCTAACTATTCTACAACCATACACAGTTTTGACCAACCGGACAGTAGCAATCCAAATACTCAAAATGAAGGCCTTGCCAGACACGCCAAGTCAAAGAGCAAAAGCTATGAAAGCTTCAACTCTGGATTTTCGCCATCCGAGTGGAACTTTGCCTTTTCTAACAATGCGCAGTTCTTTGCACCAACACAAGGCGACTCTTTGGCAGGAACACAGAATAAATTTGGTAGCAGGCCGCGGTCTCGTTCCCGCCCTACAACGTCTCAATCCAACGAGTCACCACAGAAGTCCACCAACAATCCTTTTGACTTCAAGGACACCAAGCCAGACGTCCGACCGCCGCTATTCAAGACCACCACATTTACAGCTGAGCAGCTGCCTGACAGCTTGAACGAGAAGACCTGGACCATACCCACCGCTCAAGACATGTTCTTCGGCGGCCAGAAGAATCAAACGGACTCTAAGAAACCTGCCAACGAACCAAAGCCAGTCAGGATAAGCTCGGAGGCAGAGGAAGAAGAGGCGACGTTTTCGCCTCATCAGATTTTTGGGAAGAAAAGCACTAAGCGCGAGTCCATGGATATGGCTGATGAGATGGACGTGGATGAAGAGTTGCCCACCGTCAACGTAGCGAATGCCCAGGCCGGCAATAATACTACTAACAATAAGCCAAAGTTCTCCATGGGTCCAGCGTTTATGCCGTCCAATAAACCTGGCGGGAAGCCTGAGCTGTTCAATTTGGCAAAGCTTGGTTTGGTCAACCCCTTCACGGCCAGCAACTCGAAGGGTATCGCTGACCTGAAGGACCTTAACTCGTCACTCCCATTCGAATCCAAGGCGGCGAGCAGCGAGAAGCCGTCACAGCGGCCCATCCACCCTCGGGATCTGTCGTTGCCAAAGCCGCCTAAGGCACCAACACCACCTGCAATGATTGGGGCGCCACCGATGCCTCGGACGGCCATGGAGAAGCAGTCTCTGCCGCAGACACCGTGGGATATCTACATGGTGCAGATGCAGGCTTACATGCGCGAATGGAACAACTTCAACCGCACCATGCTAGCCCACTTTAACGAGCGTCAGCACCTGGTGGAAACGGCCATGGCTCCTGGCTGGATGCGAGCGGTGGGAGACAGCAGCCGGGTCAAACTAGACGGCAGCAACGGCGACTCTGCGGATGCAGAAGAGGACCTTCTGGTGGGCAAGGGAAAGGCCGGCTACAGCGAGTATCTCCGGGGCATCGAGGAGGACTTCGTGGTCCGGCAGCACTGGGACGTTGCCTGGGAGCGACACCGCGAGTGTATCCTGGACCTTGGGAAAGCCCGTGAATGGCTACGCAGCGGCCACGGCAGCGCACAAGGCGCTTTTCAGAAACCCGGAATGAAGATGCCGGTTAACTAGGATCTCGACATGGCTTTTATTTCATTTCATTTATTTTATTTTTCTCCCTCTTCATCGCTAGCAGGAGCCCCCCCTTTTTCCTTCTACACTGCATTTTACTCCATGACGGCGGTGGTTTGATTATCTCTCCTATCCCTCCCCTGTTGCTATTTCACTTCTTCCCCAGCTTTTGACTGTCATGTACTCCGGTCCTCTTCTGTCTGCATGTACAAGTATGTCGTGTCTTTTGCTCTTTTTGATGCATGTCTTCGTCTTCCCAGCCGGCGTTTGGCAGAGGTGCCTTCAAGATACCACAGGTGTTAGTTACAACCGCAGCTCTAGAATCAGCTTGACTGTCCATACCACGTCCATAACATCCTCTCGCTGTCCATCGCATGTCCATCTCATGTCCATATCAAACGTCTATATATCTCTCTGTAATAGCCCCTGAACGGCCTCCCCCCCTTCCCTTCCCCCAGCCAGCCACCAACACGTCCAGAGACGTAGAAAATCAACCCCCCGCCGTCGCCGTCGAGCCTGCTAGTATCAAACGCAAAAGACAGCCGGCCTCTTCCCTGCCGTCTCCTGCATCTCGCAGCCCGCCGTCCGCCGTCCTTCATAGGAAGTATCCTCGATCTCGGCTTGGCTCCGGAAGTCGGCGAAAAAGCGCAAAACTTCCTTTTTGCTTCTTTTCTTTTTCATCCCACCAGAAAAAAAGAGTCACCTCAGCGTCCTTCAATCTGCTCCGGCTCGCCTGAATTATCATCGTCCTGCCCGGCCTTGCTGGTCTGCTGTGTCTCTGGAACGACTCGCAAAGTGCTGCCTCGCCTGCCCGCTCCGGCTGCAAGATGGTCACGATCGTGCTGGGGTCCCAATGGGGGGACGAAGGTGCGTCTCTCTCTAGATCGCTGCCGTGACTCAACCGCGGCTTGCAAGAAAAGAAGAAGAAGGAGAAGAAGAAGAAGAAGCTGACAGTCGGCGGATCTACAGGCAAAGGCAAGATCACGGATCTGCTCTCGCAAACGGCGGAGCTCTGCTGTCGCTCTGCTGGCGGCCATAGTGAGTGGCCATCCCACCTTGCCCGGCTAGATAGATAGATATTCGCTGTACTCGCGGCTGACCAGGACGCTGAAAACTACGAACAGACGCCGGACACACAATCGTGCACGACGATATCACCTACGACTTCCATATCCTGCCCTCCGGCCTCATCTCGCCGACGTGCGTCAACCTGATCGGCGCCGGGACGGTCGTCCACCTGCCCAGCTTCTTCAAGGAGCTCGCCTCGCTCGACGGCAAGGGGCTGAAGAACGTCCGGGAGCGGGTGTTTATCAGCGACCGGGCCCAGGTCTGCTTCGATCTCCATGCTGTGGTTGACGGGCTGGAAGAAGCCGGGCTCGGTACTCGAAAGGTAGGGACCACAGGCAAGGGAATTGGGCCATGCTACAGCGACAAGGCCGCCCGGCGGGGTGTCAGGGTCGGCGACATCCTGGACGAGGGCGTGCTGGAATCCAAGCTGAGGAGCCTCGAGGCCGGCTACCGGAGACGGTTTGGAGAGCTGGACTATAACGTCGAAGAGGAGATTGCCAAATTCAAGGTATTCTTCATTAGCAATAGTTCGTTCTACAGTCTAGAATCCCATGGCTAACGATGGGAGCAGGAGTACCGGAGTCTTCTGAAACCGCATGTGGTCGACCAATTGACACTGCTCAAGAAGTTCGAGGACAAGTCTGCCTCCATACTCGTCGAGGGCGCCAACGCTCTCATGCTCGACATCGACTACGGCACCTACCCCTTCGTGACGTCTTCCTGCACCGGCCTCGGCGGAGCAATCCAGGGAATATGTCTAAACCCGACCTCCATCAAGTCTATCGTCGGTGTCGTCAAAGCCTACTGCACCCGCGTGGGCTCCGGACCCTTCCCCACCGAACAGCTCAACGAGATCGGTGAGAAGCTACAGGTGGCCGGCCGCGAGTTCGGTGTCACTACCGGCCGTAAGAGACGTTGTGGCTGGCTGGACATGGTCCTGCTGCGCTACAGCGCCAGAATCAACCACTATACCGCCCTCAACCTGACCAAGCTGGACATCCTCGACGACTTTGACGAGATCAAGGTTGCCGTCGCCTACAAGATTGATGGCAAGGAGCTCGAGTCCTTCCCTGCCAGCTCGGATGCCCTGGAGAAGGTCGAGGTTATCTACGAGACCCTGCCCGGATGGAAGTCAAAGACCATGGGCGTCTCCAGATGGGAGGATCTCCCCGCAAATGCACAGAAATACGTCGAATACATCGAGCGTTCCCTCGGCGGCGTCCCTATCAAATGGATCGGGACTGGCCCGGCCAGAGCGCACATGATTGACCGTAACTAGGCAGCAAGCCAAACGGAACACGCCTTTCCCTTCCTCCTCCTATGCATGCTATACTTTTGCATGATTTTCTTGTGTACTTATCTATTCTTTTTTCCCCTTTCTTATCTTTTTACTGGGATTCTGCGCATATCTTGTTGGTTCTTGAAGAGCTTCAACACGCTTAGACAGGGAAGTCCGGGGTTTACTTCAGGGGCCAGGGGCATCACTCTCTAACTAACGAGTTAGTTACCTGCATAAGCACATGGTTATCTTATCTTCGTCTTCTGCGACACGGATACTTACTTTGGGCTTCCGGTGGCTTTAAGCGAAGTAACTACAGACAGACAGTCCATCAGGGGGCACAGGCAGGACAACAGCCTGGAATGATTTATACAATCAAACGACATCCGATACTTCTACCCGCCGGTCTCTCTATAACCACTGTAAAATGTATAAAGACTCCTGCTGCAAATAAAAATACTGTCCAATTATACAATCAGCCTGCTGTTTCATCTCGCCAGCCAAGCGGCGGTTAGCCAGCGCCCCCTGCATCCGCCAACCAGCCGTCAGACACGCCAGCAACAACACGCCGTCTGCTATTCATAGTAGTATATTCACCCGGCGCTTAGAGCCATTATTGAGGCAGCCGGCCATTCACCCGCCTGTTCTGAAGCCTGCAAGCAACTGCTTTCTTTTATTGCGGATCTTGCCGCCATGGCCGTCCTGCTGCTGCTGTCCTCCAGCTTTGCCAGCGGCGTCTTTGGCTCCTCACAGAGCAGGTCTCTTCACCTCCTACTCTTCGTACATAGAAGACACCGGCTGATACCATAATAATAATACACTGCTCTCTGATCTACTGCTCTATCTCAACGTCCAAGGACGGTATGCCATCTCTTCCCTGCTCCTGTCTTGTCCAGCGTGGGCTTGAGCTAACTTGCTGTTAGATCCCATAGCCAGTTAAGACAGATACCGCCGGCCATGGAGGACTCCAACGACAGCATGCATTCACGGATGCGGCTGGAGCAGCTGGCTGCTGATATGGGCGTCTACATGAACATGAAGTTCCCTCGAATCACTCGCAAGGACACCGTCTCGTCCTTCAGCCAGCAGGATAAGGATGCTGCAGAAGCGCTCGCAAAGCAGAAGCGGCTGGAGGCCTTTTCAGCCAAATCCCATGTATTCAGACGGACCCCGAGCAAACGCAGCTTCAAGCGAGAGGAATTGTACTCAGCCATAGACACAGCGATCCGAGATGACGCCTCGCTGGGCATGCTGGAGTACCTTCTTACGCAGCTCAAAGAGACCAAGGCGAAGAAGAGCTTTTTCAAGACCCAGGAGAGCTCCGTGGCCCTCGACATGACCGACCTGCTGAGACTCGCAACAGAGAAGAGGAACTCCAGCTTTCTAGAGATCCTGTCTCCTCACGTTGACCAATGGGGCCTTGACGCTGCTCTCGGCCTCGCAGTTGCAAGCTTGGATTTGCATTGTATCAAGGCGTTGCTCCAGAACGGGGCGGACCCCAACTCCTGTCACCAGCAGTTTGTCACGGCTGTAGGTAACGGGCACGTTGCCGTCGTTGAGATGCTGGCTGGAACCGAAAAGAAACTCAGCAGCTCCTGCCTGGATGAGGCTCTGCCGGTAGCCGTTTCGATAGGGTCTATGAGATTGGTGATGTGTCTCATACACAACGGAGCAAACGCGGATACAGATCAAATACTGGAAACCGCCGTACGGGCTGGAAGACTAGACATCTCTGCCGCCCTTGTCCTCGCCAGTCGTCCTCCCTCTCGAATCTCGCTTGACTGCGCAGCTGGTGCTGCATATCATTCGAACAACCTCAGCTCAGAAGAACGAGATACCTTGCTTGAGTTACTTCTTTGCGCTGGCGCAAATGGAGACTGTGTTTCCAGAGCTCTAGTGAGCGCCGTTGTGGCCAACGATAAACGATCCGTCTCTCTTATTGTCTCTTACAGTGGGGACGTCACATACAATTCATGCGAGGCCATCATCGCCGCCATAAAGGGAGGGAACCTACACCTTCTCGATATCCTGTTTAAGGGCTCCATTGACCCTGACTCTGCCTCTACTGCACTCTCCAGGGTCCCCGAAGTGGAATCGAACTTATCTCCTACGAAAAAGATAGCTATTATTGCTCATTTCACAAAATGCGGTGCCTATGGAAGTCCACTACACCAATGCCTCGTAGATGCGGTACATAAGAACGAACGAAGCTTGATAGATCTGCTGATTCAGAACGATGCATCCGTCGACTACGATGAAGGCCATGCGCTACGATTGGCCATCTCGGCCGGAGCCCTTCCTATTTTCAGGAAATTGATGGAAGGAAAACCCTCCCAAGCAACCCTCGGTCACTGCATCGGTTTGTTGCCTTCCTTACAGCCACGACTACAGTTTACTGTTGCCCAAGATCTTCTAGCAGCTGGTGCAAAGGGAGATGCAGTCAACAAAATCCTTATCGGTGCTGTTATGAGCGAATTTCCCGCCGAAAGAGAGCAGCTTATCGAGCTGTTTGTGAATCATGGCGCAAACGTCGATGCTCAGAATGGGAATTGTCTCGTACAAGCCGTCAAAATAGGAGACGTTGTTGTACTAAAGCTGTTACTTCAGGGGAGGCCTTCCTCTTCTTCCCTGTCACGAGCTGTTGTTCCAGCAGTGTCGTTACGAGACCGAATACTGCGTTTCTCCATCTTAGATCTGCTTCTTGGTTCCAAGGAAGCCAGTGGACCACAAATCAACCAGGAGTTGGTTACATTGCTCAAGGAGAACTCGCTTGATATTGTTGCTGTCAACTTGTTTCTGGAAAAGGGAAAGGCAGATATCAACTTTAACAATGGCGAACCTCTCAAACAAGCATGCAGAATGAATGACCCCGAATTGCTGAAGATTCTGTTACAGCATCAACCCTCCGTCGATGCGCTTAATGCTTCCTTCTCCGTTGCACTTACATCGCAAGATACGTCTGCTCGGTACAAAATGTGCCAGAGACTTCTGGCTGCTGGAGCCAACGGTGAAGCTCTGGATGCCGGTCTTGTAACCGCCCAGCAAAGCTCACCTGCCGATCCCCGTCTCATTGAGCTATTATTATCGTTTGGTGCAGATATCAATTATAATGGAGGAGCAGTCATTCAGAGAGCCATTGAAAATTCCGATGAGAGACAGCTGGCATTACTAATTTCCAGATTCCCGACGACGTTGACAGTCACCCTCGGCTTAGAGCGACTGCTGAAAATCGACATCAAAAAGAGGAATGAGATGGCCAAAATTCTCCTGGATGCCTCCCAGAATCGAATCCCCGAGACACTCGATAACCTCCTTGCCGAAGCCATTCTCGTAAATAAAGGAGACATAACCTTCCTGAAAATGCTAATTCAATACGGTGCATCAGTGAATTACCAGCAAGGAGCCGCTATTATAAACTCTATCAAGGGACGTCAATTCGATGTCTTCAAGCTTCTATTAGAGCAACAAGCTAGTCAGGGAGCGTTGGAAGAGGCATTCAAAGCATGCTGGGCATTGAAAGGTGCAGACCGCTTGTCATATGTTTCACGGGTTCTCAAAGGAGGCTACAAAGGTGAGCTCATGGATTCAGCTCTTCTTGAAGTTGTTCAAGAGATGCCTTGTAGCCACGAAGCAATCAAGCTACTGCTCAAGCATGGCGCATCAGTGCATTATAACCGAAGCCACAGCCTGGTCCATGCAGCCATGGCCAAAGATACCCTGACACTTGGTCTTCTCTTGGAAGCCGTTTCGGACAGGGCGGGCGTCACTTACGCCTTTGGCAAGCTTATATCTACAGATACTACCAACTGGATAACCAAAGAGGGATACTCCACTGTTGAACTGCTTCTCCAACATGGAGCCTCAGGAGAAGTTTTGAGCCTTGCCTTGATTGCTGCTATTGAAACCTCCGACTCCAACCCAAAGTCCTCCAGCTTCGTGGAACTATTCCTTCAACATAATGCCAATGTGGATTACCAGGATGGACGTGCAATCACGGCCTCTATAGCTGTCGGAAAACCTCATTTAACAAAGGCAATCTTGAAGTCTAGCACCTCAAACCAGAATATCAATACTGGCTTTCTATGTATATTCAGTTCCGACTTGACTGAGGATGTTGCCGTCGAACTATTCGATATTTTCACGAAGACGGATTTGGATATTCAAGCAATGAATGGCAATATATGGTCTCCGAGGGACGGAAATGAACTTCGCGAACCTATAACATTCCAATGCTTGAGAAAGTGGCCTCGGGGTTACAAGCTGCTCAGCCGCCTACTTGAAGCTGGAATTCATGTAGACGCCCTAATACCCTATGTGATCGACGAAGAGCATGGCTTCGAGCAAGTTTCTCTCCTACTATGGGCACTACTACAACCACAACAGTTGATCAGCCCATACGTATTCGAGTGTCTTTTGAAGAATGGAGGTAAGTTCCGTTTATCTTCTAAAGATTGCTGAAAGTATACTAACGGCACATCCCTATCCAGCCGACCCTAATTTCCAATCTACCAGTTCCATGATGACTCCATTGCTAGTTGCATCCGTCGACAGGTCTCCAGATGTTATTCGAAAACTAATTCAGCATGGTGCAGTCGTTTCAGTGATGGATAAGCACGGTGTAACGCCTCTTGTCAATGCTAGTAAACGTGGCCAGCTGACTACTATGCGTTGTCTCATCGATGCCGGCGCTATGATTGACGACGGCAGTCTTCATGAAGCGTCAAGAGAGCTACAGTCTAGTGCTGTCCAACTTCTTCTGGACCATGGACACAACCCCAACTTCCCGTCTATGCTTCATGATGGACGCTGTGCTCTAGCCGAATTGTGTTTTAAGGCAGAGTCACCTGGAACATCTCTGGTCAAGACCCGACAGACAATCGACGTTCTCATATCAGGCAAAGCTGATTTGGCCATCCAGAGCCAGGGGAAGCCACTCATCTATCATGCAATAGATAATCCGACGTCATGTATAAGCACGACAACCGCATTGCTTGCAAGCAAAATGTGGCGGCTCATCAACAATGACTTCAATCATTACACCTGCGACGGATATGTTTATTCACCATCTACCTATGTTTCCAAATGCCTTGCACAAAGCCCATCAGAGCATGCCCCAGAACTCCTTCGAATATTAAAAGCCAACGGATGCAAGGATGTTTTCTACAAGTGTGAAGGGCCCCAACCACCCGATATGGTCGGAGCACCCGTTGAAGTGATTGCAGAAGAGAAACGACGCAAAAACCGTCTGCAGCGTATGCAAGAACAAGAAGAGGACCATCAGATATCTCTTCAGCGTGAACGTGATGCTGCAGATCAGCAGCACCAAATAATGGCTCGCACACATCAACTTCGGACCTTGCACGATCGCGAGACTGCAGATGAACGTGACGCAGCAGCCGAGAGATCCAACAGACTCCAGCTCCGCCTTGAAGCAGAAACGGCTGCTCAACGCCAGCGATTTGCCGCCCAACAGCAACTGGCTGATCAGGAGCAGCTGCGTATGATGAACCAACTTCGTCTGGAAGCTGCAGAGCGGCAAGGACGACTAAAGATTGAAAATGATAAGATCATGGCCAATACCCAACATAACCTCCTAGAGGCTAAGATGGCCGTCGAGTCAAGGAGGATCAAAGAGCTGGAGGCTGCCAATGAAAGACAGTATCATAGGGACTCAGACTTGCTTTCACGTCAGGAACGGATACTGGCTGATCGAAAGGCCTTCATGGTGGCGTCTCCATCTGCCTCAGGGGTTGATGAGTCTGGTTTGCCAACGCCAGAGCCTCAGCGACAATTAACCTATACAGGTTCGGAACTTGATTGATTCAATCACTGTTCTTCGGCCTTTTTATTTTACGACTTGATTGCCCACCTGTAATGAGTTTTATTTCTTTTTGTTATTAGCCATTTGTTTCTGAGTTTATCGCATATTTGGGCCCTGTTTTTTAAGCAATCATAGACCAAATTGATGATAAGTTTCTGTGATTTTGTTCAAATTATTAATCTGAGATATCTCGCTGAGTGGAATATTTCGTCTGAGCCTTCATCCTGTCTATTGTACATAAAGCCATGCAGGTAATCAAAAATAAGAAGTGCAGAAAAAACAAGGTAGGATGAAACATCAGCCCAGCTCGAACAATCGTAGCCTCAACCAGGGAGACAAACACAAAAATATTAACAGGTATATATCAGAAGGGGTTCTAGAAATACATTGAAACGAAATGGAAATGAAGAGGAGAGAAAACTGTGCCTCTTCTTTCGTGGTTGAAAATGAGCGCCAACTCCGTCATTGCAAGAGACACCGTGGAACACCGTTTTGTGGTAGTAAAACAGCAGAGAAACAGACATCCAACCTCAACGCCTATAACTTATCTTATCCATATATATGCCCAGGCGTCGGGGAAATGCTGAAACGTTGCAATTCATGGTTGAAAGGTGGATTTCGATGGCAACAGCCTTCCGGAAGACAACAAAGGCTGTGGGCGTGGAAATTTTAGGCATAGGGGTAACCTATGGCCTGGTGTAGGTAATGGAGACTAATTACTCCCAGAGACTCGTACGGCGCCTGTCCCCCTGTGATCCACGGCGGTCGAATCCTCTGTCAAATCCTCTGTCAAATCCTCTATCGCGACCGTAATCTCGGCCAGAGCCATATGAACCCCCTCTGGACCCTCCACGGCCACCATAGGACGATCCGCCCCTTCGGTCGGAGTATCCGCCATAACCGCCGCTGCCACCTCTCTGGCTACGGTTATACCGGCCTCCAGCACGGGAGGGTGAAGGCTCCGGTAGGTATGGTGGTTCAGGGTAGCCCCAAATAGAAGTAGCAAGTTGGTGAAGGAGGCGGCGAGATTCCCGTTTGTCGTATTTGGACATCTGGTTATTCATGGCGCGGTACGCCTTTAACTTGTCATCGTCGAATATTCGGCTAAACTGTTTCGAAAGGGTGTCGTATACAGAAGCGATTGACTCGCTAAATTGTGCTGGGTTTGTCAAGTCTACGCTTGCGGACTCTATGGAGGTATCCTCCTTGATAGGAAGACTTCTGAGTTTTTCTCCGAAGGCGTCGAATTCAATATCGGGGAATAGAATCCAGCCTTCTCCGGTTTTATCAGCCCGAGCAGTACGTCCAAGACGATGAATGTATGTATCTGTATCATTAGGGACACCCATTTGAATGACATGGGAGACATTTGGGAAATCCATGCCACGAGCTGTGACATCCGACGAGAAGAGAATCCCAGTGGTAGCGCGGCGGAAAGAATCAGAATTGAATGTTCTCTGTGCCTGAGTTAGACGAGAGTGCATTTCAATAGTCTGAATACGGGGAGCTCGACCAGTGTACAAGCTCTCCAAGTCCCTGCACAAGGCAGTAAAGGCACGACGAGCAACGCTGACTTCGGCAGTAGATCCGTAGTATACTACGGCTTTGAAAGGCATCGCGGTATCAGGGTTGGCAGCATGCGCCTGGACAGCTCGTTTAGCAATCTCGAAGAGAGCAGGAAGCTGGTTCTCGAAGCCTCTGAGGAAGACAGCTCTCTGAGGAACCCTGAGGTGCGTTGGAGTCTCGTCTCCAACAGTGTTAACGAATGTGAAGTCAGGCTTTAGCATGCTCCTAGCCAGACCTTTGACTGACTTTGGAATGGTGGCAGAAAACATCAGGGTTTGTCGGTCAACCTGAGAACGACTTGGGAAGAAAGACTGAATACGTTCGATGTCAGGAGCGAAACCAATGTCAAGAAGTCTGTCTGCTTCGTCGAGGACGAAGGCCTGCAGCTTTGGAGCAGCGACTCCGCTAGTAGGATCAGAGAAGAGATCCATCAGGCGTCCAGGAGTTCCAACCAAGATATGACAGCCTTCCCTTTGGAGCCTCATCAATCCTTCTCGTTTCCTTGTTCCTCCTACTGCAGTTTGTACTTTAAGACCAGAGCCACGGGTGATCTTTTGCGCTTCAACAGCGATCTGTTCTGCCAATTCACGAGTAGGAGAGATTACCACTGCCCGAATATCCTGTGCTGATGCAAAATTTCTCCGCAGGTTGCCAAGGGTAGGGTCTTGAAGAATTCTGTGGATAACTGGGAGAAGAAAAGCAACAGTTTTACCTGTTCCAGTCTTTGCCTGCGCGATCCTGGACAAAAGAGTCAGTTCAGTGTTCTATTTCTTAAAAACGACTGCGAGTAGGAAATCTGGGTTTGAAAGGGGCATACATGTCGATTCCCTGAATGCTCTCATTGATAGTCTGCGCTTGAACGTCGGTCATGGTCTTCAAACCCATTCCCTTGGTAATAGCATTGATCAATCTCTGGTCTACCACACCTTTCTCTCCCAACTCTGCAAATTCCGTTATCAATTCTGCCTCTCCGGCATCTTCAACTGCAACGCCGGCGTTCGCAGTACCAGCTGGAACGCGAAACTGAGGTGAGGCATGGAAGCCTCTCGAGGTCAACAGAGGTGCAATTGGAAGCCTCCTAATAGAATGCTTCGCCAGAGTCGAAGTAACTGGCAGCCGTATCGCGCATCGCTGCAGATTGCGCGAGAGCAGTTGTCCGAACCGGACAGACATACTGCTGGATAGCTTGAGGAATTGGAGGATTCGGTATTAGAATAGTAAAACAGAACGTAGAGCAAGAAGATATACAATGCAATATATTCCTATCGACTTGAACTAGAGAAGAAGGAATGAAATTATTTTTATTGGCGTTAGTTTTGATAGCGAAAGAAATTTTGATCGTGAAGTCGCTTTTTTATTTTATTTTATTGAAATTTTCTGGAGTTAGTCACGTGATAAGTACGATAAGAACGATAAGGCCGCGATAAGCCCGATAAGCCAGATAAGCCGGAAGGGAGAAGGATGAAGGATATCGGCAGTGAAGCAGTGAAGGATTGGTTACCATGAAGGACGCTGCTAAAGAGATCGAGCTTGGAGATTGATGGAGATTGGTAGTTATGCAAGAGGATGCTGGCAGGCCTGCTAACTAGTTTTCACTGCTAAGGTAAAACTAGTTAACTAGTTACTGCAAGTGAGCCCCGTTCATCTCTCGCTCAACGACTTCGTACAGCTGGAGTCCGTTAAAATACCCGGCGAATGGCGTTCCGATCAGCTTGTAGGTGTATTGGGCATCTTCATCGGGGATCTTTACAGTCTCGATGCCTCGTCCCTTGGCGGCTGCATCGGCCAGGAGCTGGCTATAGCAACATTTCTCCAACGCATAAAACCAGAATACGGTCTCCTCGATAGTTTTACCCACAGTCAAGAGACCGTGGTTTTGCAGAATAGCTGCCTTCTTGCTTCCAAGGGCTTTAGCAATATTTAGCCCCTCCTCTTTGCCTAGAACAATGCCTTTGAACTGTGCATACAGGGCGTGGTCCTATTGATAGCGTATCAGTACCTGATGCAAAGAGACAGGATAGGTAAACTAGTTACTAGTTATGAAACGTCTTCTCATGCTGCATACCTTGTAGAAGGCGCAAGAGTCCTGAGTCGTAATGTCCAATTCGATTCCGAGGGTGGAAAATGTGCGGCCGTAGATACTGTGACTGTGAGCTGCACACTGCACATCTGGTCTGGCGGCATGGACGGCAGCGTGAATCATGTACGCAGCAGTATTCAGGCGGCGGATTTCCCCTCCCGCGATGACAGTACCTTCATGATCGACCTGGATGAGATCCGAGGCCCGGATATGGGCAAATGGCACGCCAAAAGGATTGACCCAGAATGTTGTAGGATCGACCGGATCCCGCAGCGTGATGTGTCCTGCTACACCCTCTTCGTAGCCGTATTTTGCAAAGATGCGGAATGCGAGTGCAAGTCTTCCCTTGAGATACTCTTGTTCCTTGACCCTGTCTTCAAATACAGGTGGTTTGGGAAATGTAGAACGGAGTTTGGTCATCTCTGGAGCTTCATCCTTCGCCGCACCGTCGATTGGAGGGCTGCGTAACGACATGGTAGCATCGCCCGTAGATGGGACTGAAGTTGCAGTCATAGTCGGGGGTGCCATGATAAATGCTAGTCTCTTCTTATACGACCTGTATCTTTAGCAAGAAGTCGAAGGAGTTGTCAAGCTGTAGATGTAAGTACGAGGCAGATAGTTAAGTAGCTGCCGAGTGCCGGGTTTCGATGTTGAGGGGTATTAGCCTATCAACTGACAGCCAATTATGCCGTCCACGCATGTGCAAGACAATCTTAAGTGAAAATGCAGTGCATGTATGATACATAATAGATGGTGATATAGGACTATTATTACGTGGCACATGCTATTCTCCAGTTCAAGGTCCTACGGTTTTCGCGGCTTTGTCTGGCTGTGGTCTATACTTCATATATTAAGTAGTGAGAAGAAAGTGGAAAATATGGCTCCTTATAGATAAAAATTGTACTGTAGAGCATGAACAATGAAACATTGGATTAGACTAGTTAGGTGCATTTTTAGAAAAGTCATACGACTCAAGATATAGAGCAAGTCGACAATATTACGAAAGCCGGGCCCAATAATGTTTTGAATAGGTATTTTCATGAAGAGGAATAGAGCTCCATGAGATTCTACTGTCCTATTAAGGGTAGGACATTGGGGAGGTTCGTTGGTAGCCAGCTGCCTCGGTACGGCGGGTGATCTCCTTATCTTCCTGGACGAGCATGCAACATGGAAGACAGCAGGATCCAGCAAAGTCGAGAACTTCATTGCCTTCGATTCCGTATTGCTTTCGGGTTTCAATACGCTTGAGGCCCTGGAAAATACCAAAGCATCCACAGTATGCAAGGCAAAGCCAAAGACAGCACTAGAGACACCCAGTCAGTACAACTTATTAAGAAGAGCAGGACTGGATAGCTTACGTCGCCGTTGAAGTAGCTGAAACCAGACATAGCTGGGTCGCGTCGTCGGTGCTGGTTACGGCCAAACATAAAGCATGGGCAGCACCAGGAGCAGAGCACTGTCAGGTTCATATCAGCAAATCTGTTGTCACTTATCGGCTGGTTTCATTTTCATCTTACTAGTATCAACAGGATCCCAGAACTCATAGAAGGGAGAGCCCCATTTGTTCGTTGGCATGCCGGAAGACGAGTCCACCGCGAATCCAGACTTCATGTTTGGATCGGTGTTGTGCTGAGAGTTGGGATCCATTTTGAGTATTAAAGCGATTCAGATAGATAAAGAAGAATTATCAGGGGTATCGTGCAATAATTATTAAAACTGTAAACACCAAAAGACTGGATGGTAAACTTGGGAAAGAGTAAAGAATGACGGTGAGCTCGAGAAAGAATGGACTATTATTTGGTTAATGGGAGAAAATGTCAAAGAGCTTGAGGAGGGAATGAGGGAAAAAAAATGCGGCCAGAGGGCCAGTTAAATAACTAATGGGCGTATTCCCGTCAGCCGTCCAACATGCTGTTAGCTCGACGTGGTAACTAGTTATTGTGGAGACGCCAACGCAGCCTCCACTACATATTTTCTCTGCTGCCAGAGAAACAAGTCCTATGGATGCCAGATGTTGGTGTCTTAATTGGACAGCCTCCTTTGAGAAAGCGAGCGATCTCCATGTGCGAAGTTGGTTTCCTCCAACCACAGGCCGTGATATTCAGCCTCTTATCGTATTCTTGGAGTGGCATAAAAGCCAGCCCAGTGACAGTTCCGCTTCTGCCCCTTGCAGCATGAGGCTGAGATGACAAGGTAAAACTTGGTCTCACTGAAAAGCGGAGGACGGGTGGCCAACCTAGTTCCAGGAGTTTTGTCCTGGTAAGAGTATAGAATTTTGTTGTGTACTCCGTACGCTGCTGGCCAACACCAAGTATCTCCAGAGAATACAGAGTACAATGGTCGATTCTCTGTCAATGGCATGACATGCTGATGGTCTGCTACCTTTCTGACTAAGAACTTGTCTGCCCCGTCTTAGAAAGATTCGTGCATTCTGAGGTAGGGACCTGCTAACGCCGCTGATCCGCTTGTCAGGGGCTTGCCTAGCCTGCGGCTCTTCGTCTTCTGCCTGTCCCGCTGTCACGGCTCCACAGAACAGGCAGAAGGGCGGGAGAGCTGTTACCAACTGCCCAAAACAGACAACCAAGCACCAATCAATGGAGCAAAAAATCGGATCTGTTTCTATTCCTGTTCCTCGGCGGTGGGACTGTTTTGCGTCCTTTCCCCAGCTTCATGAACGAAGAAACCTCACAAGGGTGATATAACAGACTGGCCGTATTCAAAAGGATTGATCTCCGAGCTTACGAGGCTCAAGATCAACGCTGCAAAGGCAGAGTACGACATGCGGCCCAGCTTAAACTACTCCGTCCTCATTTCGTCTGCATCTTCTTTCCTGTTACTGCGTCAACACTGGAAGTCTTTTGTTGCAGGTGAAAAAAAAAAGGAAAAGGAGCCGCATGAGCTTATGTAATCAGGTTGGCTATAAGGTTGGTTAATTATCACGTGATTGTGGTTTTATTTTTAGAAACTAAGGATAGACATGAAACTGGATAAAAAAACAACAATCCGAAAAATGAATACTTTTTTTGGATGGAGTATGGAGTATAGGTATACAAAATCTATATCTATAAAACTGTGGTGTCGATGCAAGAATAGCAGGTGGTATTTATAGCTTTATCTATTTTGTTTTTAGCCTCGCAGAAGCTGAGAGCTCGTATCCAGGCCTGCTGGTTCATTTAACCCTGTCTGAAGTGCCAACTCTTTGAAGACGACATCCCCGTAATTTGAAAGAATGTCTAGCATTCTCCAACTATCATAACCTCCTAACCAAGCTACACCCCACATACTCCCATAAGTTATAGAATGTTTGAACCCATTCGGTGGTTCCATCCCCTTTTCGATGCATTATTTGGCTTTGACATCCCTTTTACTTACCGGTGGCGGCTTCTTCTGCTTCAGCCAATATCCGTCTTGACATGTGCAATAAAATGGGTGCCTTGGATATTCTCGCGCAGATACTCTTCTATCCATATACCATTACGCCGTAGGCCAGGTCAATCAGTGCGCGCCATTGTGTTTTTGCCTCCAGAAGGGTCGAAATCGACACTAGAAACATCCAGAGCACTTCGGCCACTCCACCTTGACTTCCACGGCGGAGGATTTATTGGTGGAAACCCAGAGCATGATGCGGAATTTTGCAGTGCGCTGTCAGATGAACTGGGTGCCGTTGTCGTGTCAGCGACATATCATTTCGCCCCGCGATATACCTTCCCAGTAGCTAATGAAGATGCCCAAGATGTTGCTACTTTCCTCACTGAAAACGCAGAACACCTATGGAAGGCTGATCCACGAGTCCTCACTGTCAGCGGGTTTTCAGCGGGTGGAAACCTTGCCCTTGGTGTTGCCCAGGGGCTGGCTGGTACCGATTATAGCGTCAAAGGCTCTGTCACTTTCTACGCTCCAGTAAGCTATATTCCGTTATCCCGATAATCTGTCCGGGTAAAATTTAAAGGTCAATATGTTCTTATATTCAAACCAGGTCGATCTCCGGAAACCACCAACAGAGAAACCAGCACCCATCGACAAGCCAGACCCACTGGAGGTCTTGAAACCATTATTTGATGCGTACTCTGGCCCTGTTCGTACGACAAATATGGAAAATCCGCTTATGAATCCAATTCTGGCAGATATTAGTACGCTGCCGCCGAAGATGGCCTTTGTTGTGCCAAAGATAGATATCTTATATGAGGAACAGATGTCAATGATTGAGAGATTAAAGACAGAAACTGAGCAGCTGAATACAACTGCCAGAACAGTTTCTACTGGAGCAGACTCAGAATCCACCTTAGCGCAGCAAACTCATAATACACCAACTAAAAAAGATGCCCACCAAATTAGGCATCTCGAGTTCTCCGAAGGATTTCATGGATGGCTTGAAAGTATACATTGACCATTCCTTCTGTGACAGTTTTTCAAATATACTAACTGCCTTTTTCAGTACCAGAAGCTGCCATTGGAAATACAGACAAGAAGAAAGCGTTCGCGTTTGCATTTGATTTCTTGAAGGAGGTCTACCAAAGCCATGCGTAAATCACCGAGATGAGAATAAATCGCCGCTCAATCCTTTAATCACTTTTCCACTTAGTTACCTATGTATACTGGATCTAATATCATCCCCGATACCCTCGATATATGTCCAATCCCAGTAACTCTCTATCAATCTGCGGGTGTATAGAAAACATGGAAACCAAATGGTAGGGTTACCTCCAGTCTAAATTTAAGTGCAGGCGGCCCGAGAAACTCCGGTCCCGCCCTTGCAGCTCGAAAGCTTAATCAATAAAGTCATCACTTATCAATTTTCCTTCGAGCGCATTTTCAATTTCTGTAAAAATTTCCGGGTTCACCGAATCAACATGGGGAAGAAGCGGAATTCTAAGAAGGTAAACTCGAATTAACGGTTCCATGTCTAGTATTTCTTGCTAACCGGTGTAATCTTTCTTCAACTAACAGGGCTCCAAAGGAGGTTCCCGCGGTACTCGACCAGCTAACTATTCGTCGACCTTGGTTCGGGAGAATGAAAACTACGAGAAATATTACAATTCGCTTCAGATAGTTCCAGAAGAAGAGAGGCAAGCCTTCTGGGATGCTTTACGGCGTGATTTACCTAACAGCTTTCGCTTCACTGGGTCTAGAAGGTATGGATACGGTAAAGCAAACGCCGCCTGGACTGCGCTCTGGCTAATGATAATTGTGCAGCCATGCTCTTGCTTTACAGAAGCGATTAAAAGACTTCTATATCCCAAATATAACGTCAATTCGATACGAGGGCGAATTAGTTGAGCCTCCAAAGCCAGTACCATGGTACCCAGAACAGCTAGCTTGGTCGATGACCACGCCGAAGAGCGTCGTCCGTCGCTTCGCGCCCTTCTCATCGTTCCAGAAATTCCTCGTTTCAGAAACGGAGGTCGGTAATATTAGTCGGCAGGAAGTTGTGAGCATGATTCCGCCGCTCTTGCTGGATGTACGACCTGGCATGGTGGTGCTGGATATGTGCGCTGCGCCAGGGAGCAAGTCTGCCCAGCTGATGGAGATGATTCATGCAGGCGAGGAAGAGCGGATGGCAAAGATTTCGCAAAAGCTAGAAACTACAGACGAAACTACAAGACAGAACGGTGTGAAGGTAACTGATCTCTTGGACGGGGAGCCTGAAGCAGCGGAATTAGAGACGGCAGAAGACGATGGGAGATCCACTGGTCTACTCATTGCGAACGATAGTGACTATAAGCGAGCTCACCTGTTGATCCATCAAATGAAGCGGTTAAACTCGCCGAACTTGCTTGTCACGAACCATGATGCTACTGTATACCCTTCCATAAAACTACCGGCGGTGTCTGCTGATGGCCAGCCTGCAAAGAACAGATATTTGAAATTTGACCGAATCCTAGCAGACGTACCTTGCTCAGGAGATGGAACAACAAGGAAGAACTTCAATCTATGGAATGATTGGAACCCTGCAAATGGAATTGGACTATTTGCCACCCAAGCACGCATCTTGTTCCGGGCCTTACAGATGCTCAAGGTTGGAGGTCGTGTAGTTTACTCTACCTGCAGCATGAACCCCATCGAGAACGAAGCTATTATTTCCCATGTTATCGATCGGTGCGGTGGGTCTAGCAAAGTTGAGATCGTTGACTGTGAAGACCAGCTCCCCGAACTAAAGAGACGGCCGGGTCTGACGACTTGGAAAATCATGGATAAGACTGGACGCATATATGAGAACTGGGCAGAGGCAGAGGAGGAAGTACGAAAACTCAATTCAGCAGCCAGCCGGCTCGTGGAAGGTATGTTTCCCCCTTCAGGAGATGCCGACGTTGGTGACCTCACGCGGTGCATGCGTGTATACCCCCATATGCAGGATACCGGTGGCTTTTTCATTACTGTTCTTGAAAAGAAGCGGGAGATCAAGGTGAAACCTGATGCCACTAAAGCAGCTACGTCTACGTTTACTGGAACTCCCCAAGCTGGTACTCCTGCAGCAGCAGCTTCAGACTCAGCTGCCGTGGAGAAAGATGTTGAAGACGAGCCGTTAGACCCTGAAAATAGCTCTGCTGTTGAAGCGAAACAAGACACAACAGAAACTTCACTTAAGAGAAATTCTGATGGCCTGGAAGAACCTCAAGCTAAACGGCCAAAAGTTACCGAGTCTACTCAGGAGGAAGCAGACAAGGTATCAGACGTCAAACCAGTACAGTCAGAGAAAACAGAGATGACCCCAAGTTCGACTGTGGCACCGGCCAAGCCAAAGCGCAAGCAACAAACCTCTTTCGAAGAACCATTCAAATATCTCGATCCTAACCGTGAAGATCTCGATGAGATTTTCAAATACTTCAGACTCTCCCCGCAATTCCCCCGTGATCGATTTATGGTCCGCAACGCTGAGGGCCGGCCTGCAAAGACCATATATTACACCACAGTGCTAGCAAGAGACATCTTGACAGAGAATGAAAGCTCGGGAATGAAGTTTGTGCACTGTGGTGTCAAGATGTTTGTTAAACAGGATGTTCAGAAGCCTGATGTCTGTCCCTGGAGAATACAGATGGAAGGGTTGCCAGTGATAGAGTCCTGGGTGGGCATGGACCGGGTGGTGAAGATGTACACGAAACCCACACTCAGGAAGCTCTTGGTAGAGATGTTTCCTAAGGTAAATGATGGGGGGTGGAAAGAGCTGGGCGAGATTGGAGAGAGGGTCAGAGATATGGAAATGGGATGCTATATCCTGCGACTAGAGGCAAGTGACAGGGAGGATGGATTCCGGTGAGTTTTTGTGCAGTTTCCCTAGGAGCTCAAGCGGAGAGAATACTTATGTTAACATGTCACTACAGAGAACGCATGGTCTTCCCACTATGGCGAAGCGCCTTTTCGGTAAACCTCATGCTGCCGAAGGAGGAGCGCCGTGCCGTACTACTCCGTCTCTTCGACGACGATACACCGTTAGTCAACTCGACGCAGAAACAAGAGGCAGCCAAGGCCAAGGCCAAGGAAGAGATTAACATCGCCGAATATGAATCTGAGCCAGAGGTCAATGGCAAGGAGCATGACGAGGCAGAGGCTGAAGAGATGGACGCTGATCCTGAGGCTGAAGCGGAGGCTCCAGTAGCTGTCCAGCAAGTAGTATAGCCAGCGAGCTCACCCAAACGACATGCAATAGAAAACAAAAAGGACAAAAATGGTGATGCCCTAGCATCTAGAGGAATCTGGCATACAATACAGAGTATATACCTGCATACCTACCCATCTATATTATATCCATTTCCCCTTTGGGCAGGCTGGAGATCAGCCAATCACAAGCTAGTGAATTTAAAGTTATTATATAATGCCGATCTTTATATCATGTGACTTTCCAGCCACTTTTATTTACGCTTACATAATCCCTGCCATTTTTATTTTCTGCATCGCGAAGTTGAAGCTGAAGAAGCCGAAGACGACGCAGATACAACAAGGGCATCTCTGGGGCCTTTTGACGCTGCTGCAAGCCTGGTTTATGGACAGGTAGACTGTACAGCGTGCTACGATACCGCATGATACAGTTGTTCTGCTGCTAAGCTAGAAGACAGCAGGTCCTTCCACCCGCTCGCCGTTGTCGTGGTAACGGCTTCAACCTGCCAGCCCTACCAGCAATTGGAATTATCTGGCTCTACAACTCCTTTTACTTGAAGCAAGTTTGTTATTTGAGTAAAGGGACACTTTTCCGTTCATCATACCTACTGCGGCGGAATACAGCACTGCGCACTGCGGGACAGCTGCCTGGCCGTTTTCCTTGACACGATGGCGCCTCGACTACAAGTTCTATATCCCAGAGGCGCCGGCAACAGCAACAACAATGGCCAGCTCCTCTCATCAGCTAGCTCGAGCTTCACTCGCATTGCAAGAGACGCAGCTCTTGCCCCACGCCAGCTGCATGACATCACCAAGAGAACGCAGATGATAAACATACCAGCCATATACAGCGGCCCGCATACCTCACCACCCATCGTCGTGGCCATCGTGCTCGGAACAGTCGTTGGCTTTGTGCTGGTTGCCTACTTGGTTTATATTTTGTTTAACAAACCCAAAGACATCATGTCTGCCTCCTCAGATATCGTATCAGAAGACTTCCCCCGGCCCAGGCGCAAGGCAGCGGCCCGCCGAAAGCCCACAAAGGCAGCAGGCCGAAAGAAGCCTATTATTGTGGACGAAGATGAGCCGGAGCCATACTTTGTTGATGTTCAGGACCCCAACGACCATCGACATGGGCGTGCACACTCAGGGTATGGAGAGACCGAATCGCTGGGATACACCGAAGAGACATCTGAGTCTCACTATCAAGCGCCGAGATCGAAATACTCGCAGGAGATGGCGGAGTCGTATTACGATCCACGCCCGAGTGGCCGAGGAGGACGGGGCCGGGGAAGAAGATAGGAATGGGATGAGGATGAACATAATTTAATGACTGATTTTGGAGTTGGCGAGGAAATCTGTTACTTTTGGGGGGCCTTTTTTGATGTTACTTGGACTCTTCCTGCTCGTTCTTTAATGCTTCTTGGACAAAACTATACATTATGCCGACGAGGCCCGGCACTGCTGGCGCCCGAGAACTGCCGCAAACCGCTCGGCTTCTTTGTACCGAATAGAATTAACGACTTGTCGACTTTATATATATCTTTTCATGGCCCCTCCCACCAGCTGCCAGCTGCCAGCTGAGCCATCAAAAAATACGTGTCCACCACCGTCATGCATGGACGGGGCGCTTAGCCAGACAACCCCATGCCGATGCTTAATATTATACACAGAGGACGGAGCTCCGCGCGCAAGCAGCCAGCCTGATGGACGGAGCGGAGCCATCGTCTTGCAAATCACCGCGACAACTGCTAGGCATGCTTAGCCCCCGTACGGAGTACTTAATTGAGAGCTCCACTGCTCTGCGAATCTACCAATAACCGGACACTGACGAGTCCACTCGATAAGCCACAGTTAGGAAACCCAAGAGGCCGCCGGCTCACCAAGTCCGAGTCTCAGGAGTTCAACCGGTGCTGAGTCACTGCATAAGAAGCGTGCGTTGTGGCTGGAGGTTCTTGCGTTCCGTCTTTCGCTCTTTTCCATTCCTACCTTCTTTTAGGGCATACAAAAAGCTCGTATCAGCCACGAACACCCAGCGCTCTTTTATAAAAGCTACACACTCCACCGCTTCCAACGCAGACACATCCCAGAGAATAAGAGAACCAGAATAATAAAACAGAAGAGAAGAGTCCTGCGCCTTCACCATGGCCGATAAATACGTGAGTCCCTCTCCCTTGCAGCCTTGTCGCTCCTGCTGCTCTGCTTTGCCTCCTTGCCAGTCTTATCTTGGCACACGGCACAGGCTGTGGGCTGGAGTCGATCGATGCGTTGAAGAAATAGCTCGAATCGCGCAGAGCAGGTTGCTTGATGCCTGATAGTAGACGTGAAACTGACCATGATGATGTCCTGGCTTTAGAACCAGCCTCCATCCTACCCGCAGCCCACCCAGGGTCATGCCAACGATTATTATCAGCAAGGCCCTCCTCCCCAGCAGTACGGCCAGCCATACGGCCAGCCCCAGCAGCAGTACTATCCTCCCCAGGGAGGCCCTCCTCAACAGCCCATGTACTACCAGCAGCAACAACCGCCAGCGGACAACCGTGGCAGCGGCGGCGGCGGTCTCTGTGCCGGTCTCATGGCTGGTATGGCCTGCTGCTGCTGTCTTGATATCCTCTTCTAGAGGGCCACTTCACTACCTTGTCAACTTCACACGCCAAACCCATACATGCAATGAGGAATACCCGCAGCAGCGAGAGTCCCTAGGTGGAGGTGATATCTATTTAATACCGACTGGGCCGATAGGTCTCCTCTCCTAGGCCGTGCTCATGACACTGGCTGCCAGCTATCTTTACTGCAACTTATGATAGATACGGGCCTCCTGCGCAAGTTCGGCTGCTGCTGTCCTTACTTTACGCTCCTTCAACCTGGCACATTTTTCCTTTTTCCTCATGTCTGGCTCCCTTTTCCTTTAAACTCATTGATGAACATGTCTACTGGAACCTCCTGCTTTGCTCTTTCTGTTCTTTTCTCTTCATTTCTTTCACTTCTACTTAATTAGAGGCAACGGGTTTTGTTTCCTTCTTACTACCCTTTCTTCTTCTTAACATAACCCCATTACCGTTTTATACGTTTGCTGGTAGTTGTGTGTTTTACGGCGGTATCCAGAAAGAAAAATACCATTGTAATATCTCTCCTTCAGTACTTATTTCTTACTGCTGATTTCACATTGTATCATTTCATATAGATATATTCCTTGGAGGTGCCTGGATGGATATTTCTAACCACTCGTGTGACCGTTTACTCGATTCGTCTTTTCCCTGCCTATATTTACACATAAAAGATGCAATTATCACTGAAGTTCGACAGCCGGCCAAGTATGGGGAAGAATGACATTGATATTGCTCGGTTTGCTACAAAACTGCATTTTACACAGGCCTATGGGTTCCTGCATCTTTATATGATACAAATTGTTCCATAAATAGTTGTAACAAAGGACTTGTCTGTCATATGAAGTACAATATAGAGGCTAGATAAATTAAATATCCACTTATATTTTTTTTGGCTAGTTCTTCCTGAACTTGAAGCTATCTTAGATCACAGGTAGAGAGAACGCTCAAAGACAAATGTGGTTGTGGTGGTGATGGCTTTGGGAGAGTGTATTTAGCATGCATTCAGCATGAATATAGGTAATGTGAAGTCCAGAGAAAGTCCTTAAAAAAATCATCTATTGAGTCTCAGCAGAAGTCTCTGCAGCGTCGACGGTCTTTGCTTCAGTGTTAGTTTCAGCAGCAACCTGGGGAGTGCCGGTGCCGCTAGCCTTAGTCTCAGCGGTCTTGCTTTCTTCCTCCAGGCGGTCAATTTCTTCTTGGGCCTTCTTGATGTTCTATGATGGACGTTGTTAGTTTTAATATACAGACAACACAATATCGTTTATGATGTGTATATGGGCTAGACTCACTTCAGCAGTCTTGCTGGCCTGGTTTCTCTTCCATTCCTTGACCTTCTGGACGAGGGTCTCTATCAAAGCAGGGACATCAGACTGGTTCATTGGAGGTTCAACCTTGACTCTGGACAGGTCTTCGAGGACACCGAAGCTGAGGTTGAACTTGCTGGGCTCTGGCTGAGCAGCAGCAGCTCCCTTCTTCCCCTTCTTGCCCTTCTTTCCACCAGTGCCGCCCATGAAGTAGTTTTCATCACGGTCGTCCTTCTTTATGACCTTGACGCCCTTGATGTCAGAGTCATCGACAGTTCGGCCAACTTGAGCACGGTAGGCAGCGGAGGACGGCAACTGGGACTTCCCGAGACCGATAGAGGCAAGGTCAAAGGTTGGGTCGAAGTGTCGGATGAGACCCTCGGCAGTGAGAAGTTCGTCGGTGTAAGCGGGCAGAGAGGCCTCCTCAAGCTTCTTGTCGGCGATCTTCTTCTTCTTCTCACGCTCGTAGATCTCTCGCTCGGCCTTTTGGCGCTCCATGCGGATACGGTAGGCCTCCTGTTCATATTCCCTGTTTGCTCGTCGGGCCCTGTGGTAATTGTCCTTGATTTCCTTGACGTTGTTCCATGCCCGCTGCTGTTCATTGTGGATCTTGGTTCGTTCGTCACGGAGAGACTTGATGTTCTTGAAGACGGAGTCCTGCTCACTCTTGATATCGTCGAGCTCTTTCTGGAGGGCAGTGTACTGCTCGCTCAGAGCCTTGGCCTCTGGGTTGTCAAGTCCCTTCTTGAGCGTAGCCAATTGGGCCTTCATTTCGTCAATGGTCTTCTTGCTGTCGTCCATGGAGGAGAAGTTCTTGCGCTGCTTTCGCAGGTTGGAAATATCGGCCAGGTTCTTTTTCTCGTCGACCAGTCTCATGGTGCCTGAGTCGACCTCCCTCTCCAAACGCATAATTTCCTTATCGATATCCTCGACGCTCTTGAACGGCAGCCTGTCGCGTTGGCTCTTCTGCTCGGCGAACCGAGCCTTGATGCTGGCATCGAGAACGTTGATTTTCTCCTGGAGGGCTGTACGGGAAGCCTTGAAGCCCTGCTGCTGCTGGCGGATTGCTGCGAGCTGGCTGCGCAGTTCCTGCTGCCTCTTAGCGACAGGCGAATTCTGGTTGTTGGGAGTAGCGGATTCTATCTTCGCCTTGATTGCTTCCTGCAGAATTCCACTGTGTGAGCCCGGCGCACAATCACGTTAAAATCATTGAAGGCCCCGGTTGAATTCCTACCAGTTTCTTCTGAGCAGTCGCCAGTTCCTTCTCCGCATTGGCCAGAGAGATCTTGTAGGCATTCTCATCTGGCTTCTCAGGCTTCACCTTGTGCTCTCCAGGCTGGGCTGGAGCAGCCTGCTTCGCTGTCGTAGCCATAGTTGTTCAGATAGATCGCGGCCGCGTGTAATTCAAATAGTTAAGCGAGCGAACAGCGAAACCAAAAAAAAAAAAAAAGGGTAAAATAGGAGAGACTCGAAAGGACGCCTGGCTTTGGAGCAAGCAGCGTCGAGACAGCGTCAGAGGATGTTTTAGACCAGCGAGCAGACGGCCAAAACGACTCTCAGCAACGGACGAAGACGAAGCAGAATCGAAGAAGAAAAGTCGAAGTCGTCAAAATTGCCCGAAAAAGAAACATTTTTTTCCTTCGCTGACTTTCTACAAGTTGGTCTGTGCGTCCCTTTTTTGGTTCTTTTTTTTTTTTATCTTTTCTTCTTTTCAACGAGTTTTTTTGGACGTCGAAGAAGAAGAAGAAGAAGAAGAAGACGATAGTCGACAGGGACACAGGCAGAGGCAGAGCCAGGGACTAGGAGAGCGACAGGCAGACAGAGAGACGGTTGAGGGCAGCCACTGCACAGCGCGAGAGCAGACGTGGGAAGGAGGACTTTGGAGCTCGAGGGCGCGCAGACGGCGCAAGGACGGGCAGCATGGCAGACGAAGACTACTCCAGGGCCTCCGATGAGGCGGATCGTGAGATGACGAGGCTCTGGCGGACATGGAGGACGGTGTTCGAGCTGCTGCTGGACCGGGTACGGCTTGATTCTGTGTTGAAGAGCTGCCTTTTTTTTGCAGCTGTGTACATTGTGACAGACGAGCGTTTACTGACAGGATAATACAGGGCTACGAAGTCACAGAAGAAGAAGTCAAGATCTCTCTAAGCGATTTCAAGCAGAGGTACTCTGACGCTCTCGGATTCCCAGAGTAAGTTTGGCCCTGTCGCCTTCGCATGCTCTGGCAAGTCTAACGATATCAGCCGAAACAAGATGCGCATCAGTGCTCGTCCATCTCAGGCGATGATGGAGCGATACACTCCCTTGCCTACTCCATCAAAACCCAACACGGTCCCCGAATGCGGTACAATCCACGTTGAATTCTGCAGCGAGACCCAGAGCGTAGGCACCAAGCATATTCGGGCCTTCAATCAGTTCATCGATCAGCAAAACTACCACGCCGGCATATTCATCACCCAGTCACCTATCTCGCCGTCGGCTATCAGGCTGTTGACCGCGATTCCAGGACGGTTCTGTGAACATTTCCTTGAACAAGAGCTTCTTGTCAACATCACTCACCACGAGCTTGTCCCAAAACATATACTGCTCAGCGCGGAGGAGAAGAAGAAGCTGCTGCAGCGATACCGGCTGAAGGAGTCACAGCTTCCCAGAATCCAGAGTGGTGACCCTGTTGCGAAGTACTTGGGTCTCAGAAGAGGGCAGGTCGTCAAGATTATCAGAAAGAGTGAGACGGCTGGAAGATATGCCAGCTACAGATGGGTCACTTAGTCGGGCTGTTATCCAGGGTTCGGTTTCCAGGGTGTCTTCCTTTTTTTATGTGCTTTATTTCCATATGGTGCCAGGTGTAACGGTGGATTTTGTTCTATTGTTCGTATTCATCTTTTCTTTTCTTGTTCTCCTTTCTCTCTGCCGGATCTGAACAGAAACATATATGATTTATGGGTATGTTGCTGGCATCTCCTTCACCTTGACACGGACAACTGAATCAGTATTCTTTGATATAGTATTCAAAAGCAAAAATAATTGAAGCAGTGTTCTCGTGCTTGGGACTGGGTCAATCGTTGCCCATTTGGCGGATAACGCAGGAGACCGCTGTTACCAACCACCACCTGGGTAGCATCATCTTACATGCAGTTTGGATTAGGAATCTAATGCGCTTGTACGATCGATCAGTACCTTGCGCCATCTTCTCAAATTGCCAATCAAGACGGGTCGTCTCGGGGTCAACATCCTGACACCAAACGCAGCCCATACGAACTGTGACATTTCAGTTCGATCTTCTGAAACCGAACGAACCCACCAAACTCCCCGTTTCAAATCTGCATTCATTGCTCAGAAAGATGAAACTCCAGCTTGGTTCTCGAAATCGGCTTGCTATCTAAATAATACTTGGCTGCGGATCAGGCTCTGTTCATCGGTAGTTCGTCTGAGTAATCCAAGACTTTCCGTGAAAGGGCAAAAAAAGGGACGGCTGGGTGTTTCCATCAAGGCCTTCTCAATAATACTAATATCAAACGACAAAACGCCGGAGTGAATCATTCCCGCACCTGCAGATTGACTACCCGGAGGAGACACATCTTTAAAAAAAAAAATAGGATAAATGACGTATTGGAAGTATGTGATTTCATATTTTATTTTGCTTTTTTATTATTAATTTTTTTTTTCTCTTAGAGTAAGTATGTAGAATATGTAGGTAAGATACACACATATACATGCAGGTAAGCAGGATGAAGACGGAGAGACGACCTGCCTGTCTCGGCCAATAGTACCCTTCCATCGGGTCGATAAGAGGGGGGAAAATCAAGAAGACGAACGAGGTGCATAAGCACGAAGTTCATACATATTATCAGCATTTTCCAGAGCCTTGTCTTGCCTTCTTGGTATACAGGCATATGTAATAGCGTGTTGCATATTATATTGCCAGGATGATGCATGATCCCTGTCAGTGTCCAAGAAACGATTTGTCATGAACGAGCAGAAGATGCAGCGAGGCTCCGTCGTAAAATGGGCGAGCAGGACATCGAACGCTGATAAATCACGGGAAGCAGCGGGTAGCAGGGATGGCGGGAATGTAGTGGGGAGGAAGATGCGGACGGGGATATTGGCAGAGGTTCAAAGGTACGGAGTAGATGGACAGCAGAGGACCGCGGTGGTATAGGAGTGTTGTTTGGGTATTTGGGTATGGGGGTATATGGCTATGTGCTGGAAGCGGAAGATGGGTATACTTACAAGAGGGCGGGGTGGAATTACAGCACGCTGGCAAGGGGTATAAAAAAAGGGGGAAGCAAGCAAGATAGTTATACAGGTAACCTTCAAACTCCTTTCCCATGGGCATTAAATGGTAATCAAAGTGATAAAACAAGCGAGCAAAACCACATCCGCTAAGCTGAATAAATCAAAAAGTAAAGCGTATATATGTGGAGGACGTGAAAAGAATCGAAGGAGAAGCAACTGAAGGAAATCCGTTAAATGGCATGAAAGGGTCATTAGCAAGGTATTCGTGAGTGAAGCAGCAGGTGCTCGTAGATCAGGGTTCTTTTGAGTAGCGCATATTACTCTCGATATCGCGGTTCAATAGACCACCGAGATCCTGTAATTCGGGCACTCCCGGGGCACTCGGCGAGTCATCTCGAGGATGAACCTCGTCAGGCGATATACCGGGAGAAGGCGGTCTTCTGTCATGGTTTGGCGCTGGCCGGGCTCCAGTAGCCAGGTATGTGTTGTTGAGTGTAGGACGCGAGAAGTTGGGTAACACCCGTGGAGAACTGCCTGGCGATGGGGAGGATTGGCCGGGTGAGCTTCCGCTACTTGAGGGGGAGAGGAATCCAGCTACGGTGCGGAAGAGGTGTGTCCGGCTACGTGAGGGTCCAGGGGCTTCAGGGAGGGCGTTGGGGGGAGAAATGTGTGCCGCAGGAGGCGGAGGGATGGGCTCTTCCTTGGGCTTGGGGGGATCGAGCAGTCCGCCGACGTCGTTGAGGGATACCTTGGAAAGGGAGATGTATTTGGACGGGGTGGCGCTGTTGGACCTGCGGGCTGGAGGACGGGAGTTTGTTTCTATATACTCGTAAGGATGGACTTTCAGACCGCTTAGGCTATCAGAGGTGGACGTACGGTCGTCATCTGCAAGCTGCTGTGCGGATGGGAATTGCCAGTTGCGATCCACGGAGCCCCGTTTGGACAACACAGCGTGAGGAACGGCTACTGGAGCAGGCCGGATCTTCTGGTAGCTCAACGGTCGCAGACTGGGATCGAGCCTGATGCCTAGGTCGCTGACAAGATCTGCATCAGAACCCCAATGGTGGTGAGTGATGGTGGCCCGGCGGGAGGTTGTCTGTTCCAGGCTCTCGCTGAACGAGGCAGCTTTGAACTTTTGCTTCTTCAGGCCACGGTCCCGGACGAAGGATCCAATGACGATGGCGTTCGATACGGCAGCGGCAGCGAGAATCTCGAGGGAGGCCAGCAAGGAACGGTACTGTTGAGATCCTTGGTGAGAGATAACGGATGGTATCCGGTAGCAGGTAATGGCCACCAGAACGAGCGGGAGAGTGAAGAGCAGCGTCAAGGAGATCTTGCGGCCCGTAGGCATGGCGGAAAGCTGGATGATGGGGATGGGGAACATGACCAGGAGCAAGTCAGTGACGACGTTGCAAGTCCCCATGGTGATGAGCTGCGCATAGCCCTGGCGACACTGCGGCCCCGGGTCAGGGGAGACCTGCCAGTAGTGGTCGAAGGGCTGGCACTCGGTCAGGGTGGTGATGACCACGGCGACGAAGGTGACTGCGAGGAAGAAGCGGATGATCTGGAGGACATACTGGAACGAACGCCTCCAGATCTGCGCTGTGATGCGTCCCAGGAACTCGGCAATGGTGAACTTGGCCGTCCATATACTGTATATCCAACGTTAGAATGTTGTACAAAAAAGGAGGTAGTAATACACCTTGTTTATGACGTAAAAATCTCAAGACAAAATCTATATATATATATATGTATATATATATAAATAGAAAGACTTACAAAATGGCGTAAAAGATCCTCGCACCAAGTACCATGCGACTCCCTATCTCGCGCTTATGGATCTCGTCTGGCGTAAAGCGGTGGTGGTACTGCGAGGCGTTGTTGGTGCCGAACAGCAGGACTACATGGGTGAAGCCCATGCGGATGAGCAGCGGGATGGTGCTGAGCGCCATCACCCAGTCCTCAGTGAAGAGCCTCTCCGTCCGAATGTAGCGGCCGCAGACACGCACGAGGATGATGGCGAGCGAGAAGCCCGTCGCCCACCAGCTCACCAGCAGCGTCGGGTTGACCTGCATCCTCGTCTGGGCCCCGGGGGGCCGAGAGTACAGCTTGGAGGAGAAGCCGGAGTCCATGTCCATCGTGAAAGGAGAGAGAAAGCAGACGTCCTAGGCTCCGAGCGGCAGGCTATGAGCCAGTACCATCGCAGAGAGTGACAGGATGTTCAGTATCAGCTGTCGTCGTTGTAGTATATCCAGAGTATATATGTGTGTGTATATGTATATCAGGACGATATAGCCTGACTGCGGAGTCCATCAACACACGCCAGGAAGCGTCTTCTCCCGGGCCAACGCTCATAGACACCCAGTCCTGAATTGCAGCAGAGCAGAGTCCGGGGAAAGCTGCGATAGAGGCAACAGAATGTCAGATGTACGTAGTTTTATGCACAGCAGCAGCCGGGCAGTTATAGTTAACAGGAGCAACTCCTGGATATGGGCTGCTCCGTGCCCTTTTTGCGCCGTTGGCTTCGGGTCGTTTCTTTTTCTGCGCAAAACCACACGTGGAATCTGACGTATTGGCGATACAGGGCATAATAATAAGGATGCTCGCAGTAGTAATACGAGCCAGGAGGGAGATGAAGGAGAAGGCGGAGGAGATATAGAAGAGGAGGAGGCAGCAGGCGAGGAGAGCAGAGCAGAGGAGAGGAGACAACAGCGCCTCGACAGGGCACAGCAGGGAACAAGACAGCTTCGGCAAAGCGAGGGACAAGGCCAGCAGAGGGACGAAGGGACAGACGGGAACGATCGCCCCGGGTTTAAAGGAAGCAGAGCAGCCAGAGAGGTCAAGCGGGCCAGGGACCAGGGTTTTAAGCAGAGGGACCGGTCTGTGGAGAAGCGGACGTAAGAGCACGGTGTGGCCATTGGATACGAGCCAGGCTTTGGAGAAACCAATGTCTCTTGCAGGCTGCGTGCGGGCTGTCTGATTGCATCCAGTGCTTGGGACAGAGTAATGTTTCTGCTGCTGCTGGCGAGGATTATGATGATGATGATGGTGGTGGTGGTGGCATTCTCAGGGGGGCCATTTTGATATCTGACAATCTGCCGTCGACACCCCCCTGAGACCAGCACCACCACTGCACCACCACTGCAGCGAGGACCATCCCTGCTGCTGTCTCTGGCTCTTATGCTCACGCATTTCTCAGTCGACTTGTCGCGCCAGAAGCCCGATATCTGGTCGGCGGGACGCCTGTGACCTCCGACCAAATCTTACGTCAAGCGAAATCCCAGCTTCACGAGATCACTGGCGGCCGTTCGGGCATGATTGGATCGTCGCGCCTCCCAAGAGGGCCCACCTGTCGCTGTGTCTTCTGTGCATGGCTGGCTCTGAGTTTCTTTTCTTTTCCTTTTCTTCTTTGCTTCTTCGTCGGCGTCGTTGCTTTTTCGCTGCTGGCTTTACTCCTATTGCGGTTGCTGCTCCAAACGGCGCCAGTCGACCGCTAAGGATATAATAATAAAACCGTGGAATAAGAATAAGAATACGCAGAGGCAGGCGCCAGATCCAAGTATAGAACAAGGCCCAAGGGCCAGAGGCGATCATCGTGAGAGCAACCCAGGCGAGGCGGAACCCGAGGAGCGAGAGCGAGGTGGAGGGGAGGAGGAGGAGGTTCAAGACGCAAGACAAGACAAGACAGGCCATGCATGCGCGAGCAAGCTCCAGGGGGTGCTCGCCTGGAGCCGAGCGAGCCATCCTCGTCCCTTAATTGCTGCTAATAAGATTAAAACAGCTCGGTCTGGTGCTGGTTGGCCTGCCGGGATGGCGACCTCCTTCGCCTACCAATCCAGTCCAGCTGTCACCACCGCAGCCAGAGTATACAACTTGCTGCTAGCCGCCCAGCCAGGTCGGTTAGAGGCAGCCTGCCCGCCCATGGATCCAATGGAGTAACCGAGCGAGCCACGTCTCTGCTGCTCGCTGCTCGTGTGATGCCTGTGACGCCTGGCGAGTCACCGAGTTAGCTCTGCCAGGGATTCTCCAGCCGTCTGTCCCCATCGCGAAACGGGGCACCGTCCAACCAGGAGCGAATGAGTACTGCTGAGTTATACGGAGCCAGAAGTCACTGCAGTCAACAGATATCAATGGCTGGAAGATTCAAAAGGGGCCCCTCCAGTCACCGACTTATGGTGTCTACTGAGGAGCCAGAGTCTACTCTGCACGAATAACTACTCGGGCTGATAGTTATCAGATAACGGTAGTTATCGAAGAATTGGACCCATCTTACGGCCTGGTCTAGCGTGATAGAACAGTCCATTTATTTTGTGCGCCGACGCTACAAGTAGTGCGATGCATATGACAGTCCGTCGCTTGCATTAGGAACGAAGATTGAGATCTAAGATGCCCTTCTTGCAACTTATCTAGGGGCTAGTGTCGAGTACGTTGTAAGTACCAATAACCCCCTTAGACCGCTACGCAGCCAAACATAGCCATACTCATACATAAATAGGAGAGCGTACTATCGGCGGTCTCGTTGTTTCAGATGCATTCATTCCATTTAGAATATATTGACAGTATTGCTTTCGACGTTGACAGCGAGGTGGCCTATCTCGGAAGCGAAGGAGATGATGGCACCAAACAGCGGCTAGGAAATGGAGGTCAATAGTTAACATCATCGTCCACAGCTTCGAATCTTGGGTCAGCAACCTACTTCATGCAAGATTACAGGGCGCGCCTGACACCTAAGTAACTAATGGATGGACTAGACTGCTTGAATAGATTTTTCCCCCTCCCATTATCTTGCTAAAACACACTAACTAGCTTATAACCCTCGACTTTGATGGCGTGGAGTTCTAGATTAACTCTACTCAGGTGATAATGGCATATATATGAAAATTTGCCTTCTCCTTGGTGAATATGAATACTTCATACTTTAACTTCCTCATGCATAGCTAGGGACAATCATGAAGCGCCGCAACTATTGTACTCCTTACCTTATATTTACTGGCAGTACGGCCTCACTCAACTAAGAGTTTAAGATGGTATTCAGGGAGTGGCAACTACAGAGAAACGAGTCTAGTTGACGGCTGGAGAGGCTCAATAGGCAACAACTCCGCGCAACGTACTCCGTACTTCAGGGGTTGTACCTTTTTTTTGGATCACTGCGAGCAATAATGCAGGCAACTATTATCTGCCCCGTACTCCGTACTCTGTATACTCTTGTACCTCTACTCCGGCTTCTCGAGTTGTCAACCAGTTCCCAGCTGGGCCTCGTATATCAAAAAGAAAGCACCGCCCTCCAGGTCTCCTCCGCCCTGTTCCTTAATCATCAGGAAGAGAGCAAACATCAGCAACCTCCAGCCTCCCCGGGAAGATCAATCCCTCTGCTCGCTCTGATCAACAACTTGGCTCAGAAAGTTCCGGCGTTGACTTTGGTGGCTGGCTCTGATCCCGCCCAACTCCACACGCACACGAGGGTTTCTATTAATACTTACATAGGCAAGTAACTAACTTACTCTCCTCTGTTACAACTACTTACTAAATTGATACGATACGACCTCGGCGGAGATGGCTGGGAGGGCTTCCGCGTGTGAAAGAGCATGGCGGCTGAGAAAGCAGCGCAGCGGTGGATGGACGGCCTGAGCGATGAGATCGACTGGTCGAGGCGGCGGACTTGACGATTCAGCCAACGCCTGGAGCCCTCGTCTGGGGGTATTCATTTCGCTTATAGGCCGTCCGAGGTTGATAGCCATTCATACTTGTATTATCTGGAGTCAGGGGCTCTACATCAAGCAAATCTCGGCGGATAGTTATCAAACTGTGCTGTGCGGTCAATATCAATACGAGCAGCCAGCCGGCTCATGAATGATACCCGACTACGGAGTACGATCTCAACGTCTTCCACATGTTTTTTTACGCCCGATCAACCCGTCTGGCGGAGTAACTAACTAGAAACAAGTTAGCTAACGAGTTTGTCTCCTCCCATGTCTTCTGGTATGTGCGTTCGTTGCATATGCAAAAAGGGGGTCCCGCGATTCCCGCTCAGAGATCGGGGAGAAGACGCCCGCCCACCATGGTTCATCGCTCGATCCATCATCCCCTTGCTCCCATGCCCTCCCTGGTCCGTTGGATGCATATCATGCTCGACTAAGAAAGTCCCCAGCAAGCCTGCTAGACTGACTTTGGTAATTGCATGAACGCCTGTTGGCAGGGTCCCTCTTCGTGCCATGGTGTCCTCGCGCTGCCTGCATGTCTGGGGTACTCAAAGCGAGGGCATGAGCGCATTTCGGGGGGGGTTGTCCGTCCGATATCCTGCTTTTTCTCTTATAGCGTCAAAGCCAACGGGATGCAAGCTTAACTACCTCCAGTTCTTTCTTTCTTTCTTTTTTTTTTTTTTTTTTTTTTTCTTTTCGAACTGGTGTGATGTGAGAAACTGTCGCACCGGTTAGGCTTTTGCACCTTGCATTGTTATCCATGTTTCCGAGAGTCTCCATGGTAAAGTCGGATGGCTCACAAACTCGAAGAAGATACCCCTGGAAATGTCTTCTGGAAGGATTCTACACATAAGAGAGAAGAGTCTGTGACACGATGATTCTCATCAAAGCTCTATGTCTAGCTGCCTTGATGACTTTGATGGAATTCCAGTGTCACTTCTATCACTGCATATAGTCTATGGTCAGGCATCTCCTAGTCCGTAGCCTCATTCGAACCTGGTTGTTAACCTGGTTACTCACCATGCATGAACCGGCATCCCATTCTCACAGTTTAGCCTTCGGTTGGGCCTCAAGTTCATGAAATTGTTCATAGAACTCCAGTGCCTTCGGGTTCACCACCGTCGCGCTGACTTGCACCTTGTTCCCGCTAATAATCTTCTTAACCGCAATCTCGACTTTCTTCCCATTGATAGTCATAGGTATCTCCGGAACCTGCACAATGAACTTTGGTACATGGCGTGCCGATAGACTGGTCCGTATTGCTAGTCTCAATCGCAGCTCCAGTTCAGGGGTCAGTCTGTTCTGAGCTTGATTTCTCATCTTGACGAAAAGGAAGACTTCCTCGTCTTTGTCCTTTACACGGCGTCTTCCAACACAGAGGGTATCCTCAATCTCGGTGCTGAATTGCGGTCCCTCGGATATCGCATAGATCTCAGCACTGCCAAAGCGGATTCCTGATGGATTCAACACACCATCACTGTGTACAGCTTGTTAGTGATGTTACCAATATCTTCCTGCTTTGGGAAATCATGACATACCTTCTTCCATGCATTGATATACCCTTCGTCACTGGGTTCACACTGATCCAGTCATGCTGGGCCCAAACACAGATATGTTCGTATCGTTCAAAGTACGATGAGTTATACTTTTTGTTATCCTTATCCCCCCAGAGAAACACTGGCATTGATGGGAAGGGTGTCCTGCAAATCAATTCCCCAGATTGGCCAGTCTATTCAAAATGTTAGATCCGTAACCAACAGAGCCTCGCCCAAATATTTACTACCGAATATAGGCTCTTACATGTGTAATTGATTCCCCTGTATCGCTATCCCCAACCTCAACGTTCATTCCTAGTGCGAACATTTGCATCTCCCCTGCATACACCGGGCTAGAAGGGTCGCTCGCAATCCCTACATCCCAGCCGCGTTATTATTATTATTTTCGAGAGGCAGGAATAGAGGGAAGCAAGTTATTGACTTACAGGATGTAGCTATATCTGTCCCCCCTGCCACACTACTCAAATGGACATAGGGGAATACCTTATAAAACCACCGAAACTGGTCTGCCGTCAGTGTTGACCCTGTGGTTGTTACCATCCTGAGAGCACTCAGGTCGAACTTCTCGCGGGGGACGACTCCGGATGCCTCAAGCTCAAGACAGTACCTCGGAGAAGTTCCCCAGTATGTTACCCTAAAGAGACAGTCAGATACCCTGAATGCAGATACATTATGCATACATACTTGAATCTTTCCAATATCTTCAACATTGTGGTCGTATCTGGCCAGAGTGGCGAGCCATCATAACATATCAGCGTTGCCCCTGCACCAAGATGTCCGTTCATAATGTTGAACAGTACCCATGAAGTGCTTGTGTATTGAAAAACAACATCATTTGGTCCAAGGGAATTATGAAGGAGGGATACTTTGAGCAATTGCAGAACTACACCGTGTTGATGAACGAGACATTTTGGTGGTCCAGTTGTTCCACTTGAATAGAGAATGTAAAGCGGGTATGAGAACGGCACCCGCGTGAATTCAAGGGCATCTGTATCTCGAGCCCTTGATAAAAATGTTCCAATCAGTGGAAATGAAGACTTGCTCGTATGACCGATTGGGTTCACAAAGACGAGTGACTTGGATAGCCTTTGCATGACGGCCTTGATCTTTTCGTCAAGCGACGTTCTGTTCCCCTTGTAGGACATATCGCTGTCGGCAAATATAATGGAAGGCTCTATCTGCTGGAACCGAGATACACAGCCCTATTTGAATGTTACTACCAGTGACAATGCGCCGGTATTATCTCCTAACTACATGGGTAATCTTCACTTACCTCGATTCCCATGTCCGGTGATATCGATGAGAAGATAGCACCAACTGAAGCGGAAGCCAGGAGAAGAACCACGCTCCAGATAGATGTTGATACTATAGCACCTATTCTATCACCTTGCTTGATCCCATGTTGCAGCAAGGCACTACGTACAACCCGTATCTTTTCATTGAGCTGACTCCAGGTCACAAACTCCCCGTTCAGAGGGTCAGATTCCCGTAGGCCGATGAGGGCGACTGCCTCGGGGTTCTTCCCTCGCAGGATATTCTCCGTGTAATTAAGCTCTATGTCCTTGAAGAATGGTGGTATTGAGTTGAGTGGAACAGTGTCATCGTAAGCCCTAGTGGTATTAGGAGGAAGTTCGGGGACAATCCCAATATATTTATACAAATCAATCCAGAAATCATGGGGCTTCTTCACGCTCCATTGCTGAAGCTGGTGTGAATTTTGAAGGTTGAGATTGAATATCTTGTTCACTCGTTGCCGATACTTATCAATTGGGTGGTTTCCGGCATTTGGGGATACCCAAAGTGGTGTCTGTGAGACCGACGACATTTTTTGGACAGGAGATTTCCCGGAACCCACAATTCCTATGTTTGCAGGCAGGCAGGGTATGGATAAGGATGTTTTGCTATTAGACCAAGGGTGAGAGGGCAAGCAAGACGTAAAAGATGCCAAAAATCGGTTTACTCCAGATCTCATACAAGAGTGCAGTTGATCGTCGGCGCCGGCTAAGTTAACCTCGGCCCCTTGATCCTAGCTAAAACGAGACGCCAGCTCACCAACATATCTCGTCTACGTACAGTAAAAACTATCTTGGACCAAACCGGAGCTGGAATTACTTGGGTAGATATTATTTTATGATTAATGGTGGGCATTTCACTATCCTCATAGCCATTATTAGATGCCTTGGATAATATCCACAAGCATATATCCTATATAATCAATAGGCGACAAATGTGCAGCGAAAAAAAAAGGGAGCCTTTCAAATCAAGAATTACACTCCATGGGTGGTAAAAAATCTCCAAATAAGAGCGATTATGCCAAGTAAAACTCCAACAAGGAGAACTAGGTATGTTTGGTATGTCAGCAAGGACTCAGGCAGCTGGATCAGGGCGCTCTTCAGGGGCTGACCTCGATTCTCAACATATATGCCCCCTCGGCTGAGTATTAACATCAGCCGCTTCCCCTTTAATAGCTGCTGGGCAGATATACCGCCACAACTTGACCCTTCGATCACCTGGCAACCAGCATGCCCTCGTTTGCACTCCAGGTGCCATCGCCTCCTCTCCATGATCTGGTTTACCTCGCTGTTGCAGAACAATTCGTCTGTACGAAGCACACAGTTCTTTCTAGGGACTGTAAGCCCTTTTTCATGGCGCTCGATGATCCAGTCGACCCGTAATGGTAGGTTCGTTCGAACTAGCGAGTAGAGGTAGCTGTTGGTATGTTTTAAAGCCAACGCATCCGGGTATGATAGGAAAGATGCAATATGCATGTGTATCTCTGTAGGTAAGCGGATGAACGACTGCTTATTTGGTATTGCGATGGCTGGCTTGATGTTGGACATCGACGAGGGCGGACCAACAACAAGAGGCGCTATCGGCTGATTTTGTCCCATTTTGGAGCCAACAGAAAACAAGTATAAGGGTATTAAAATATAGGTTATCTCAAAAAATATCCGCATTAATCATGGGAGCACTCTGTAGAAGCAGCCTGAATATATAGTCTGCCGAATTGGCTTCAAGTATCTCTGTTGCCTGCTGTGTCTCGTAAACCACAGCCGAGCCACAGCCACCACAAGGCAGACGCAAAACCAGAGATACACCATACACCTAGCCCAATTTCCGAGTAGCTGTATAGAGTAAACACCTTCATAACAGCATGGAGGTGTTCAGTCGGAGACAAAAGATAGATATAAAATGATTCTTTTGCTAAAAAGGACCTACTATCTACCTGTTGTTTGCTTGATGTGTTTCTTCCTGCTTGAGGCATTCGATAGGTTCCATTTAGTATTTTTCACGTGACAAAAAGTAGTTACGTGATTACTCAGCAGCTGCGGCTCCAGCCGAACGATAAGCTTCGAAAGCTGCGGCGACTTCAAGCAAGCTTCATGATATTTTACCTTCAAACAAGCAGCATTCATATAGAGGCCTTTCTACCGTATTATATGTACGGGTTTCTGTCTACTAGCCGCCACCATGAGTGACAAGAAGTCGTTTTACAACAAACCCGTGTCAGACACCTCATTCCGCAAGACCTGGGACCGCGAAGCCTATACCGAAAAGGCCGCTGCAGACGAAGCCAAATCAAAGGAAGAAGCCAAAGCGCGCTATGAGGCCAAACTACAAGGCAAAAAGTACCATGCTCCCGTTGATTTCAGCTCTCTTGAAGCTACTACTTCCCGCGCGAGCCGGCTTGATGTTGCGAGCTTGGTGGGAAAGACAACACTGGTTCCCGCTGGCGCGGCAGTAGGGAAACGAGGCCGTGGTGCAGGATTTTATTGTTCAGACTGCGACTTGACATTTAAGGACAATATCCAACTTGTCGAACATCTGAATAGCAAGCAGCATTTATATGCGACAGGACAAAGTGGAGAAGTTGTGAGGGCTGGAGTTGTGGAGGTTAGAAACCGCTTAAGGTGGTTGGCACATAAGAAGCGGGTGCAGGAGGAGGAGGACCGGAAGGCGGGACAGTTGGATCTTGACCTGAGAATTAAGACAAGGGAAGAAGAAGAGGCTAAGGAGCGGGAGGAGAAGAGGAGGAAGAGGAATGAAAAGCGGAGAAAGTCTGGCAAAGACGGTGTTAAGCAAGAAGATGCTTGGGAGGGTCGACTCGGTATTATA
Source organism: Trichophyton benhamiae CBS 112371 (assembly GCF_000151125.1). Taxonomy (NCBI): domain Eukaryota; kingdom Fungi; phylum Ascomycota; class Eurotiomycetes; order Onygenales; family Arthrodermataceae; genus Trichophyton; species Trichophyton benhamiae. Next base: position 200,708 of record NW_003315102.1, read on the forward strand.
TCTTGAGCCAGCCCTTTTTCACCTACGGGCTACTACAGTACCACTAGCAGCGGGCCTTCCCTGTAAGGCACTCCAGGAAAAAAAATATAAGCATCGACCTCGACCTACAAGGGATGTGAGCATGCACAGGATCACACGTATCAAGGTATTATGCTTTGCCAGTTTATGTGCTGAAATCCCCCTAAAGTTACCCGGACCCAACGCCCTTTACCGCATTATATACATTATCATGGATCAGACATTGAAGAGCCTGGTTAATCTATGCACTCGATTCCGTTCAGTGCCTGCATTGCACGTCCGCCTTCCCTTTCAAAAATACCAACGACTCTCTCGCATTCGTTGCGCAATTTCTCTTCGCCTTTTTCTGCGTTCCAGAATATCCACTCTTCGATACTCATTCGCTTCTCAGGACTGGTAATCCCATCCTTTGCGGCGTGCAAAACCTCTGCTAGAGACACGCCCTCCTTTTCTGTTGGGTCAGGGAGGAGGGCTTCATCTGGATCAATGGGTTCCCAAGGATCAGCTGTGGTCAGTTGTCTCGAGCTCGATTCTCCCTTTGGAGGAGATAGAACAGGTGTCTTCGTGACCAAAGGTTCCTCGATAGATTGTGAAACCGCATGGGGCTGTGTTTTGGACATTGTCGATGGCTTACTTGAAGGTGGTCGGTTTTCTGCATCAGAAGCTTGAGGAGACGATGATGGGCCATTTTCACGGGGGGTTTGTTGTGCAGATGGCCTCATTCTAGAGGGAGTTTCTTGGGCCTGCTGTACTTGTTCAGAGGACCGACGACCAATAGGCTGACTGTCAGGTTCCTCTTTTGCTGAGCCAGCCTCTTTTCGAGGCAACGACTCTGTCACTGGACGTTGGCTGCTGGGGCCTCTGCTCCTTGTCGTTTTGGCGGCATCTACCTCACTATCTTTCTTACTACTCCTGCCCTTAGACAATCGAGGCTTTGTTGGCTCGTCTTTGTTCGATTCCACATCCTCACTTGGTTCAGTAGCCTCAGGTAGATTGATGTCATTGACGTTACTACTGTCTGTCCTCTTCTTTCGAGATTTGGCAGTGTTCGTTGTAGTTTTCGCCTTTGTTTGTTTGACTCTTTTAGGGGGCGAAGTATCTTCTTGGGACTGAGTTGGTATTGAGATGACCGGCTCGTCCGTATCCACGTCCACTTCCGAATGCAGCTGTGGAGGCTGTTCTAGCTTGGCCACGGAAGCAGTAGATGTTTGCTTCTTCCTTGTAGATTTTGTTGAAGCTTTCTTTGGCGGCTCATCCAAATGTTCATCTTTCATGCTAGATTTCTTGCGCCGTTGGCTATGGGCCTTTTCAGCTGTGCTGCTAGCCATATCCTCCACGGGGAGATCTTTGTCAAGGTCAGCTTCCAACTGCGCATCGATCTCATCATCATTGGGTATCTGAGAATTTGATGAGGTAGCTGGAGTATTGGATGCAATAGATGATTTTCTTATCTTGTTGGTGCTCCCTTTCTTACGGCCTCGCTTTGGCTTTGAAGCGGCCTCCAGAACTAATTCGTCATCTGTAGGTTCAGCATAATCAACCACAGAATTTGCTGTACTCCTGGCCTTCTTTGTCCGTGTTGATGTGACACGTTTCTTCTTTGGCTTTGGCTCTGGCTCTGGTTGGTTATTGTCTAGGTTATTCCCTTCCATTCCACTGATTGCCGCGCTCTTCCTTTTTGTGCCACGTGAAGGGCTTTCAAGTAAAGATGATGTTTCTTTATCATGCTGTTCAGTGATCGCCCTCTCATTGTGAACATCTGCGTCCTCTTCTTTCTTCGTCTTTGCAGTTCTAGACTTTGATTTGGTTGTTTTCTTTGGAGCCTTGGAAGCACGGCTTCCGCCTTGGGATATAATACTTTGCTCCATGGTATCGTCGAAGTCGACAGACGGTGCTTCGGAAACAGCTGTAGCATTTGATTGTGTAGAGAGTCGCGAAGCCTTTGAACCACGCACTGCCTTGGCACGCGTCGATTTGCTAGACTTCTTAGGATGCTTTGAGAATTCGAAGAACGAGCAGTCGGAAGAGCGACGATAATGTTCATCACTATTTTAGAGGTTTAGTATACGAATTATCAAAAGTGGATGGCAGGGTAGGGCATACAAGGGGTGGTCTTTTGGCTCCCATCCATCCAAAGAGAGCTTGCAGTACGGACAGCTGACCAAATCATCACTCTCTTCGTTAGGGCAGAAATACCATCCTGCTTCAACCATCTTCCCATTCAGTTAGACATAAGATCACAGCACCGCAGGATATCAGGAATTCACACCTTCTCTGTCTTGCAAAGCCATCCTCGTTTCCCGTCGTGTGGCCAAGAGAAAAATGTAGCCCTTCGAGCATCAGCAATTTTTGAGCTGGTAGGGTCCTCAATCTGCGCAGGATCAGAGGTCTTCCGGGTAATAGCCATCATAATAGCCCATCCGCATTCGGGCGAGAAGTGTAGGTGTTCTGTAAAGGGGTCATCTCCTTCTTCCCAGCCATCGAGAGATCGTTCGCAAAGAAAACAGGTGGTGTTATCAGGGCTAAGCGCTGTTGGAGTGTAGTGAAATCCGGCATGGGCAAGCTAGTAATTCCAAGTCAGATTGGGGTAACTTGAACTTGTAGAAAGCGCTAACATACCTCATCTGGCGAGGGAGAAGCGTATGACCAAGTCAACTCTTCGCCGGAACTGGACTTATGCGCGACATCGAAAGTTGCCCTGCGACCGGCAACAGTCTGTAAGTCGTTAGAAACAGGCATGGCTGTAGTATTCCGAGACACAGGTGTTCATTCAGTCAATTCCACCCTCGACCGGGTCGTAATTCATCGATGGCTGTGTGTGTTTTTGATTGATATTTATAGGTGGAGTTGAAAGCGACGTCCGGCTTTTTGCTTGTATGTTTACCCATTTCCTAACTTGGTCAGACAAATCCAAGGTCAGGTGATTTATTATTTGCTTATGTCAATTATTATTAATAAGCTTGTTTTATATATGCCAAGCCTCCGTCCCCACCGCCTTCGTGATGGATTACATCAGCAGCTGGAATTCTGCCGGGGCGGTACTTAATCCTTGTGAAAGCGAAAGCCGCAAGTTGCAACAACATTGAACGTCAAACATACGCAACCCACGGCCAGACACAGTGTGCCCATGCTAGCGAGCTATATACACTGTCGCAGCTGTAGCTGTGTACCTTAGATATCGCCTATTTTCTACCAGTCATGCGCCAGCTCCATGTGTGTACACTCTCTCCTCTCTCCTCCCTCTCCTCCCTCTCTCCCCCTAGAGAGATCCAAGTTTGTCTGGTCCGCAATCAGATGGCTGACCTTTGGTACCGAACAGGTCCTGAGGCCCAAGCTGGCCTTCACTTGTGGCCGGCCTCAAGCTATTACCTTGACTTCGCTTGCTCTCACTTCCAATTCCTCCTACGTACGACTTCTGTCTACGGAGCAGACATCCACGCAGCTAGGCTCCAATGCTGGCCCTCCACCGGGATTCGATATCAACGATCATAGACACACGCCATTGCCCTCAAGCTCATCTCCATCATCTACATCTTCGTCCTCTGATTTAGGGAAGCCTAGCGGGTCATCTACACCACGAACGGAGTTTGATTGGGAGGATAATCCTAATTTCTTGATCAAGAACTTTTCCGAGCTCCCTTCAAAAAATTTTGGAGTCAACCAGCATATGATAATCAATGAAGAGTTTAAAGAGGCTCTTAGACAGATTCTTTGGCAGTTCAAGGCGCCGATTAGATATGCATTTGCCTACGGGTCTGGCGTTTTCCCGCAGAGTGGGACGTCCGGAGAGAGTTGTCACCCGTCGCCTCCACAGGCAATCCAAGCAGTTCAACAAGGCGGCGGGAAGATGATCGATTTTATTTTTGGAGTTTCACACAGCCAGCACTGGCATTCTCTAAACTTGAATCAGCACCGCAATCACTACTCTGCCCTTGGCTCAATGGGGTCATATGTTGTCTCGCAGGTACAGGAGAGAATGGGAGCCGGAGTCTACTTCAACCCATACATAACCGTGAATGGAACTTTGATTAAATACGGCGTTGTCAATATCGATGCCCTTTGCAAAGACCTTAGCCAATGGGACTCGCTATACCTTGCCGGACGACTCCATAAGCCAGTCAAGATCTTACGGGACCACCCAAGTGTCCGGCTGGCCAACCAGGTTAATTTACTGTCAGCTGTTCGCGTTGCGCTTCTCCTATTGCCGCCGAAGTTCACCGAACAGGAGCTATACCGAAAGATTGCTGGTATAAGCTACCAAGGCGACCCCCGTATGTCCTTTGGCTCAGAGGACCCTAAGAAGATCCATAACATTGTCTCTGCCCAGATCACAAACTTCCGTCGATTGTACGCTCCTTTAATTGAGACCTTACCCAACGTATCATTTAATGATTCCCAGTGCAATAATCCCGACTGGCTGGACAATCCAGACATAAACGTCTCCCTAGAGCAAGATATGGACCCTATCAAACGTGGTAATATGGTTCGACGACTCCCTAAATCATTCCGTGAAAAGCTCTATTTCCAGTATCAAAGCCGGTTTAAAATTCCACGAGGAGAATTTGAGCTAATGATGGAGAAGACTGCGGATGAAGACCCAGAGCGTTTCCATCGCCGGGAAGGGAGTGACTTTGACCGACGGATCGCCGCTGAAGGTAACCTGAAGGATGAAGTGACATTATCCATAAAAAATACCATATCCTGGCCTAGTACCAGCCAGTCGATGAAAGGTGTCCTTACAGCCGGGATTTCTAAGTCGATGCGCTACCTTCAGGAGAAGCGCCAGAAGTACAACGCATCGAGGCGATCCAGCTCCGAATCACCCGAAACCAGTTCTGAGAACAAGACCAAGAGTGATTGAGGGCATGTATATTTATATAAATTCTCCGAGGTGGCGGTACAGGAGTTTACCCTCTTGTCTTTCGTGAGAATCAAGCATTTGGTGGTTTGGCGTTTAGTATATCGATGTTACCCTACATCTGCCCCTTTTGGAGACTTCTATTTCTTTTTTGACTCCCTGTTCTAGAGGTGCGTGTGTGAGATCACCACTGGCGTTTTTGAGTGTACATTGACATCAAAGGCACCCTCATGGGTATCTATCCGGGAGGATATTGCTATTTATACCAAGAAGATAAAACCATTTGCCCATTGGTAAATTTCCACTTTGATACGTATATTATTATTAAGGACTAAATATCGGTTGCACTTAAATGTTGCACTGATAGATAGTGCATCGTCAAACATCATTCCACGTCATAAAGAGTTAATTATCTTTTCGCCTCATCAGGTATACTTGCAAGCAACCGGCTTCGTCTTCATAGTGTGAGCAGTGAAAGGGAGACAGCCCTTGTTTCCACCTGGAGTAGCGATACCAAGGTCTGCCCAGACTGTCCAGGACTTGATCTTTGGGTCAGAGGTAGGACAGGCGATGAGTCCCTTGCCCTTGAATTTCAGGTTTCCAGCTCCGTCAATAGTCCAGCCCTGGACTTCCCACCGCGAAGGAAGCTGGCCATCACCAGTCAAATATCCGATCTTGCCTTGACCTGCGTTGGCAAGTTTAGCACCCGGTTCAGTAGGAATACTAATAGAAAAAAAGGAAACATACCAAATCCAGAGCGGTCCAGGAAGACCTTTTGTACGGGGTTGGAAGAGCCAGTATAGAGATACAAGATGGAATCCTTAAGATAGAAGACGGCATCCTTGGGCTTTGGGCAGCCAGGCTTGACTTCACAGACAGCGCCCGAGTCCCCGTAATTAAGGAAAATATTACTTCTGGACGCATCGAATCGAGCGGAGGGGACCTTGGGATTGCCTTTGGCTTTGATGCTGAAGGTCTGAGGCGGCGGAGTGGCAGTGGTGAAGCCAGCAAGGGCGAGGGAGGCAGAGATGATAGCAAGGAGCTTCATTATGAATGGTGGTGTTATTCACCGCAAATGCAAGGGTATCTATGAGAAAGTGCAAGAATGGCACGGAGATGGGAATCAGCAATAAAAAAACATCCCGGGGGCTTCCTTTATATATCCTCTTCCGTTCACCTCTGGACTACCAATACGAACAGTCTACATCTTGCACTAGGCCTGATGTCTTACATTTAGGCCAGCAAAGTACTTCTTCAGCTTCCTCGTCTTCACGCCTCTGACAGGAACTACCTATAGGCAGCTGATGTTAAACGAGAGGCGAGAGAGGCTTGATGGCGTCTGGACCTTGGCCTCTGCTGCGGGCGATTTCTTGACTCTCCCATCGTTCCTTAAAATAGGGAAAAAGCAATAGCTAGTCAGTAGTGTGTCTAAGTTGCGGGTCTCTCAGCAGATCTTGGATTCTCCAGCAAGCAACTCACTACTGAAATGTCACTGTGTGATGCGCTGAGACTGCGTAGCAATGATCGATACATGTCGTGATATAATTAAAATGGGAGAGGCTATACAGCTATACAGCTATGCCTATCTCCAGTTACCCGCGCGGCTTGTGGGTTTTGAGAATCCACAGCTCCATCTAGTGAACCAGTTAACTAACTAGCTATGACTCAGGTCGATTAACCAGCTCATACGCAGGATATCACAGGCTTTTTCTCTACCACAGTACTCCGTACAGCGTGGGCTGAAGAGATTCTTTCGCGCTGAAGAAGAGTCCCGGTTAAGAAAAGCATAATATATGAATATCTCCCAATTATTGGCCAGCAAAGCTTAAAAACGCTACGAGTTGGAGAAGTCAGCCAGCCAGCCAGACTTCTCACCACCCACCACCACCTCATCCCACAGCCGCCAGCAGACGACAGCGACGTCGACATGGCGAGAGCATCTCCCTTTGACCTGTCCAAGTGCGCAAGACCTAACATCCTTCAGCTGCAGCCATATCGATGTGCAAGAGAGTAGGTCTATCGCCCTTGTCGGGTACAATGTAGTTAGTTGAGCATCGCTGCTAACCGAGTCAGCGACTACAAGGACGACGGCACAAACGTCCTTCTCGATGCCAATGAGAACGCATACGGTCCCAGCCTCACTCTAGAGACCATCGAGAAGTCTGCAGGTGCTCAAGATGGCTCAAGCCCGGGCGATATTGATTTCCTGGGTTTGCACAGATACCCTGACCCGTAAGCAGTTCTGTCTCCACCTCATTAAGTTGCAGACGAGGCAGCTGTTCCTTCTAACGGGTGAATACGATATGGATATAGACATCAAGTAGAGCTGAAGCAGCTATTCTGCAACCTGCGCAATACTCGGATCCATACACAAAAGGAGTTGAAGCCAGAGAATCTCTTTGTTGGCGTGGGCTCGGATGAGTCAATCGATGCCTTAATTCGATGCTTCTGCGTGCCTGGAAAGGACAAGATTTTGACATGTCCCCCCACATATGGCATGTATGCTGTGTCTGCCCAGGTCAATGACGTTGAGGTCGTCAAAGTGCCACTGGATGTTACACAAGGGTTCCAGCTTCGTCCAGCCGCCATAACCGAGGCTCTCTCCGCTGATCCCTCTATTAAGATCGTATATATTTGTTCACCAGGGAACCCGACTGGGAACCTCATCAAAAAGGAGGACATCCAAAAGGTCCTGGAGCACGAAACTTGGAATGGAATAGTCATCGTTGATGAAGCCTATATCGATTTTGCACCTGAAGGGAGCAGCCTGGCGGAATGGGTCACCGAGTGGCCGAACCTCGCTGTTATGCAGACTCTGAGTAAAGCCTTTGGCCTGGCGGGTATTCGACTAGGAGCCACATTCACCAGCCCAGAGATTGCACTCTTGCTGAATAGCATGAAGGCTCCCTACAGCATATCTACCCCTACCAAGTCTCTTGCCATTGCTGGCCTTTCCCCTGAGAACCTTGCTCTGATGCGCAAGAATAGGGAGAAGCTACTTTCTCAGCGCACGAGGCTACTGGAGGAGCTTCCCAAGATTCCTGGAGTTGGTCGATTTCTGGGCGGCACTCACTCCAACTTCCTCTTGGTAGAGATGCTAGACAAGCCGTCGAGTGATGGTGGGAAACCTTGCAACAAGATTGCCCAATCTGTATATCAGACGCTGGCTGAAAATAAGGGAGTAGTCGTTCGTTTTAGGGGTAAAGAGCACGGCTGTGAAGGCTGTCTCAGAATTACAGTAGGAACAGAAGCTGAGGTTACAAGATTCCTATCAGACCTGAGAATCGTTTTGGCGGACATGCTTGGAAGAAAAGAAGTTTAATCTTAAGATATTAGCAAGAGAATGTTTAACTTTTAAACAATATCTATTACCGTTTGAATAGTGCTATTTGAACATGAACGAATGCTTCGCCAGCGCCTTATGAGTATATACGCGCCTGACCAGGATAACCGCCCCTAACAGACCTGCCGAAGAAAAAGGTTCAAATGACACCCAGTGGAATATTACCGCTCACATGATTGACCAAGCCCAACACCGGTTGACAACACTGAATACACCTCCAAAGCTTTTATATCTATTAACTCGTTAGCAATGCCCCCACTCATCGTATCTGTTTTGAAGATAACTCACAAGACGTAAAGGAGTCCTTAGAGGAGCACGACCGCCGTGAAGGAACATCGCAACTGCCTTGCTTGGCGTAGCCTGAAGTTTTCGATACGCTTCATGGACATGCCTTGCCTCGATAGGGGTTCGTCCTTCTTCTGGAGGATCAAAGAGCCCGGTCTCCCTTTTCCTCTTCTTCTTCTCCCCCGATCCATCCTCTGAGGCTCCAAGTCCCTTTTTGCCACGGTCTTCCTGCTCTTTGACTTTCAAAGCTTCCTCAGTTAATGTCTGGACAATCTCAAAGGTAAGGAAGCCAAGGATATCGACGATATCGTCATTTGGCTTGAAATCTGTCACAATACCAAACCCAGCCCATTCCCTGAATCTTTTGGCTTTCCTGAAAGTGAACGATGCTTGCCGGCAGTCTGACCAGAAGACATATTCTTCACGGGTCATATTCTTCGTACGTTCATCCGCAGTAGCGAGGCGTTGGAGTGTGGCGTAATTCTGCTCCTCTTCTTCCTCATCCTCCTCGTCTTCTCTTTCGGGTACCTGGATGGAATATAAACTGTTCAGGTCCCAAGGAAGGCCGATTTTGGCCCTTTTATTCTTAGGTTTGGCTGCGATTTCCTGAGGACCGGCAACACCAGCTCCTACGAGGGCATCGTCTCCAGCTCCAAAATCGGCGGTATCCGCACCACCTTTATCATCAGAGTCTTTAACGTTCTTTCGAACATCCTTCCAGGAAAGAAAAGTCTTCAGGCGAGAAACTTTGGCCTTATCATGCCGTATCAAGAAAAATAGATCGTCTGTAGATATTGATCTAACACCTCGTCTGGCAGCTAGCGTGGTGCTCCGTGATAGCTAGAAGTTTATCAGTAATGCATAACTGCGTCGCATGTTGGATGTAAAGCTAGCTTACCATTTCAATAACTTGTTGCCGTACTATCTCTTCAATAAGTGTAGTGGTTTCCACAGATGCTTCCGCAGATTCCCCTGACACGAACATCATCTATACATATTTTTTTTTAGCACGAGTTCATCCTATTTGAAATGCTCAGTCCTGCATAAAATGTATTTCCCAAGGTATCAACGTGAATACAACGGCATATATCAGCCAAGCAGTGCTCCTACGCAAGGGAGCAGGTCGTGGAGATCCCTGAAACATCCCATGCATATATCATGTCTTGTTGATATATCGGACGTCATAACTCGCGAGCATAAAACTTCCTTGTAGCCCCAAGAGACACGGAAATCGGATGACCTACCTGCTGGATTTCCTGCCGATATTTTGGTGTTCGCTCCATCCTGGCTGGATATCCCACTTAGAAGAGTGTTTGGGTGTTTGGTATCAAATATAGCAGATTCTGATTATTAAAAATTAAAATAAGCTGGATGGATGGTGGAAGACGCATAAAACATATGATATCAAGATGGAGACGAAGTTGAAGATCGAAAAAAGGCGAAAGTTCAAAAATAACCGCGGCTTAGTCAGCATTCTTTTCTACATCCAAAGCGCAAAGACTATAAGTAGTTCGCCCCAGGAGAAACACTAGTGATGAGGGAGCTGGAAATGACTTGATGACCATTTCCCCTACCAAGTATCGTTATTTCTCGCTCTTTTCAAGCGAATTTTCTATCTCAGAATTGAAAGTCAACGTAGTTTTGAAATAATCACGTGACCATCGGTTTTTGCAGCCGCCTTGCCCTTGCCCCGCGGGTTGTATCAGGGTCAAAACTGACACATAGATACCTCAAACATTAGATACATAGCTTGGGAATGTTGAACTGGCCCTATAGCATCCGCCAGCCTCAAATCTTGATTTCAGTCGATAAAATAAGGGACGGTAAGCAAATGCTTGGCGCAGATAAACAATGCCAAGACTTGAAACATCCCGCCGCTAATCTCGATAAGAAAAAACGAGGGCGTAGAAAGGAAGATTTGACAGGAAAAAAAATGTCACACAGCTGCAATACTCTAACTATACATAAAGATGCTTTACCTCGTGGGGCTGGGTCTCGCTGATGAGACTGACATCACTGTTAAGGGTCTGGAAATCGTTAAGAAAGCCGAGAGAGTGTATCTTGAAGCGTACACAAGCATTCTACTCGTTGACACAGCTAAGTTGGTATGCACATCCAAACTGGACCCCCACCCTGTGAGTTGGAGATGTCTAGTTAGCTAACTTGTTGGGCTTGAAGGAAGAATTCTATGGAAGACCGGTGATAGTAGCCGACCGTGAAATGGTCGAATCAAGCAGTGATGAAATCCTACATAATGCAGACAGAGTAGACGTTGCCTTCCTCGTTGTTGGTGATCCCTTTGGGTGCGTGACCACATCACACCACACCACCCTTACCTTACGCGTTCGCTCTGGATTCTCAACTAACGACATAATGATTTCTTTTTATAGGGCTACCACCCATACCGACCTTGTCCTCCGTGCTCGCGAGCTGGGGATTGAAATGAGAAATATTCCGAATGCCTCGATAATGTCCGCTATCGGCTGCACGGGCCTTCAGCTTTATAGTTTTGGCCAGACTGTTAGCATGGTATTTTTTACCGAAACCTGGAAGCCATCTTCTTACTACGATCGGATCAAACAGAATGCTGAGCATGGCTTGCACACCCTTGTGCTCTTGGATATCAAAGTGAAGGAGCAATCGCTAGAGAATATGGCGAGAGGGAGAAAAATATACGAACCTCCAAGATACATGACGGTCGCACAATGTGCCGAGCAAATGCTTGAGACTGAGGCTGAGAGAAAGGAAGGCATCTGTGGCCCTGAGAGCTTAGCGATAGGTGCTGCTCGAGTTGGCGCCGTAGACCAGCAGCTTGTTGTTGGAACTCTCAAAGAGTTGACCAAGGTTGATTTAGGAAAACCATTGCATTCATTGGTTCTTTTAGGCACAAAAACCCACGAACTAGAGCGGGACTATATCCGCCGGTTTGCTGTTGACACAGCTACATTCGACCACATCTGGAAGAAACACTATGAAGCTAAATCATAATCTCAGGTCGATCCCTCAACAAACACCGCCCAAACTGTAGACGTTAGGCTCCAGGAAGAAAAAGGCAAATAATGAGCTATCAACTTCCCCTGAATGCCTCCTCCACCGTAAAAACAGCCGCCCACGTGACAATCGCAAGGTGGTAAACAAGCCGCACTCCAGCTTCTCCAATGACATGTGTTGCAAATTACAATGAATATCAGCCCATCGGGTTTCGTTGCCCGTTTCCTCCTCCTGCATGGATAGGAGCTGAAAGCTGGTGGCTCTAAGGGAAATATTTAAGCCCTTGATCTATTGCAACCGAACACTTCCAATATCTGATTTTGCCTCTTCAATATGCCTGTTCTCAGAGAGCTCTAGAGCTTCCTCGATAATTTCTTTCAGGCATGGTAGTATATATCGTTTACGGGTTCCGGTGGTCAAGAGTTGGCACCCTCACTGCACCAGGGATTCGTCCACATATCGTGATAAATGACCTTCTAGACGCTGCCTCCGACTATATCCAAGAGCCACGAACCGCTAAAGAGGTAATACAATCGTTTGAACGAATTGACGCCAACATCCCATCGCATCTCCCAAATCTGGCTTTAATAGAGCAATATGACCCCGAAGACACCAGGATATCTGCTCTCAGTCAACCATACGCTTTTGTTTGCTCGAAGGTGGTCCCAATCGGAGATGGCTCGGAACCACAGTTCAATTTCTTCTTAAGCCTTGATCTGGAAGATTTCATAAGTAAAGGTCCAGGCTTATCTGCAGCAGAATTGGCCACATTTACGAACCTGAGAGAGGTCCTAGCTCCTGGCGAGAAGATTGGTTGGTGGATAGTATATAACGGGAACCCCGAGAGATTTTCTTCAGACAAGACAGGGTCGGACTCAGATACTACTGAGGGGGATGGCGAGCCAGAAGAAGCTGGTCACAGAAGCGGCCCACCTGTATGTGTACCGATAAAGTCCATTATTATTGCTTTCACCCACACAGTTGCTGATAATCCTGTTAGCCCACTAGATCTGTCAAACCTCCGGCTGTTCCCCCAAAACCGAGGTTTAACCTTCCGGCGAGGCCCAAAAAGTAGTTCGCTGAGGACAAACTTAACGAGCTTTCCGTGGAGCGCGTTTGATGCTCCGACAGTTGATTCCAGTGTATGCTATCCAAAGAGAGTGTAGCCGCCTCGCAATTATTATATTTGCACAGTAACGTCTGACAACCTGCCAGTTTCCAGGCCAGTAAAACGTAGTCACAAGCGTGAACGAAGCAAGATCCTTCCGCGTTTTAGCGCTTGTTTATACTTAAATTTGATGATTACATAATCAGGAGATAAAGTGTCTTGGCTCTGACTTCATCAAGCTAGGGACGTTCGGGCGAGCATCCCAGGGCGCAGAGGCAGAGCAGCACATCGCCAGGACTTCGACGGGCGATCAGTCCATCCGGGATGTGATAGTGTCTAAATACTATATCTGCTAGTCAGTGAAGGCATGGTTCTCTCATTCATCATCGTCCAGAACCGGCAGTAAGTATTGTCGGCCATCTATCCCTTATCTGCTCAGGGAGATCATTCTAACAGGCACCTTAAGGGGCAAAACTCGCCTCGCAAAGTGGTATGCGCCGTATAACGTGAGCGTGTCCTTTCGGAATACTTATTGGCACAGAGACTAACTTCTCGTAGGATGACGAGAAAGTGAGATTAAAGGGCGAGGTGCGAGCTCCTACATATCCCCATGTTTTCTTCGGCCCATCCCTAGTTGTCGCCAGTCGATCGTACATGCCCTTTCACTACTCATGAATGACTCTAACATTGGGCCGGCCACTCCCAGGTTCATCGCCTTGTTGCCCCCCGGGACCAGAAATATCAATCAAACTTCGTCGAGTTTAAGCGGAGCACCAAGATCGTATATAGGCGATATGCGGGCTTGTTCTTCTGTGTCTGCGTCGATGCAAATGATAACGAACTAGCATACCTGGAAGCCATACACTTTTTTGTGGAAGTCCTGGACCAGTTTTTCGGCAACGTCTGTGAGTTAGACTTGGTTTTTAATTTTTACAAGGTATGTTATGTGAAGCTGAGAAGAAAACTGAGGCACGAAAAATTGGCTGACACCCTCATGCATCCAATAGGTTTACGCAATTCTCGATGAGGTGTTTCTTGCCGGTGAAATTCAAGAGACCAGCAAGCAAGTTGTGCTCACAAGGTTGGAGCACCTGGACAAACTTGAATAAGCATCTGAAATGACAAGGATACCCTACATGCTGTTTTTCGTACTCGCCGCCTTAGATTGGCTGGGCATTGTGCATTAAACCTTTTGCATTTGCACTGAGTTTCATGACCAAATGAAGCATCCACACTTTATACAGAATAATAATCTTTTATGCCAAAAGATGGGTGGGTGAAACATTTTTCAACAATCTATACGGGTACTAGACGAGAGAAATGTTCGACAGAAAGAGATGACCTAGCGCACATAGTTGGGTGTTGGGAACGCTGCCGATTCTGCAGATGATACCTTTTTCTTCTTTACCACAACGCCATGGAGGTACCTTCGGTATTTTAGCTTGGTTAATACCGCCCCTCCTGACCTGTATTCTATCTAGCTACCTATATTGATATAGATAAATGTGTTTGTACCTCCGTTTAAAAGCAAGGCAGGTTTAGCTTTTTGATAAGAAGTTTAGTTTGGGGGCTTCCAATCCGTGCGTATTACATAAGCGTCTCTATTTCGACTTCCAGGAAACAACACGATTGACAGATACTAGAACCGAATCAATTGAGATCAATGAGCGCTACTATTAACTACTGCTGGAGTACTGAACCCCGATAAATGACTGTACTTGTGAAGAATAAATCGAAACGATAAAGGAATAAGGTGAAAACCGTATCCTTATTGCATCCCAATAAAGGTCATGCAACTGGGAATACATGGCGGCAATCAAAATCTCCCGCCGGCCTAGTTTGCCAAAACAGGGGGAACAAAAAGGCCAGTTGCCATGGGTTTTTGTTTCCCTGGAACCATGGCTTTCAGCTTCTTGCGGTCAACCTTGAAGCCAGTCGTTGGGTAGCTCGAAAGCCAGTGGATTCCTCCTGTGAGACGTCTCAGACCGGTCAGTTTCTCTGCCGCAAACTGCTCAACCCTCATCTTTGCTACCTTGCTGTTGTTGGCATATTCGGGCTTTAAAATAACGAAAGCAGATGGCTCGTCCATCTGTGTGTCATAGTTCCGAGTACCAACGACCACCACACTGGCAACAGCTGGATGTTCAAATATCACTGACTCGAGTTCACTGGCGGAAACGTGAGATCCATAGCCTTCACCAACCTTCAGGAGTTCCTTGATACGGTCTATGATGTAGACGTTGCAATTCTCGTCGAGATAGCCGTAATCTTTGGTGTGGAACCAACCCTCACTATCAAAGTCCTGGTTTGCGGCCTCGTTGTCCTTGTAACCTCTGTACCTTGCAAGCTTGTTACGGACGAGAATTTCTCCCTCTTCCCCTATTCCACATTCTGCCCCAGTCTCCGTATTGATAACCTTGGCCTGGATTCCATTTGCCAAGGTACCACTTGACCCGGGCTTTTTGGTCGACTCATCCAACTGGATAGCAAGAAGCATGGTCTCCGATGTTGCCCATTCTAGGGTCAAGTGAACTCCTCCAAAGTTATCTGAGACTGTACGTCTTAGGTTTTCATGTATTGGTGCTCCTGCAGTCAGCATCCACTTTACACTGCTCACATCGACGCTGCTAACATCACATCGAGCTAGCCTAGCAGCGAGTGGGGGAGTGATGAAGAGGAAGGTGATACGATGACGTTCAATGACTCCAATATTAGATTCATCAAGGGTGCCATCTGCGAGAACCACTGGGATACCCAATATGATGTTCAACCCCATCATCAACTTAGCATTAATGAAGAACCCAAGGGACAGAGGAGACAGCCAGACATCATTATCGGGATCTGTGTTGTCTGGAATTGTCCTCTTTGTGGCCTCCATTGTGGCAATGAAGTGAGCATCACTTGTAATAACTGACTTCATAGTTCCAGTGGAGCCACTAGTTCTGTTGATGAATGCTTCGTGTTCATCTGCCTCCTTCTCGGTAGTTATCTCAAAGACATTTGCATTTTGATCTCCGACGTTGATCAGATCCTCCATGCATGTCCATCCTTCCTTATTTGCGTCCATCGTCATTAATGGAACAACCCCGGCCAATACCGACGCTACCTCGGCCAGGAATAGAACCTCTGAGTCTGTAATCAGAAGTTTGGCTCTCGCCTGCTCAAGTCTGGCTGCGACATCGGTTTCGGACATTTCTTTCTGAATTGGAATCAACGCAATCGTTGCACCGCTAGCTATAGCTCCATAATAAGCTATAGGATACTCGATCTACAAGTTGCGCATTCCATGTTAGAGGCTTTACTGCGAATTCAGTTCCCAGGAAACCATACCCGGTCCTTTGCCAGGATGCCCACAACATCACCTGGCCTGATATCATATTCCGTACGGAGAGCGTGCGCAAATTGCTTGCTTTTCCTTTCCAGATCTCCGAGCGTCAGGGTGTCTTCTTTTCCATCAACACGGTACAGTACACGGTTAGATGGATATTCCCTGCGCCCATGATGGAAGACGTAATTGAATATGTCAGAATTAGGGACTGGAGGGAGCTCAAGCCTGGACTCGAAGATCATCGTTGCTGGCAGTACTTGGTTGCCTTGGAATATGCGACAGTAAAATTTGAAAGAATCAAGAACGTGAATGCGTGATAAGTTATCTTCAAATTATCTGATCTTTGGTTTTAATTCTTTGGTAGTGCTATGATTGCTGATGGTAAGATAGGGACTGTTGCTGGTCATGACAGATATTTATATTGTGTTCATCTGTCTGAATGGTTGCTACTTGTCCATGACTTTAATCCTACCTGATGATGAAAATGAATTCAAAGGCCATAAAGCCAAATTACATCCGAACTTCATTCAAAGCATCCACTTCCGGGTCGGTGTTAACAGTCGAATGTTCCTCACTCCTAAATACGATATAGTCCAAGATGGACGAAGGGATGAAATGTCGGAGACATAGTTTCTCAAGGAATATCTGATAACAACGAAGGATTCGGTTTATTAAATGTGGTATTTTTGTATTAAGCGCTCATCAACTTACCGCGAATCATGCAAGCTGCTGCATACTGGATCTTCTGTTTACGGTTTCCTAGGGTCAACGGTGCGTATGGAACAAAATGGTGTAATCTAGCCTCAATGTTGAGAATAGATGGTGGGAGGATTTGAAGCATTTCGTGGGCAGAATCTGGATGTGCCTACGGGATTTGCGCCTGCAAAGCGACCTACAGAGATTATTTACCTTGAATAAATAGACGAAGGATCTTGAACATACGTTGAGATTCCTGGAAGAATCACCCAAGATATTGTATGCTGGTATATGAATAATATATCAATAATTCGGAGTCTACGAGACCTTCCTGATCCGATGCCGTTTTATTATATCGTGTCTCAACCAGTGACCGTTGTCCAAATGGTTCCGAAGCGTCTTACTCCTTTAGTTTTTCACCGTACCATCTCTCCCTTTCAGATATATTTTATTTTGATGGATATTCAATCAGTGCTACTTATCCTTTGCCTAAAGTTACTGCAAGTTATACCCCGAACACGCCAAAAATTTATAGGTTGTCCCCTTCATCTGCATTGAGGTACCGATAGCTGCAGACCCATCAGCGTCTTGCAACTTAGAGGTCTAGACAGTTTATTCTTAGGAAACAAACCGTATGGATTTCCACATTGTGATTTATAACTGATAATACCAGATAGCATTTTTCAAGCAAATATGATCGAAAGGAAACAAAACAAGATGAAGAATGCCTAGATCTATAAATTATATTATAACTACCTTGCATCTTATATTCTGGATTGCCGGGCACTCTCTTATAGTCTATCAAATCTGCAAAGGTAACATTTGATTGAATCGTCATAATAGCACAACCAAGTAGAAGTAGACTAAACAGGTCATTTTTCCATCTATTAAGCCTAAAGCGAAAATACTATGGGTAAGGAAAACAGGAAGTTTCGGTATCACCAAACAACACCTTAGTATTAGTTTTGCTCGAATCACCCGCGGCCCTTGCCTTGAAATGCTTCCGGAGGACAATCAGTTTCGTTGTAGGAAAGTAGGCAAGTAATTGTGTTAGCTAACTGATACAATAAATCTGTATGGGTATAGGTGGATTTCCGCTGATTGTAGTAGTTATGGGGTATCGACACTATCGAATTGACTGAGGCACAACATTTTTACTGATATTAAGAAGAATAATCTAACTCTTGGATGGTATGCCTAGGAGTCCTGATGTGGCCCCAAAAACTCCAACATACCCACACAATAGCATTGTATTAGGCTTCTATCGCAATAACAACGGTGGAAAGTGGGTAGTTTTACTCCAACAAGAGAAAATATCTCACAAATTGGCAGCATAGTTAAGTCAGTGCCGCAGGCCGAATTGACGTTGTAGTATTGCGGTAGCATTCTAGCTGTCAAAGCACTAAATTGAGTCTCAAGTAGTTATACCTTGCTCTCTTGTTTTCTCCCGTCCACTGTTTCATATATTTGCAAACAGGAGGCCTTAGTTGTCCTCGCCCCTATCATTGCTGCTGCGGCTGTCATAATCAAGGGCTTTCTCCTTTCCATAGCCCCCGCGTAGAATTCATCCCCATCTTTCACCAACCACAGGGGTGTGTGGCCAGTAACTACAATGGCACACCAGATGGCCGGCCCAGCCCTCCCCAGCCGAGATAACAGCGGAGGACCTAGGTCCATGCTTGATGAGCACTAGTGATGCAATCGACTGCCACGGAGTATATCGAACACCGCAAGAGGTCACAATGGCAAATACAGCACTCTGAGAGCAGCTCGACATTATCCCTCTGCTTTCGGCTTCTAACCAACCCAGGCTTGGATACCCTCAGACGAATGAAAAGGACGGCCAACACCGTATAGTCCGAGATAAACTGGCCATGGGCTGCCTACTCAGCCGGTGGTCCCATTGACCATGTGATAACCAGTGGAAGCTCACAGACATAGAGAATAGCAGCAGAAGCCGGGCCGTGGCTCAGGGGCAAAAGAGGGTGTCTTTGAGGGGCAAAGGGGCCTAGATAGGGGGTATAGGGAGGCGCTTCAATTGCATCAAGCAACTTAAACGATCAAAAGATGCTAGGAAATAGAAGAAAAGAGGAAAATAAACAAACAACCAGAGCTTGAATGCTTCTTCCTGCGACGGAGCCAGCTCAGTTTCCACCTAGTTATCCACAAGTCCACCGGGCTGCATCGATAAGTTGCCGGATAAACCAGGCCCGGCCCGAAGCCCCCTTTTTAAGCCGGTCTCGCCGTGTCGCTTTTTTTTTCTTGGTTAACTAACTAGTTACCTCAAGCTGTTCGACCACACATCACCCCATCCTCCGCCAGTTCGGCTCTGCGGTCCTGAGATCAGAACTCTGTCAATTGCATAGCCCCAGGTGGGATGATGTGTCACCGACTAGATCTAGTTTGAGAGCCTGGGCCTCTCTTGGTGTGTAATGTTTTAATGCGAGACCAGACCTCAGATCAATGTGAGTAACTAATCCTCGTTATCAATTGATTCAATAACTAACTGTTTACATACATGAGCTTTTTGTCAAGGGCATTTCTGAAACGCTGTCGATGCTAATATGGCAGTCATTTCAGGGTGTTTGGTTTCATTTGGTTCTCATAAAAAAAATTGCAAGCTGAATGTCAGTTCAAATAATAGGTGGCCTAATGGTATATAAGTTGGAAGAAATTAACCAAAGATATAGGGAAACTAATACCCCGGGTAGAACTATCCGTCTCTCCAGTCGGCCTCTAGATTCACCCTTGCACAGGCAAGGATAATTCTGGTCAGTGGTGTAAGTGTAGCACGATCCAGCTGGCCTGCGTCATCTATCTCCATAAGCTTCTGCAGCGTGGGGGCTGGACGTATGAACTGGGTATCTTCCCGGCATACCTGCCACTGGGTCTCATTTCCCGCCCTCCATGTCTCCTCTGTGGTGGGGAGAGGCATTTGGAGGATGAGGGCGTCGTCCAAAGGCTCAAAATAATCGAAGTGGAATCTGCGACATCTTGCTGCTAGAACATTGATCAAGTTGACAAAAAATACACATCGTCGCAGTGACTCTGCGAATTTCCAGCGATTCCAGTCGGTCTCTGTGTCTGAGGTGACGGCTTCTTTATATAAACTACACAATCGACGAGTCATCTATCAAAACTTTGTGAGCCCCCTTAGCTGCCACCACAAAATAAAAAAAAAATTCCTCGAATTGCGAAGAATGGAAGCATGCGGGATGTACCTTTAATAAAAATGAAATATGAAACTCGGCTGCCAGTCCCGATCCCGTTTGCGGCCTATCAACTTCAACGGGGCCTGTTGTTGTGCTCCGATCATCCAAGGAGCTGAGGATTTGATAAACACTAACAGCATGGAGCGCAGCCAGACATGTTTCCGGCTGATCCACATACAGGTGGAACTCTCGGATCAGCTTCTCCCGCTGAGTATTTATCATGGTATCGATAAAGCTCGAGCTTGATTCGACACTACTGTCGTACGCAGAGGCACAAGCCAGTGCTATACCCAACGGCTCAGCCATACCTCCCTGTGCACAGCGATACAGGCTATGGTGGATAAACGGTGACCAAAAATCACGTTGAAGAATCTTTTTGGGATAATCGCGCACCCTCCGAGACAGTTCCTCGAAGAGTTCTCCGGTATTACTAGAGACCGTACTGTGTCCTGGGAGAAAGTTGTTTGAAAAGAAGTCCTCGTCGCAACTAAAGTCGCCATTTGGAGACAGCCCTAGCCCTATGGACGATGAAGCACCAGATGAAGAAAGCAGTGGTGGAACTTGAGGAAGTGATAGCGGCTCACCGGGACCAGGCAGTTTCGATATATGATGTTGCTCCGGTGTTTGAGAAAAGTATGAGAGCAGCTCACTGTGATATTCAGAAGGATAATTTTCGGGGAGAAAGCTTTCGTTCCATCCCATTGATGCTGACATTTCGAGGGCGGGAAATGCTTGATCATTGATATTCTGAAGCATGAGATCCGCATTACCGACCTCTGGACTCCACGGAAAGGTGGCTACAGTGCTACTACTGTCCTGAGAACCAGAAGAGGTGGCAATACTGCCATCATTGTAGGGCATACTTGGAGCAGGGATAATTATATCGTGAGCTTCACCGATCGATGTTGAGTCCCTTGCTGTCACTGCGGTATCGTCCTAGCCCACAGAGACACCACAATGAACCTCGATTAACGGCTGATTCAACCCACAAGGTTTTCTCTTGCTGCCTACACAAATTTAAAGGGCGAGCAGAGTAACATACCTGGTGCACCCGTGCAGTGGGTGGGTAGTGACATGCTGTCTGTGATTGAACACAGCGACTACATGCTGGACGAGTCAAGCAACATCGCAACTTTTTCTGTGCGCAAGTTTCGCAAGACTTTCTCTTTGAGACTCGCTCGTGATTAGCAGACTTAAGACAACGGCGTCGGTGCCGGTCTCGAAGATCGCCTAGATGGTGGAGTTAGCACTCTGGACCCCGACAGTTGGGGGGAATTGGGAAAGGGAAAGGCTTGTTTACGCCGGCGGTAGGACTTGTTGCATTGATGGCACCTGAAATCTCCATCTGCTACAACAGCAGCAGCAACAGTGTCCATGTCTCTGAGACAGCCTGTGTTCCAAGTGGGGAGAAAACCAACGGGGTCAGCCTGGATGCCAAATACAACGATGGTTCAACTCTTGTCCATAGAGCCCAGCTATCTTGTCTAGGATAGCTACTAGCTTTGGCTTTCCGACTCTTTCAATATCTCGGGTTACCTTTATTCTCAACCACTCTGGTGCACCTGACTTGCGTAAATCAAGCCTTGACTCGAGGATCGATGTATCTATGAGGACCTGCGACTCCTTCGTCCTATGAGAGCAAAGGTGATAACTGTTGGTAAGCTCGGCTGGATGTCCGAGCCTCCCTTCCTGCTATTCCTAAACACCACGTCAGAATGGATAGATGATGCTCACGATCATCGGGATCTGGGATGCAGTTCATTCGCATAAAGACCACTGGAGGAGTGCTATATTCCTTTTTACATATGCACATCTTTTTTTTTGTGCTGGCCTATTCCGGGTGGTGAATGCCTGTCTATCCCGCCACCCGTCCTTCACGCTCCCACTAACTGGAGTGTTAGGGCTGTCTTACTCGCATGTCGCGTCGATAGAGGCTGGGATAGATTTGGCTCTTGCTTGGCTATATCAAAAGTTTTCTCGTATATGCACGGAGAGAACCACGGAGCCATATCCATGGGCCCGTCGTATATCAATACAATGAGACAAAACGTGTCTATGTCGTCATCAATATGATGTATGGAGTACATGGCTTGACGCACAACGCAAGATGCAATAATATACGTCCCAGCTACAGTTGCATTACCTATCCCTGCGGCACGGCAGTGTCGGAAATGAGACTACAACTCTACGGTAGTGCAGCGAAAATGAACGTGGGAATTTTATGGGTTTGCTCTATTCATGTTCGAGAATAATATAAACGACTGAAGAACTTCCACTTCGACGGAGGATTAAAAATGGATCCAGCTTCGGTCCGAGGACCTTAAAAGGAGGTTTTACTTTTTTCTCTGTCCGATATATATCCAGATTCTACGTCGACACTAGCCATCACGCATGCCGTCTCTCTGGGTACAGGGGTTGGCCGTTAGTCTCATTCTGCCTGGCAATGTCACTACTCTTTATGCGCTTAGGGTGCGGAGAACTGTCAACATAGTCTATATGAAATGATTTCGATTGCATGTTTATCTGTGTGGTTCAAATAGCGTAAGAATATAAACAAAAGCAGCAACTCGAAGGTTATTCACAGAAATTACGGTAAGATATTATTCCCTCCTCTCGCAGTAAAAACATATGGAAAAAAGGATCCAAGGCTAACGCACGGTTAGACACCATTTCCTGCAGCCGTCTGGTACTTTGCATCAATGTGCTGTGCGAAATCAACGAACCCACGAACAACAGTCAAACCCTGCAGGTATGACAGTCGCGGATCACAGAGACTTCGATAATTCGTGCCGAGTTTCTCTTCTGATCCCATGTCCGAGCCGTCAACGCATTCGGTAACGAACTCTCCGGTTTGTTCGAGATGGAGCCCTCCAAGGGTAGAGCCGTTCTCCCGATGAACCCGGTAGCATGTCGTTGCCTCCCGGAGGATAGAACTGATATGGCGTGTCTTATGTCCCGAGCTGGCAGTGCAAGTATTGCCGTGGCATGGATCACACATCCAAAGCGGTCTGTGGCCAGACTTGTGAACGGCCTGGATTAGGGGTGGGAGAACGGTTTCAACCTTGTCCGCTCCAAACCGAGTGATAATAGTAATGCGGCCAATATGATCCTGGTCTTGAGCATTGGGGCAGATGCAATTCAGCAGTTCTACCAATGTTTCTCCAGTCATGGTAGGCCCAACTTTGATTCCGATGGGGTTTCGCAGTCCACGCACATATTCGACATGGCCTCCATCAAGCTGTCGAGTTCTCTCGCCGATCCAAATGAATGAGGCAGAGGTGTTGTAACGGCCGTCAGTTGAGGCGCTTTCGAGAGGTAGATGAAGGGCCTCATGTGATGTATAAATTGTTCCACCGTTGGCTCTCTTAGTCGCTCCCTCCTCGCCATCAGCGGGAGTGGATGGAAAAGAGCCCATGGGCGGTGTGGAGAGCGCATCTGGTCCGCGTATGAGATTCAGGGTAGCTTGAGAATGGAAGTATCCGAGCAACAGTCTGTGAGGATCAGGCTGGCGCTCAGAAAGCTCTGGTCCATTGACATTGTGGCCTCGGAATGTTGGTACCTCGGTCCCATCAGGCAGGGTTTCCCACAGAGAAGATCGAGGTTTAGCATACTGACCAGCGATTCTCCCAACGGTAGCCACGGGTCGATTGAGCCCCTGGGACAAGATATGGGATTGCTCTTCGAGAAGTCTGACCTTCTGGTTGACGATGTGAGGACGAACATCATGGAAGCTCTCGGCACAATCACCTCCCTGTAAAACGAATGCCTTTCCGAGAGCTGCTTCTGCGAATTGGCTTCGGGCAGCTTCAATTTCCTCGGGAGTGATCAGAGGCGGTAGATTTGCGATTGTATTGCAAACATCCTGCAGAACCTTGGGGTCCTTGTACTGGACTTCTTGGATGATGGTTTTCTTGGTAGTCCATGAAGTTGGGCTCCAAGAATCGTTAGACTTGGACAAATGGACCGTGGCTTTCTCTTTTGCTGCGGTATTGTCAAACATAATGGTTGACTTCTGGGTTGATGCAATCATGGTGAGCTGCAAGCAAGGTAGTTGATAAACGATATCGATGTCTAACGTCTTGATATCTGATTTAGCTGTTGACTGATACTTGTTATGTTTGCTCGATGGGTAACAATAACCCTGGAATGACGTTCACATTGGACACCTTATATACCCAAAACGGGCCTCACTGAGGCCGTTATTCAGCAAAATGGTCGATTCGGAGATTATCTGGCACGGTGGTTATCTGTCGACCTGCATAGCCTTGCTAATATGTCCTCTCGAGAGTCTTAGGGATGATCTAGAATGTGTCTGCCACAAAGAAAGCAGCATTCAAGCCCGTGCAGCGCAACAACTCATCCCTCATGGCAATCGGACAGAGCTATGGAACAGGTCTAATGAGCCCCTATTTTTGCTGCAGCCATACTATCGGAAGGAACTGGATAGTTTGCGTGCACAATATATACTGATACCATTCGAAAAATAGCCGGGTATTTGGATCTGATCCTGACAACACTGGAACGGGAGTATTTCCTTGCGTTCGAGGTACAATCAATTTGCTGAAAGGAACATGGAGGAGGCAAAAGGCATCCCTCGATGCCATGTGTATGTGCTTATACATACTGTGTTCTTCAGTCAGCGCTGTAAGATATAGCCTTAGAAGCTATATTTGGGTTGTTATAGCGAGATCTTATCTGCTATCTACCTTTCTTACAGCATATTTATTCCCCGATGCATGTATTGCCTCGCGGAAAAGTGGTAGACACTTCCAATCCTATAGAGGATAGGTTCATTCCATCAAGGACTATGCTTTATTAATGGTTCCCTCCACGCTCCTTAGCGATACCCCAAAAGCATCTCGCTCTCCCCAACCGAAGAGAAACATAAAGCATGAGGCATGACAGCACGCTGGCAAAGTGAACGGCCAGACCATGAAGTCCGGATAGGGTTTATAATTAACTTCGGATAGATGCTTTGGTGTCGATACTTGTTATGTTTACTTGCAGGAGAAGTGGGCGCCTGTTGAGGGTCATTTTATATAGTCGCTTGATGCTTTTGCAGAGAGCTCAATAACTAGTTGGCCAAGTAATTAACCTTTCCTTTACTCCGTAACAGCTTTTTCACTGGCCAAGAAATGCCATTTCTACCTTCAGGGGAACAGGTCGGACCAGACTCATGATTTGCAGCAAGTGTGAGCCCTGTGGAAAAAACTCCGTAGGTTACCCTATGCCTGCGTTCGCCTCCATCTCGGCAGACAGCGCTGCAGTCGTTATCCTACAGATCAAACATTTGTCATAGTATCTCATTAACTGCACAATATAACCCACCATCATCGCTTGATACACTGCTATGTTTGCTTCATTAGAGCTTCGTAGTGCAAGATAGTGGTAACTAATAGCAAGAAAATGATGCTGGCTTTCCTATAACTACTCCGTACAGGACTCTTGCATAACTTAGCCATCCCCCATCCCTCCACAAGGAGCTAAAGAGCGGTAAACTGGATCCCATTATCCATCCCGATCTAATGATGGTTCTGGAAGGTCGAGCTGAAAGTTTCTCGTCTGGCTATTCGGCATCCCTGGCGATATCAGCTCTCGCCTATTATCTCGCCCGAGCCAGCGGCCCATCGACAGGGGTCAGGGGTAAGCCAACCGCGGACCAAACATGCGTGTCCGGGGCTGCCTGAAGCGAGCAGAACAACAACAGCCATGGATGACCGGCAGCGATGGGGATCTTATTCCCCGCGGGGGAAACATGCAGGCTTGAGCAGAGGCAAGTCAGTCCAGCATTTCTTGGAGTCCTCATCACCCGGCGGCCACCATCTCAGCTCTCGGGACGTTCTCGTCGTCTGAATGAATCCCCGGCCATATAATTCACCCAGACTCAGTCGTTACCTTCCCAGGGTGTGTCCACACATTAACGAGTTATCTGCTTTGCAATACTGTTAGCTTGTTTTTTTTTTTTTTTTTTTTTTTTTTTTTTTATTATCTGGCCGGGGGAAGTGGGCTGAGTCTTGCTCCATCACAGGGAAGATCGCCGTCTCCGGCCTCTTATAAATGGAGAAATTGCTATCTTTTCTGACTTTCGTCCCCTTGCAATCCAAGCTGTCACGCTAAAAGCTTGGTTTTGCCTGTCGACAGGCGGAGATTGGATGGCGGATGGCTCGCAACTGACTTGGCTCGATGACGGCCGGATGCCCAACCCCAGGCCTGGCTTGTGAAAAGCAAACAAGGCGCCAAAGGGCAGATCATTTTCTTGCAGCGAGCCGGAGCAGAGCCAGCTCGTGCGACCTTTCTCGCCCATGATGTGTTCGTTATGATAAATGACCTCCCCTGGTGCGTGATACTCCAGCTTCTGCAATCTGAGATCAGGTTCGCCTCCCCCCCCCATACGAGGCGGAGGAATGGTCCCCTCTTCGTGTCTGGCCCTTGACCTTGACCATGCCGTGGCTGGGATCATTCTCATTCGCTTCAGCAGTGCAATGCAATAATCATCCCAGGGGCGGGTAGCAAAGGAGATACTCAATAACCTTGGGGGGCAGCTAATGATAATTATGATGATAAACGTAATATCGAGCAGCCCTGGCATCGGCAGCCAGCCGTTCTCGTTCTCCTCTTCCGGCCAGGTCCAGCTGCAATTCGATATCCTCCTCGCCCCCGGAGGGTGAGGGTCGGACGGGGATAAGCCTTAACTCGTTCGTATTATAGTTAATTGCGAGTTATCTGTGCTGTTGATACCAGCCAAACCGCATGGCCCACTGGACACTGGCAGCGAGGATGGATGGATGGATCAGCCCTTCTTCCCCCACAGGGACACGGGGAAGGGACACGAGAACAACGGCCGGCAAGGGCGAGAAGCAAAGATATAAAAAGCCGATGGCCTGCTGCCTCCCGGGCCCGTGGGAGAGGGCTCTGACTCTGCTTCCTCTCCAGAGGCCCAGTTACTCGTTGATTGATATCGCTCGACCAGCAGCATGAAGTTCTCCAGCTGCTTCATCCAGGGCGCTGCCCTCGCCCTCCTCGCGGGCACGGGCTCGACCTTTGGCTTCGCCGGCTCCAAGCTGGGCAAAGACATGCACGACGCTGTCATGATGGGCTACAGCTCGGATCTGGCCTTGGATCCAGGCCATTTCAAGGCTGTGATGGACAGCCCCAAGTTTGGCAGCCCCCAGGCAGAGACCGTTGACGTAGGGAGCCCCCTTTTTGCTGTGGATGTATATATGGATACCAGACTGACGGCCGGGTTAGATGCCAATTGACCACAAGAGCAACAAGACGGGCACTTACAAGCATCGGTTCTGGATCAACGAGCAGGACTACAAGCCAGGCGGGCCCGTCTTTGTGTTCGACTGTGGTGAGGCCGCTGGCCAGAGATATGCAGACAGATATCTCTTCAACGAGACCAACTTCTTCAGGCAGCTAACCAAGAAGTTCCACGGCATTGGAATCATCTTTGAGCACCGGTACGTCTTGTCTGCTCTGTTTATATATATATATCATACATGGTGTTGGACGTAAAACTGACAGGCTGAAGATACTATGGGGAATCCACCCCCTTCCCGGTCACTGTCGAGACCCCCCCAGAGCACTTCCAGTATCTCAACAACGACCAGGCTCTCGCTGATTTGCCCTACTTCGCAAAGGACTTCAAGCGGAAGTCATTCCCTAACGATGACCTGAGGCCCAATGCCACTCCCTGGGTCATGGTCGGTGGCTCGTACCCTGGCATGCGATCTGCTTTCACCCGTGACAGATACCCAGAGACCATATACGCCTCCTGGGCCTCTTCAGCCCCA
The DNA here is from genome assembly GCF_000151125.1 of Trichophyton benhamiae CBS 112371. Taxonomy (NCBI): domain Eukaryota; kingdom Fungi; phylum Ascomycota; class Eurotiomycetes; order Onygenales; family Arthrodermataceae; genus Trichophyton; species Trichophyton benhamiae. The sequence continues at coordinate 228,343 of NW_003315102.1, forward strand.
GTGCAGGCCCAGATCGACATGGCCGTCTACTACGAGCAGGTCTACAGGGGCCTTGTTGCCTACGGCTGGGGCAACTGCACCAAGGACATCCGCGCTGCCTACAGGTACATCGACCGCCAGCTCTCCCGCAATGACACCGCGGCTGCCATCAAGAAGCTCTTCTTGGGCGAGGGAGCCGAGCAAGCCAGCAATGGAGACTTCACTGCCGCGCTCATCGTTGCCTACGCTGGCTGGCAGTCCTCCGGCGCCGACGGCCAGGTCGGCAAGTTCTGCAACTGGCTCGAGGTCGACCCCAAGACCAACAAGACCGCCCCTGCTGAGGGATGGGCCCCCACGCTCGGAGACAAGGCTATGGCCGAACGTTTCGCTGCCTGGCCTACGCTCGCCGAGATGGTCAACGCCAATGCCATGACCAACTGCAAGCAGACCGACAAGTCGAAGCCCCTGGAGTGCAAGCTCGACAAGCCCAGCGAGGACCCAGACTTCATCAGCTGGATCTGGCAGTACTGCAGTGAATGGGGCTACTATCAGACCGTCAACTACCCCCAGCACCCAATCCTCTCCAAGTATCAGACCATCAAGTACAACCAGGACTTCTGCTACCGCCAGTTCCCTACCGGCGTCAAGAGCGGATACCTGCCCGTCAAACCCCAGACGGAGAAGACTAACCGTGCCACCAAGGGCTGGAATATGCGCCCATCCAACGTCTACTGGAGCGGTGGCCAGTACGACCCCTGGAACACCCTTTCTCCCCTGTCTACCGAGCCCTTTGCTCCTCGCGTCAAGGTCTCTCAGGAGATCCCCAAGTGCAACGTTTCCACCGGCCCCAGGAAGATCTTTGGCTACCTGATCCCCAACGCTCAGCACGTCTATGATTTCCGCACCTACTTCAAGCCCGGCGAGGTTTCCAGGAATCTCTTCCACTCAGCCTTGGAGGAATGGCTTCCTTGCTTCAAGAAGCATTAAATGAACGGTATGATATCAAAAAATGAAAAATGATTAATGTCTGGATGAGTTATCCTAACGGATTAGAAACTGTATATAAATCCACTCTAGCATATCATATATATATAAATATATCTATATACTTGCCTCTTCTCCAAGCAGCCTGCGAGACACCTCTCCCTAACAAGGATTATTAGCTTCAGAGGCTCATGAGCCAAATGCCAACCAATATCTCAATGCAAGCATAGCAGGAGAATCAATGGTAGCACCAATTTAATCTACCAAACAAAGGCAAGATGGCACTATCGAGACAAAAAGACAAAGTAAGTCAAAGCAGAATTCAGGGCGGTATCATAGAAGCTGCTAATAATCCTGGATCCCGGAAGCCATCGCCACATACCAATTCTAGGGAATGCAGACTCCAAACCCCAATTCAATATGCAATACAGTTCAACCTTATCGCAGCGGAATACAGCAATATCACAGTAATTCTTCGCACCTGGGTAGTTCTAAATATAACTGCCGTTTACCCGCGAGTCATGAACTTACAGCCTGTGCATCCCTTGCTCGTAACTATGTCCCCCTTAACTAGTTAGCTTTGAGCCACCTACAAATGAGAATGGATCAACCCGACGGCAACCAGCACAACTGACGAAAGCCAAAGGACTAGAAAACCAGCCGTATGTAATATCACAATGCATTATCGCCTTCTCTATGAGAGAATATGCCACGTGTGTGCGGCTTTGTGAGATTCGCGGCCAAATAACTAGATATAATAGGGGAGACCGCAGGAAGGCCCTTCCACCTATCCAGTCATCCACCATCCAACAACCCCGCGTACTATGGAGTAAGTTCAGCTCACTCGATGGTCCTTTCACGGCAGACGCCGCACATTCTGCGTTGTAGTTACGTGCATGAAGGTGAAGGATGGTTTATCCTTGCTGGTTCGCCCGACCCGTACAAAGACCACCAGCACGTCCTATGCTGCTTCACAGATGCAGCAAAAACCGCACACATGAAGATATCCAGGCTTCTCCGACTCATCAACGACTGAAAAATATGGCCAGTCCCTGGGATACCCTCCGAGGAAAAGGAAGGGAGAGAAACGAAGGGATCAATGCCTGTGGTGTGATCGCCATGCCATGGGTTTCACAGCATCTCAGCACTCACAGGCAAGCAGGCCGAATCCTTCTCATATCACAAGAGCGGCTAACACGTCTTTCTTGTCCCTCATGAAGGAATGTTGAGGCAAATTTCGGGCTGAACGGGCAGTGATTGGGTATATGGCGTCCAGAGGCCTGTATGCCATGCGCTTTTCGGCACCAACTCTTCTTGCATATGTCCGCGTGTGACAATAGACAGGATGAAACGCGGTCTAGTACAGAGTATACACTGTGAACTGCCGGCAGAGAAGAGTGTATTGAGCTGGCTGCCCTGGATTCGACAGAGAAGACCAACCTTGCATGGACATGGCTGTAGATACAAGTTACCCTGATCTCCGAGACCGTTGACTCTGAAGCTCCTGAGGCTGCGATAGTGGTGACTGATATAGCCATGCATTGCACAGGTGGTTTTCAATGTGGGATCTGTATATCTGAAGCTCTACTTGTGCCGTAGATATTGGTGATAGTTATCAGTTAGTTAACTAGCTCGTCGGTTTAACAAGCAATCAAGCCTGTAAACGGTACGATGAAATCGCATCAAATACACCTGTACGTCCCGACGAAGGATGAGCTATCCTTGTTTATTTTTATTTTTTATATTTTTAGTTGAATATTTCGTCCGTGGTTGACCAGTTTCGCTCCTCCACGAGCCAGGATTCTCCTGATTTCTTCAACGGCCGGCAGCCCCTGACACAAGCCTGGAGACTGCCTGTATCACATTCACACCAAGATGCCTTCCAGGCTCCAGGCGCCCACCATCAGGGACGAGAAGACATGCACGAACTCATCAACGGGTCACCGAGACGACAGAAAGATTAGACAGCGGGCCATGAATCGTGAATGCCAACCGTAAAAAAGGGGGACCGGAGCCAGCAACGCTCGAAGTGAACAAGCAGATAAAAAACACTTCAGTGAGCCTCGATGACTGCAGATACCGCAACCCCGGCTAATTATGGCTATTAATAGCGAAGAAGACGGCTGGTTACACGCAGACTGTCAGCATGTAGCCCGAATCTGAAGAAAGCAGCCAATGTGCGGACGCTGCCAGAGCCCTTCGGCTGAAGTTGCGCAGGAGACCCAGTATGGACTCTGCTCGAGAGATCTTTCAAACAAGGCTGGCAGAGGGTAACTAACTGTCCTATCTGACTGCATGAATCCATACCTACTTCCCGCTGTCTTCTCAACGGGCCCTACGTTAATCTACTGGGCATGGACATTTATGGCTGCCAAAGAGGCCAACTCTCACGGTATCTCTGGCTGTACGAATTCTCAGCGTGCTCTTTATTTAGACCCAGAGTTACAGCCGTTAGTTATAGGACGGTACCGAGGGATACATGCTACCTGGCTCTTTTCTTTTTACATATGCGAGGTTGTACGAGCTGCTTCGCTGTATAGTCATGTCGTGGGTACCTTTCGTACCTTCGTGCGCCAGTCAGACTTGCTTGGGCTACCTGGCTCACCTCCACGAGCTGATGGCATGAGGGTCGGACGGGGCCCCGGGAACAGAGCATAGCCCAGAGCCCCTACTCTGTCATCATGCTGTTTGGATATAAGAAATACAGCGCCCACATGGGGATCAACAGCTGGCAGCCTTTCTCCCTTTCCTGGCCCCGAATTTTCATCTTCCTCTCATGGAACAAGCAAGCACAAGGCTGAAAACGATATCCCTTCCCTTCAGAAAAGCTGCTTCTTAATACCAAAATCGGCCTCTTCCTCTCTCTCATACGGATGCTAAGAGACGCGACCTTCTCCTCGCAAACGTCTTCATGATCATGTTGCCGGTCCTTTCAATACCCAATGGTATGGACCTCAGAAGAAACGCAGATCGTGGTTGCGGCCGCGATCTGTACTCTTCAGGTTCTCATCCGCTCGTTTGTGCGTATTGGGGGGACGTTGAAATGGTTCCCTACTATGCAGCAGCAGAGGTGGCATGCCGATGATAGCTGGATGGCTGCCTCTCTCTTCCCCTTGCTACTCCGGACCGTCTGCATGTGCTGGAACTTTTCCCTAGAGAAGCCGCTCTCACAGAAAGATGAGGAGCTGTTTCAAAAGCTTGTCATGGCGGCTCGTTTAACTTATGCAATGTTGTAAGTGTGTTTCCCATGTTGGAGAAACGTGAACCAGCAGCTGACCCTATCAACTAGTCTCTGGTGCATGAAGTTATGCCTTCTCCAGTTCTACACCCGACTGGAAACGGGGTCAATTCGAGTTCACAGAGCTATTCAGATTCTCCGTTCATTCATTTTTTTGACATTCATCATCATCGTCCTTGCGACCTTACTTGAATGCCGGCCCATATACGTGTAAGCTTTCTCCTATCTACAGGATGTTAAACCAAGCGCTAGTTATGCGAATACTAACAGGCAACTTCCCTTATATAGTGCCTGGAGACCAGAGTATAACCATCGTGAGTCCAAAATACACATATTGGCAGCATTATTGGCAGCATAAAAGAGTATGTGAAGCTAATTATTGGATATATATAGATCTGTGTCGAAAGGGAACCGTGAATCTCCTCTGCATGGCATCTTTGAACATAATAACCGACCTCGCTCTCATTTTATTTCCCATACCACTCCTCTGGAGGATGAGTGCTCTCAAATTTCAGACGTAAGTCTTCAATTATTTTATATTACATTAAGTCACTTCTAACAATAGCATACATAGTAAGGTCCAATTAACCCTCCTTTTCCTTGTTGGTACACTGGTAGTCGCAATTACCGTCACTAGAATACCCCTAATTCTTAGTCATTCCGTCTCCCAGGAGTCCCGAACTTTGGTATGCCATCTTTAAACCTATACATCCCTTTCTAATCGCCATAAAGGTGGCTGACTTGGCTTGTATAACTAGTGGGCTTCAATTGAAATTGTATGTTCGGCTGTCACAGCCAACGCAGCATTCTACTATGCCTTGTGGAAAGAAAGTCAACATCTTGTCCGCCGCTGTACCCGCCCAGCAGACCAACTACCCTCGCAGCTCCAGTCTCCAGAAACCTCGTCTAGGGAGCCAGGAACTCCTCAAATATGGGTTTCGAGGACTAGCGAATCTACAATGGATTGTAGAGACAGTTTCGACATCGCGGAATACCACCTACAACTAGCTATACCTAGCACCTCCTTTTTCTCCCAGTTGGATAAGTTGGAGGCGGGAGAGCAGGAAGTGGACATGGGATAAGGAGCCACTGCCTAGGTGGTTATGACCTTGTCAATACCCTTGATTTAAAAAATTGGACTTGCTACACTGGCTGTTCCTTGCAACCACTATCTCCCTCCATTTGAAATGTGAGAATACAAGGGTGGAGATCAACCTAGCGATTTTGCATTGTCCCGTACCGGTACCCAACCAAGTCCCAGCCATTTCCTGGGGTCTCCAGGTATTGAAGGCAGTATTAGCGCCATTATCAGGTTTCAACTGGAGGATATTTAACAACCTGCTTTTTTATCATGATGTTTGGCTGATTTCCAGTAGACGATGAAATACCCTTGTGATACCAAAAGGCGGACTTGTCTCCCCCTTTAATGATTGAGGACTGTAGTTTATGTTTGTCAAATATCATGGTTAGGCGATGCTGCATAATTAGTGGTAACTATGTCAACTATTCACGTAGAATCGGATCATATAACTAATGGCCCGAAGATATAGAATGTCACAACACACACATTGAATGTAGGTTGATATATGCAAAGATGTGAAGGCAGCTCATTTTATTTCTTTAAAGCAGCAAACCTCCGGGCAAGCTCATCTACTTCGGGTATGCCTCCAAGTTTACTCGCAGTGTCCTTTGCGGCAGCTGTATTGCTCGCCTCTGAACGAGCTTCGGAGCCCCCAGAGGCCCCTTGTGTTGACCGTGCTTCGCCGTTTTTTGTTTCTGCTGGGTGAGCATCGTTTATTGATATTCCTGCTTCCTGTTCCTCGTCTATGATGATATCACCGTATGGTATCCCATGGCTCCTTGCAATTTCAGTCAAGTAGCTCTCCACGAGTGACTCCGGGGCTTTTCGAACTCGTAGTCTATCCAGCAGAATCTCCGGTAGCTCTACCGGCAGATCGTCGTCATCTTGTGCTCTGCTGACAAAATCACTTCCCCAACGTAGAGATAGTTTATTCTTCACTTCTAATAGGCCCGGGACATCACGAGGTATTCGGGCGTAGCAATAGAAAACCACCGCTGCGGAGCGATCAAGTTCAGGGTCTATATAAACCTCATATTGCTGTTCTGTAACATCTCCATCATTTCCCTCAGTTTGAACTACCGGTTCATCTGGTGAACGACCTGGCAGGCTCTCTGCGAGCTGTTGTGATGAAGAAGTAGGCGTCGAAGAGAAACCGAAGAGGTTCCATATCCCCCAACCACCCCCAGAGGTAGGTTTGGTTCCCTCACCAGCAGGATGCGAACCAGCTTTAGCTCCGCCAGCAGAGTTTTTCAATCTCGCATCCCGTTGTGCCTTGCCTCTGTGCCTCACTGGCGTTTTATTCTTCTTCTGCCCAAAAGCGAGATGGTCCAGAATATTGGCCCGAACTTGCAGCTGCTCGCAGTGCAGCTCAAGCACCTCAAGGGCCGCTATCAGGTTATCGTTCGAAATAACATCTTCCGTCTTTATACGAGCAAAGTCCTCCCGGCCTTCTTTTAACAGCTTTGCAAGCTCTCGATGCTTTGCCTTGGAATAGCCTTGCCGTTCTTTCTTGAGTTGACGGAGTCGAAAGACGAGTGCCTGAAGTGCGAATATTAAGTCTTGCTGTTGGATATGGAGAACAAAACATTAGCCCGTATTCATAAATGCAGAGAAATATAGAAATCCGAGTAAATGATGCATTCCGGCGATGTGTGGTGGTGCTGGTTGTAAATACAACGACGTCATCGGACGACTTTGGTGCCGGCCATATGCAGAGGCAGAAGAACAGACAACCTACAGTTTGCTTGGGTAACGGCATCTCGGCTAGCAAGAGTAAATCATCTCGTAAAATACAATAAAATTAAATGCCGTATCTATGGCGTTGCTGTTGTATGTGCGGTCAAGGAAGAAATGCTTGTAGTTGGCGTTGACGTCGACGTCAACTTGACCGCGGGAAACGCTTTTTGCTTGGGAGCATCTTCGGCTCTTTGCACCTCGACTTCAACAACTTCGCGCCGTAGCTTTGCGCCCAACAGCTACGCCTTAGGACTTCACGGAGCCTAGAGGTCTACTCGTTTAACTATACATGCATAGCATACATTCAGAACTGGTGCAGACATTTTCTGCTTCTCAATCCCCCCCTCTGCCGCGGAACAAGGCACATTCTCGCGCCCTACTGATCTGAGGGATCATGGATGATTCTACCTGCTTCAGCTTAGCTGGTAGATGATCCATGCTAGGAAATACTAGGCCCTGCAGCAGATCTTGGAGGGTCGGTTATGATAATTGAACATGATAGTTGCAGGCGGGATAGAAGCAGAAAGCTGCCGGACGATCAGCCATAGAAATTGGATAAGCGGACCAGGCTTGAGACTGACGGCACAGGGACAAGATATCAATACCAAACAGTCCTTCGCGCCGCCCGTGAGCGAGGTTGATCCTTGTCTAAGGGATTCCATAGTCATGGTCCGCCTAATGCAGATGTCCAAGCCCTGTGAGATTTGCGCTGACCTGGTAGGAAACGGCACATATCAGGGTACAGGCCGCCACCGATGAACAGTGCAACGCGGCATCTATATCCAATATGCTCTGAAAACAAGCCATTTATGTAACAATGGCAAGTTACGATTACTTTAGGAGAGGAAGCAGGTCATCAAAGAAATTCCCAAACGAAATACTAGCCTACGAAATGTACTCGCTCGCCGCCCATAATCAATGCAGGACACATGGAATTAGCTCGAGAACAACACCTCCTTAAATGCATGGATGAACACTTGTTATACCTGCTTGGAGGTACAAAACTGTTAGATTAAGATTAATGCTAAAAGAAAATCCAGTATACTGTTACAATCCAATATAGAGGTCGCTATGACAACGTAAAAAGCTACTTGAAGATACCCTAGCATGTTTTACAAACATGCCAATAATATATGACTATACTGATTCATCATTGGAAGGGTCATTAGGATGTGTAATTCCTATATGCCAGTCTTAATCGCTGTCATCAAGTATATCCCAATCATTGCCTGTTTCTAGAAAGGAAGATAGAAAAGCATACTCAAGATCTGGCTCTAGACCACCAAAGAAAGCAGGATAATCATACATATCACTCCATCCTCGGCGTTGGGTTTTCCGCCGTGATCGCTTTCTGTCAATCTCTTTGATGAGAGCGGCATCGAATATATATGGCTGGCCGGTCTGAGGGTCAATATGGGCGTAATGGCATTTGTTTCCAAAATAGCATCCTGGTCGAAATGGAGGCGCTTCTCTCTTTTTTCCTGTTGCTTCGTCTACCTCTTGTTTCCAGTTTTTTACAGCAGTCTGGAAGTACCGGCAGGGTATCCTCTTCATACTCCGGTTATATTCTTTGATGATTGACATCTTCAAGGGATTAGGTGTGGTATGGGATTTTCCATTGGTTTCAGATTGATTGGAGGATGATGCCTCGTTTTCAACTGTACCTTTGGAGGAGTCTCCTGTACCTGCTGGTGGAGCAGGAAATATTGCGGAGGGTATAACGTATCTGCTGGGCTTACGGCATAAGGGACAAGATTTTTTTGATTTCGAGCCCCATATCGCAGATGATTCACCAGAATAAGAGCTGTCGCTGTCGCCACTACTTGGATCTTTCTTGGGATTTCTCCAACGTCGAATACATTCTAGCCATCAAGTTCGTTAGTGGAAGCTCCAACATGCGCAGCGATTGGAGATGTCAAACCTAGGCAAAATACATGATCGCATTTAGTCAATAAGCCGTATATTTTCGGAACTTCTAAGCAGATAGAGCAATGCTCAGGTGCCTTGGACGAGCCGTGTGGTTGGCGAGGCCGCAACGGTTTATCTGTGAAAAAGCCTGCTGTTAGATAACTGTTGATTATATTCCGAGACTCTCCGATGTTTTAACATGTTCTTACGCCAGGAACCAATACAAAGCAGAATCAATAGTATCTTTACTGAGGCACTTACTGGAATCTCGAGTGGTAGCGTTCGCATCGCTCGAATCCGTGGGCGCATCAGCCTTCTGGTCAACGCCCTGTAGGCAGGGATCATGGCGGAAGTAGCATAGGTCTCCCCTCTGGCAGTGGCCTCGCTTCCACCATTTGCAGTTAACAAGCTGGGGCGCGTCTCGAGTACGGCGTACCATAGCGATAAATATCCTTGTGGCTGCTGGTTTTGCCCAGTTTATTGTTCGTGCGATTTGTAGATAGATAGTTCGAGGTCTCTAGGATGTTTTTGTTAGCTCGATGTAGTCTACTCGACAGTTTAAGCTCGGTGTTGTTTTTTGATTGGATTCTATTTTTGATTTCAAAAAGGTGATTGGATGATTGAATTTTTAAATAACGTGCCCACGCATTAGATGATACTCTTCTCGCTGACTAATACCAAGCTTCAGGTTACGGAGGCGATCTAGGCGATGATTAAAATATACGCAACTGCATGGAGCAAAGGACGGCTGCCTGCTGGATTTGGGGATGTGGATGCTCTAAATAGGGGGCGGAGGGTGGGCATAAAGCAAGAAGAATAGTAAACATGTATACCTGCAAGGGACATGTTTTGAAGCCATGATTATCAATAAAATTAATATACAAGAAGATAATAAGATATAAAGGGGGATATCAGAAGGGTATAAATGTTAGAAAAATCATAGGGGGTTCCACAAGTGTCATAAAAAAAGCCCCGGCCTACGCGTAAATCTCATCGTGAAGGGTGAATTAAGAAATAAAGGTGTAAAAGATGGGCGGCAAATATAAGGGGGTATATAGGCCTATATTCTTGCAATAAAGTAGCAAAGAATATATAAAGGGGTGACGATCAGGTAAAATGTGAAGTTAAAAAGTAGAAAATTAAAAAAAGTAACGCGCTTCCAATCCCAGTCAATTACTCCATGCTTTCCGCTTTTCCTTTTTGTTTTTTTTTGTATTGTTTAAAAGTTCACGAATATCGTGACGATCAGGAAGCTAAGCGTGAGACTCATAATGGAGATTGCGGCAGCCGAAGCAGCGTTATTATGAGTTGGAGCAGGCGCTTTTTCGGAGTTGGTAGGCGTTGGCATGTTGATTGAGGAGCCATTGGTGGGATGGTGAACGGAAGAGCTAGGGCTCTCAATAAATACGTGAGGCGATGGGATGTAGGCGTCTGGAGATTTCGAGGTGGTGGAGTAAGCCGCAGTCGCAGACGATGACGTGGTAGAGCTAGACTTACTCGGATAAGAGCTCGTTGGCGTCGGAGTGCTTTCGGAGCTGGACGAGGCGGATGTAGAGGTAGGGGTCGGCGATTGCGTAGAGGACGAGCTTGAAGGAGTGGACGACGGCGCGGGCGAGGAAGAGCTTGAAGATGGCTTGGGTTCTTTCTTGTCGTCATCCTTTGGCTTCTCATCTTTATCACCATGTCCGTAATCACCGGAGCCACCACTGTTACCCCCTTCGAAGACGACAATAGTGGCCTGGGTACCCTTGGGAACAGTAACGACGCAGAAGGCAGCACCACCTGCACCATCAGTACCACTGCCAGTGATTTCATTGACCTTGTTCTTGGCTGGGTCGATTTCACAAGGGAGCCCATTGCATCCCTCGCATTCAACCTTGACACCGAACTTTGGGCTCTCATCCCTGAAGGGAGTTGTCGTTTCCAGATAGATGGGGTTCCAGCCCAGCTTCAGGAAGGTCTGCCCACTATGATCGGTGTTTGCACCACTGACATACGGAGACCAGTTACCCCATGGGTTGGCATTAGTTCCCCATACACAGGCAGTATCAGTGTCAGTACCTGGAGGGTTGATATAGTAGCTAGACGAGCGAAAGTTAGCAAAGGGAAACAAGGGGTAAAATGACTATCTTCTTTCTTTAATACATACTGAGCAGCAGTTGAGCACCAGTAGGACGGATCGGGAACTGCGAGATCTGCGGTATCCTGCACGCTGGTAGGGATTAACATAGCCTCATTTCCTGGAAGGACAGTTTGGCAGAAAGAAACCACTCCTCCACAGCTGTTCTTGACTTTAACAGGGCCCGTGGCATCAACGCAGTACGGCTTCTCGGGGAACGGCTTGCTAATCTTTCCACTTTTATCACAGTAAAGACCACCATTCTATTAAGAAAGAGTTAGGCGAGTTTGCTATCCTTCCTAGTAATAATTTAGACGTACCATTGAAGCGGGATAGGTGTAAGCAGTCGCCTTTGGGTCCCATTGTGCCATAACTTGGCCGGGGGGGCAAGCATAGGGACAATAGCTATCAGGCTTGCAGGGCTGGTCGGGACTCATAGCCCATCCAGCATTCATCGCCTTTGGGGTAACAGCCACCAGTCCAGCATCCGTGGGGAACTGACATTGGCCATCTCTCTTTTCAATATAGGACACCCCATGGGCTTCCAGTGCAGGGACGGACCGATGGAATCTTTGGTGGCCTCCTCCATGATGACGGCTGAACCCAGAAGTATAACTATGGAAATCGGCGTGTCCAGCTTGGGATGGGCCGGCAAGGAAGAAAAGGACGGCTGACGCCCAGATTGGTATGCGCAACATATCGACTTTCAATAACAGAATTTGTCGCACAGCTGATGCGCAATGCTGACCTTTCTGTTCTTTCCCAGTAACCCTTGCGGTAAGCGTTTTCTCTCGGTATCTCTTGAACGGTAGTAAAGAATGGCTGATAAAAGACAAACGGGCAAAGGGAAGGATAATATCCAAGCAGTTATTCTAACGACCGTGTAGGAAAGGACACAACAGAAAGGAATGGAACGCGGGGAACAGTCTCGACAGTAGCACTAAAGGAGTGACAGGCAGGTTTCGCAAAAGAGTGTATGAAGTGAGGTGCAAAAACACTTTTTGAAGATTAAAAAGCAGTCGAGCGCAAAAAGGAGGTTGACGGCGAGATTTGAACTAACTGGCGAATGCGGGCGTATTTAGTGGGACGCCATCTGGGGCAAGTTAATGGCTGCCAGGGGTCATGCAATCTCCTAACTAAGAAGTGTGGCATCGGCGACCATGGTTATTACTAGCCTCGCCAGCCAGGCACGGCGCTGGGCCAGGGACGCGGTTTGTGCCTTGCATCACGCTGGTATCCATCCAATCCAGGGCATTCCTCGATTGAGAAAAGGGCGCTTCTGTACTCCGTACGCCATCATCAACTAACCAGATAACTCATCACAGTTCGTATGCCCTTGTCAGTATATACACAGGGTTGTTCCAGCATAGTCCCGCCCATTCTTCTTCGAGCCTGGGCTTCCTCCATCCGTATCGTATCAGGTTCTCCAGGACAACCGAATCACTCGCGCCGCGGAGAGCCTCTGTGGGCTCGACCAACAATCGTATCCAGAAAAAGATTTGGTACCTGTTTGGTGCAGGGGTTAAATTGAGATCGCCAGTGTAGTCCAATAAGATCCACCACACGGACGAGGTGGCTCCCTGACCCTGTCGAGTCGGCACTTGGCTGTCGCATTTTTACTCGCTATGGCCGGCCAAAAATAATTGCGAAGTTGACTGCTCGCATTCCTGCAAAGGCAAAATTCGCTAGTTTTGGCCACGGGTGAGATTGAGCTTTAGCCTCAGATATTCCACGTGATGTGATTATGTATCACCAGCGTGCTTGGACATGTTGGAAAAGGGGACTCGGGAGGCAGGAGACTGCCACGGCAACTTGATGCGTGGTCGTATGGAGTATATTGGGTCGCAGATCATCATAGTAGTTTAAAAGCGACTGTTGTCGTCCGGGAAAAGGGACCATCAATCAGGAGAACTCCAGGAATATTCGGAGAGTGGACGATCTCCTGTCAAAAAGAAGATACTCCTTATTCTTTGACAGTGTAAGTAAATGGCTCAGTCTATTTGGGTTTATTCACTGTGATGGAAACTCTCGCCAGCCGTGGAAGGCCTCGCCAGTCGGAAGCATTTCTTGGTCTCCGGGTGATGGCGGGCCATCTCGCCATCCCCAAGCAACACAGTAATGCCTTGCGAGCAACTGCCACTCCTCGACCTCGTCCAGCATTTCAAGTCCTGCAACTCGACTCTTCTCGTCCTCTCCGATCCACTTCTCCCAGATGAAATCAATATCGGCGACGCCCTGACCGCCTGAGAAACCGTGACTCTGCAACCGCTCCCTCTGGGCTTGTAGTGTCGCATAACGATGAAGCGTCTGTAGCTGAATCCCGCGAGCTGCCAGATTATTCACCATCGTTCTTCCGAATGGATCATCCGGTCTAATGGGTTCATATATAACCAGTGCAAGGGGTGTGGTTGGACAGAATACGTTATCCGTAAAATAAGAGATAACCTTCACGGCATCGGCAGGAGGAAGATATACGAGACAACACTCTGAGATCAACAAGGTCGGGGCGCTTGAATCTATATCTTGAACCCGTGGACGGTCCGGGCCGTTGGACGACGCTGTGAGCGTTCGTAGATCTATGGGGTGAATGTGGTAGTGTTTCGAGTGGAATGCATCACCATTGGAAGAGGTCATCACCTCCTCTCGGTCTGTGATGCGGAGGGCGTCCAGGAGCGGCGGAGAAGAGAGGATCTTCGCGATCTTCGAGGTCGTGTTTTCTGCAAAGTCGAGTTCATGGTACGTCAGATCCAGCTCTGGATTTTCTGACAACAGCCTGAATACTCGAGTATCCGACCCAGCTCCGAGCGAAATTATCTGCTTCTTCTTCTTCTTGTCTGCCCAGAGGAACCGGGAAACCAGCGTGTCAATCGAGGTTGTCCGCACAAATGTTCCTGGGTGTCTCCAGTTAGTGCATACCAGGCACGAGACAAGCGACACGTACCTCTGTTAATGATGGGATACCTTCGTATCTCAGCTGTCTCTGGTGCAAAGATAGAGGCAAATGGATCGTGAAGATAGCCCAGCTCGACGGCGCTGAGCCTCGAGACGCTGGCATCGTTGTCTGTTTGCTGCACCACCTTGTCCCCAGAGCTGCCCTCCCCGCGGCCTGCGGTGCCCGGATAACCGGCCCTACCTCTTCCGCGGCCTCTTCCACCGCCCCGCCGCAGTGTATTGAGATTGGGAATGTGAGCAGCCGCCATTGGAGAGAATATATCCACGTTGGCTGTTTGTTGTTGCTGTTGTTGTTGCTGTTGTTGTTGCTATTGTTGTTGTCGTCGTCAGTCGTAGGTTGGATAGATAGCTTTAGCTTTCGGTCGTAAGTAGGTTAACTATTTAAGTTGCCCCACGGCGTTCGTGTTCGCTGTCAACATCGACATCAGACTCACCACTCTGATTAAGACAAGGCCCACGCTGTAGACAGCGCAGAAGATTTTGAGATGTAGGTAGTGAAATGTCGAACGACTATTGATACATTCTACACAGGTCTATATAAGTCTCTCGCATGGCTGTCCATGAGATCAAGAATACAAAAAGCTGTTCCGGCACAGCGGGCAGCTGCTCGAGTTGCTGCTCCTAAACCACCTGAACAAGCAGTCTGAATGGAACGTATTCTTGCAAGTTCCGCATTTCTTGTTCGGCGTCTGCATGTTAGCGGAAATGATGGAGCAGCAGATGGGACACTCGCCCTGTCCCTTCAAAGCTCCCTGTACATTCCGTCTGAATGCCATCAGTCCGTCCATGAGATTTCCGTTGGAAAATAGGATCACCCCCTGGATCACCAAAAGCCAGCTCTTCCATTTCTTCTCGTCAACGGCTACACGGGAGCGTCCGCTAACAGTGGCTTGATGCAACGGGTAGGTTGGGGGAAGGGATATAGCAATAGATGTCGGTGGTGATTCCTCATCTATTTCGATGCTGCCGATGATCTCCGCCGCTTTGGAGGATACTTTGACTTCGAGAGCATGATCCTCGCTGTCCCAGTCCTGGCCAGAGTACCAGTCGCTTACACTCTGTAACGAGTCCTCTATTATAAGAGGAGAAACCTGATAGTAGTTAGCAATACAGGCCAAATACTTCCCCCAGATAAAACTACTCACGTATCTCTGTGTCCAGGTTTCCACAGGTGTCTTCAGCCGCTTTTTGCAGTCAACCCACCAAGCCCGAGTGATGTTTGGTAGGTATCTCAAAGCTAGGTAGTAGATATGGACTAGAAGCCACTGCATCTCCCTTTTAGATGACTCGGCAGTATCTAGTTCAAACGAGCGAATCTCAAACTTCGAAGCATCAATCAGCTGACCCTGGGGCGTCTCTAGGCAGTCGAACGCGAAATCTAACAAGGAACTCAGGCAATCTTTCTGCTTTATATCAGAGCTGTAGCCCTCTTGGACAGGTATTGACTGAAGATAAGTTAGAACAGGCTATTTTATCACTGGGGTTGGTTCGGACAGCACGTAATCTCACCGAAGGCGCGAAATGATCGAACACCACTTTCCAGCCAAGAAGATACGAGCGAGCTCCCAGCCAAAAATTCTCGTCTATATCTGCCTCTTTAAATGGTGCTATGGGTGGCACTTGCGAGAGAAGAGCCAAGAGCTGATCTGGTAGATGGACTGCAGTTTTGGAAAGCGCCACATCGAAAGATAAGGTCTCCTGGATTTTGGGTATTGCTCGATGAATTATTCCATATGTTGCACGCTGTACACCTTTGCTTTCGATGGAAAGGCTGGAAAATAATTCACTAATATCAGAGATTGCATCAGCATTGATGGCAGACAGTTCTCGCGATAGGAGGTCGGTTGTGATATCCCAGGGTAGGTCAGAGTGAAACGAAGGACCTATTGTTATTACTGTGTCAGAAAACTGATACCTTATGCCATTGAATGGGGTCAAGCTTTACCGAACTGCTTTAACATGTTGACCATAGTTTCTGTGTGCGACTTTCGAGCTTCTTTCCATGCATCCTCCAGATCCTCATTGCTGTCCTCAGTCGCCAGCTTCCTCAAGCAACTGAACAAACGCAATGAGGAATGTAGAACAGGGAGATATTCGCTAGATAGCTCTCCATTTTGCCACAATGTCTTCAGTACATCAAACAAGTCTGGCCAATGTGATCCATATATTTCCTTCATCAAGGGCAAAACTGCGGACAAAACTTTCAGTATTTCTGAGAGTATTCCAACCCCGAGTTCCCCAGACTGCAAACACGTAATTAGATGCTTCACTAAGAACACCAGTCTCTGCGTGGGGATATTCTTTGCTGGATTGTTTCCTCCATGCATCAGAGAATTGAGGACTACTAATTTTCGTAAATCTGTGACCGTGGTGTCAGCCAGAGGAGTAAAAATGAGACCCAAGAATATTAAAAGCTCACCTCCAATATTGTTGGTATCCTTTAAACCCGTCATATCTGCAACTAAGTGGTTACAGAGCTTTGAAACGGTTTGCGTCTCTATAATAGAGTCCCTATATCCAACAATAGTTGCAATTAAAACAAAGGGATTAGAAAGCCCTGTGGTTTCCATTGCTGCTTTTAATTTGCCATCAGCCGACGGTGTCGGCTTTATTGCGTCCCTTTCGGTCACGATACGTGCGAAGCACTCTGCAAACCGATATGCTCGAGAACCGGTGCCTTCGAAGTTGTATACACTTCTCTCCCAGAAGGATACAAATGATCTGGCGCCAGCCTTATAGGCTGCATCTGCTGTACATGACTTCTGAATCCAACCATTCATCAGGATGCGAGCCTCAGAAACAATTTCAAGTGCAATTGCTCGGGTGTCAGAAGTAAGGGGATATAGAATTGCCGTAGACTCGTCAATACTCAATTCTTCATCAACTAGCTGGATAATTAATGGAAAAAATGTGAAAATATTCTCGAGCGGTGGTAGAGGCACGGCGTCAATACCGACAGCTGTTAGAAGCTTGGTGACATAGTATGCAAGCCGGAATGCTAATGGGAAGCCATCCCGGTCTCTTGGGACGGCACGTAAAATGTCCAGGTTACGTGACGCATCAATGATATGCACAGCACCCCCTAGCGGACTCATTATTGAACATGATCGCTTGGGGGGGACTTCAATGTAAGGATCTAGGGCGACCTTCCATGAACTCTCTCTAGGTAGTAGCGAGAGTAATAGCTTAGGGCTATCATGTACAGACGATTGATCGAGAACTTCTTGGACAATGGCTATTAATGACTCGACACTATCGAATGAATTAGTAGAGTTTTCTATACCCCAAAGAAATTCCACTTACGATAATGATTCATCGTCCACCGTTTTGAAATTCCTTTCCAATACTTCAAGGGTTGGTTTGAGAGAATTATTATCACCTCCAATGTTCGTAACTTGATCTTTTAAGGATGCTGCGAGTAATGCTACCTCATCGTTGGAAGATTCGGTAAGATATAAGAGTTTGGAAATTAATTTCGAGCCATTTGAGCTTGTGACATATGATTGGATTGGTGTGGCACTTTCTGTAGAAAGTAGCAATAATCCACGGAGAACCTCCACCATTGAGTCTTCACTGGACAGCCTTTCAATTAAAGAATCAAGGATGGTATTAGAAATCTCCGGCCCTAGTTTCTTGTTCCGAAGAACTGCTGCAATATCCAACCAAGACTGATGGTCCCCACGAACACCTTGCTGAAGCACGCCTAAAACCAACAGCTTAAGGTCTGGATTATTTTCTTCATCAAGAGCTGTCACTGAGGAAAATAAATTGCCCATTGATGGCAGTTGAGAAGAGGAAATCAAAGTATTGTGGTATGCACTAATTGCTTTTCTGAGCGCGTTATTAAATCCTTTCCTGCTCCGGCAGGCAAATAGAATGGACACCAAGTGCTCTGCTGAAGGCGACAAAATGAGCTGAGGGAGGGTATTGGTAAGAAAAGGATCTAAGGCTTCCATCTCGCCCATTAGTGATGGTATCTTGGTAAGAGCCTCATCGACCACTGCTGCAGCGCCATATGGTTTCCCATTTCGGGATTGAAGCGTTTGAAGAGATGTCTCTATCAATGAAAACGAGCTACTTTTTATAGATTCCACAACAAAGGCATGCTGACTGCTTTCAGAAACTTTTGTAACAACTCCACCACAAAGGGTGAAAAACCGACTTCCTTTAGAGCAAACCGAATCCTGGGAAGCTCGGTATGTTTTGGACTGTTCTGGCTCCGAAATTAAAATGTTATCTTTCAGTATTGTTGCCAATTTTGTACATAAGCCGCTGGTGGTGTCGTGTTCTAGAATTTGGCTTAGAGCAATAAATAATTCAACACAAATCTTGGAGGCGTTGGGATCATCTATTGTCCATATGGCTTGTGCTTGATCTGCAGCGATGAATTGCACAAGGATTGGAAATAGATGGTCTTCCAAGAATTTGAGGTGCTTTTCACCTACAGGAATCTTACTGCTCATCCAAATGCTCATTTTAATATAAGTAGTCCAGGCAGCTAACAAGTTTGTCCTTGCTTCCTCCCTCTTTTTGAGTGAGCAGTGGATTGCCTCAGCAATAGATATTATGGAGTGTATGGCAGCTTCGTCTCCCTTATCTATTTCCAGCACCTCCATTGGGAGTGACTGCAAGATAAGTTGTAACTCTGACCAATACGATGGGCCAGCCCCTTCTGACCCAGCTTTGATATATCGCATCAATTGCTTTTTAGCCGGGGATTTAGCGGAGTAATATGTGGTCCAGAGTTGAGGAGATTTTTTGGTAAGTGCCAATAGGAGTCCCGAAAACGTGGAGGATGAGCCAGTCTGTGATATACCCAGTGATTTTGATAGCACACAGGCACTTATTGTTTTCCAATTGACGCAGTCGATATTCTTGGACAGACAAGTTTGCAGAAGTTCATACAACGATCGTCGGACAAATGCATCCTCATGGTAGGAAAACTTCCATAAATCTCGACTCTGAAGGATATTCTCTACCGAATCCGCATCTTTGGAGAGCTTTTCTGTCGGGGTAGTGGCTGATTTGGATTAGCATATTTCTTCAATGGGGAAAATGGTCGGTGCATTAATACCTAAGAGCCTACTAAACTCCAGTAACGCTGTTGCAACCACCCGCGCATGTTTTGCATTTGCGTCGTCTGGCCGTACAGTTCTTTCATCACTCAGAGTTTGTGGCGTTTGTTGGAGTGTAGCGTCCGCTACGAATTCGAGTATGGAAGTCTGGTACACGGTCCATATCCCCTGTTGCTTCTCTTCTGTCGGAAATGATTTGGCGAGTGAGTCCTGTGCAGACTTCTTAACGAGCTTATCATTTTCGTACAAGCCTGCCAGCCATGAACCTATGGTACCACTAATATACCGTGCAATGCGTTTTCCAGCGGTGGAAACTATATCTCCTTGCAGACTGTGGGCAAGCTGCCGGACTCGACGAGAGGAATCTATCGAGGTGCGTGGGTAAACCTTAGACTGAACAAAACAATTTTTTTTCAAAAAAAAAGAAAAGTAAATACTTCTATTCCATTAATCTGTCTACTGCGAAAGTAAGGGGAACGCACCCATGCTTCTAGCAATCCATCATCGAGGGAGGAATTGCTTGACACCACATTGGATATATGACTCTGCAAATCTTCAAGTGCTCTGGCCTTTGTGGTACTGTCTTTTTTTAAAAGATTCTTAAACGTGACCACAGTCTGGGGGTCGGATATTTGAGATAAGTCTGGCGGCTCGTAGACATAGGATAGGGATGATGCCGGGGTTTCCTGGGCAGGTCCGGCAGTAGAGAAGCCGCCAAATGGACTGAATGAGCCTCCCCCGAAGCCCCCAGCAGCTGCTCTGCTGCTTGAAGCTTGGGATTTGAACTTCTTTCCACTCATGGCCGGCGGGGCAAGTAAAAGTTGAGATGTAGTTAGAGAAAGATGGAAGCAAAAGTGCGGAAAATAAAACCAAATGAATAGAAGGTCTGGAGCTAAGTTCAGCCAAATCCAGTCATCGTTCAACTGTTCTGCGCTTCCGTGGCGTTGGATCGAAAAACAACCAGCTTTGCCGGCGCGGAGCAGCTGTCGTTCGCTATCCGAAAACAGCTCTCCGACGGCCTTGCGTATTTATCAGCGGCGGGGGAAGGCCAGCGATTGTTCACGTGACATGATGACTAATAGCTAGCTAGTTAGTTGAGCTTAACTAGTTGATGAGGCTCTGCGGAGTTTCTTTTGATGTTCGAGATGGAAGTTCAGAAGTTGACATTATCGTTGATATCAGTCACTGCTTGGTATTTTGACTGGGGAAATTTGCCCTGGGCCAGGTGAAGTAGCCGTCGCCTTTCCTGATTCCCACAGCTAGCCGTGAAGCTTACAAGATGGAGTTCCTTATAGAGTAGGTCTGGCCCTTTTCACGAACCGCAATTCTCAGAGCTAACTATTCTTGATTCAACAAAGTGACCTGCCAATTCTCTTTCCTTACCCTCGGATATATCCTGAGCAATATGCATATATGTGCGATCTCAAGAAGGTCCTGGATGCGGGCGGCCACTGTGTCTTAGAGATGCCCTCTGGGACAGGGAAAACAATTACTCTACTCGCCCTGATTGTCGCCTACCAACAACATTACCCAGAGCATAGAAAGCTGATTTACTGCTCCCGAACCATGTCTGAGATCGAAAAGGCCTTGAGCGAACTACGCGCGCTAATGAAATATCGTTCCCAGAAGCTCGGAGTTGTGGAAGATTTTCGAGCCTTGGGCCTCACCAGCAGAAAGAATTTGTGTTTGCACCCTTCCGTGAAGCGCGAAAAGAGTGGAGCAGTAGTTGATGCTCGATGTCGGAGTCTTACAGCAGGCTTTATCAAGGAAAAAAAAGAGAAAGGGGAGGACGTTGAGCTCTGCATATATCATGAGGTCCGCTCCAGCAGTCCATCTCAAGGTCCAAAGCTGACTTGTTGCAGAACTTAGACCTTTTAGAACCTAGTAACTTAGTCCCACCGGGTGTTTTCACACTTGATGGACTCCTTAAATACGGAGAACAGCACAAGCAATGCCCATATTTCTCTGCTCGGCGAATGGTAAGCTTAATGGCAACCTCAATCGAGTTGCCTTTCGACCATATAACACTAAAAATTCTACTAGATGCCATATTGCAACGTCATAATATACTCTTATCATTATCTTCTCGATCCGAAAATTGCCGAGAGAGTATCCAAAGAGTTATCTCGCGATAGTATAATAGTATTTGACGAGGCACATAACATCGATAACGTTTGTATCGAATCTTTGAGCATTGATCTCACAGAGGACTCATTGCGAAAAGCGAGCCGTGGCGCCAACAACCTCGAACGTAAAATAGACGATATGAAGAGTTCGGATGCTGACAAGCTGCAAAATGAATACCAGAAGCTTGTTGAAGGGTTGCGGGAAGCAGACGAGGCGAGAGAGGAGGAACAGCTGATGGCAAACCCTGTTCTTCCAGATGATCTTCTGAAAGAGTCTGTACCTGGAAATATCCGTCGGGCTGAACATTTTGTGGCCTTTTTGAAACGCTTTATTGAATACCTAAAAACTCGGATGAAAGTTACCCATACAATCTCGGAAACACCGCTATCGTTCCTTTCCCATCTCAAAGATCTAACGTTTATAGAACGAAAACCTCTGCGGTTTTGCGCAGAACGACTTACATCCTTGGTCCGCACACTGGAGCTTGTGAATATCGAAGACTACCAACCTCTTCAAGAGGTTGCAACATTTGCTACGCTTGCTGCAACGTACGAAAAAGGCTTTCTACTCATTCTTGAACCCTTTGAATCGGACACGGCAACCGTTCCCAATCCGATTTTACATTTTACTTGCCTGGATGCAGCTATAGCCATAAAACCTGTGTTCGACAGGTTTAGCTCAGTCATTATAACTTCTGGAACACTTTCTCCTTTGGAGATGTATCCAAAGATGCTAGGATTTGATGCTGCCCTACAGGAATCCTACAGTATGACCCTTGCCCGCCGCTCTTTTTTACCAATGATTGTTACTCGGGGCTCCGATCAAGCACAAATATCATCATCGTTCCAAATACGCAACGATCCAGGAGTTGTTAGAAATTATGGCAACATGCTCCTTGAGTTTTGCCGTATTACCCCCGATGGGGTGGTTGTGTTCTTCCCATCATACCTCTACATGGAGTCTATAATCAGTATGTGGCAGGGGATGGGGATTCTAGACTCTGTCTGGAACTATAAGTTGATTCTCGTGGAAACACCCGATTCTCAGGAGTCGTCGCTTGCTCTTGAAACCTATCGTACTGCATGTTGCAATGGTCGTGGTGCTGTACTCCTGTGTGTTGCCCGAGGAAAAGTTTCTGAGGGAATTGATTTCGACCATCATTATGGACGAACTGTCCTTTGTATTGGTGTTCCGTTTCAATATACAGAATCCCGAATCCTGAAAGCTCGTCTCGAGTTCTTACGAGAAAACTATCGTATACGCGAGAACGATTTTCTCTCTTTCGACGCACTTCGACATGCTGCGCAGTGCCTTGGACGTGTCCTTCGTGGAAAGGATGATTACGGAGTCATGGTCCTTGCTGACCGTAGATTCCAGAAAAAACGAAACCAATTGCCTAAATGGATAAGCCAGGCCATGCTTGAGAGTGAAACGAATTTAAGCACTGATATGGCTGTTGCAACGGCGAAGAGTTTCTTGAAGTCAATGGCACAGCCTTTTAAAGCAAAGGACCAGGAAGGTATTTCAACATGGAGCTTGGAAGACCTAAAGCGTCATCTGGAAAAACAGAAGCAAGAGATAGAAAAGACACAGGGGAATAAAATGGCGTGGGATGCAACCAACACGGGAATAGCCGATACTGCCATGGTTGATGACGACGATTTTAATGAGGACCTTCTCGCAGAACTCGAGTCATAAGCCGGGTTCAAATACCCGCAGGTAGATTTTGGGGAGGGTACGAACATATCTAGTTGGCCATGGTGTTATTAAGACGTGTACGGGATAAAGGCGTTGCTACCACCCGGTGTAATTATTGATCGATGCCTTTTTTATCTTCAGGGTAACTGTCTATTAAGCCCGTTCTTTAGCCACCAATGAACCCAAGGCTTATTGTGAGCCAATTTCTAACACTGGAACTCAAGTTTGACATTAACATGGACTATCAGTATGGCTAAAACCTCACATGCATGTAGAAAACAAATAAACGCCTCACTATTTTTCCTTTTTAAATATCTATCCAACTGGCGCAAGTACATCGAAGGCACCTGTGCCAACAGTTCCAACTCTACCTACAACAATTCTGCTGCTAGGGCCGTTGAGGTTATCCCAGTCCCTCTCTAGGACAGCGTCACGAAGGAAGCGAACTGTTGTTTCGAAACTCATCTTCATCAATGGAGATGTACTATCCTTAACAATGCCCATACGGTTGAATGCGCGGTAACCGCCAGTTTGAGTCATGACATCAGCGATAAGGGTGAGATGTCGGTTATCCACCTTGATACCATGGCCTTCGAAAACAGTTCCAACTTCACTGACAATGGTAGCCCTGGCCGCCTCAACACCATATAGGCCAAGCATGTGAGACACAGAGTTGGAATATATGGAGTGTGGGTCAATAATGTCCTGATAGTCGCGCATTGCCAACAAATTAACACCTTCCGTTACCACATGTTCAGGCTCGCCCTTGTCAGCTGGTATATACGCGCAACTTCCAAGTCCAGGGATGAACTGTATGACTGAAGTACGGGCTGCGTTTTCGACCAAGGGTAGAAGCAAAAGTTTTGGTGTAGAGATGTCATATTGGAGTTGAATGGTACACAAACTTCCATTCTCTGGGTCGAATTTGAACTGTGTGAGAGCAGGGTACTTCCCCCTGAGAGCCTCTGCCCGGTCTCTGCTGTTGGCCAATTTCCTAGCTTTGGAGGGGCCAGGATCTTCCATCTCGGTGTCACTGTCACTGTTATCCAGTGGCGCAAGCTTTTGTTTATCGTCGGTGTCCTCATCGTCAGATTCAAGATCAGGAGTATCCTGCCTTCTAATGATCTCTTGCTCTCCCTCATCAGGAGCTTCATATGAGGCTTGACCAGCATTGTTGCGTGAGGAGCTAGCACGTTTGGCATCATCCAAGTCTTCATCATCGTCTTCATTATTGTCCCCTCCTTCACGCCTAGCTTCTTCCACAACACCAACAGAGGTTCCAATCTCGGGCTGGGCAGCAGAAGGGCTAGACAAGGACTTCTCAGAAGTTCGCTTCTTTAATTCAGCTTCAGTGAGCTTGACAAGGCGGGGTATAAATTTCTCTTCGAGCGTCCGGAGAACATCATTCACTTTAATAGCGTACTCGGCGCAGTATGCTTCAGGAGGGAAAAAGTCAATTTGGATGTCATAGATCTTGGCCTTTGCACTTCCCTTGGATGTTACACGTTCTCGAACTTTCAATTTATCAACTACCTCGGCGAGGGTGAGCTTGGTGATAGTCTTAGCAAACAATCTCGCAGTCTTTTCGTCTGTCTGCTTGTTTAGTTTCAAGGTCATCGTTGGTGTCATGATATGGCTACTAGCTGTCATTACGATTTCCCTAAGTCTGGGAATACCGAGTGTGACGTTTTTGGCCGCATGACCAGCCAAATGGAAAGTATTTAGAGTCATCTGGGTCGATGGCTCACCAACAGATTGACCAGCGACTATACCAATGGCCTCACCAGGGTCAATGACTGATTTCATATACTTCATGTTCATCATTGTGGTAAAGGCCTTTTTAGTGATTTCACCCTCGCCTGTGCTTTTGTCTTTGAGTAGGTTGTCGGGATTGGATTTGAGATACTAAACATCGTGTTAGCTCTAGTATAGGTAGACGTTGATAAGATAATTGCCATACCTTCTTGAGTGCCGATGAAAACTTCTCTGAGGTGCTACCATAGTTGGCACCTGGGGGGAAGTGAGCCAACGCAGGGTCTTTAGCTTCGATCTTTCCTGTCTTTTTTATCTTCTTCAGGGCAGCCTTGGACCAACTACTTGCTTCGTCGCTGTGAATCTTACTCGAGTCGTTCACCCCATTAACCTGCGACACTATCGACATGTAGTTTTGTGCCAAAAAAGAGAAACTGTCCAGGTGCTTCTGTTTTGTGATATCAAGCCCGTCTTCTCCGTACAAAAACTGTACAATTGACCCATCAGAAGTGTCTCGAACAGAGGTATCATATTCCGCCTTTAAACCCTCCATCCCCTTGATTAAACAGCGCTGGAGATAGCCTGATCGTGAAGTCTTGACAGCGGTATCAATTAGACCTTCCCTGCCAGCCATGGCGTGAAAATAATATTCATGCGGCTTAATTCCAGTCAAGAAACGACCAAAAACATATCCGCCAGCTCCAATTTTAGTCTCGAATGGCTGGAATGATGGAAGAGTCTTCCCGCTTATCATGACGGGAACTCGGCGACCTTCTAAAACTTGCTGACCTAGGTTGCAAGAAATCAGGTTCGCGTTAACCATTGAACCCTTGGCTCCCGATACAGTCATGGTCTGCATGTTATTGAAGGGAAAGGGTTTTTCAAGCCCACTAGGTAGGCAAGCCTTGGTGATTTCCGATGAAAGTTCACCCGCACGCGACTTATACATAGCATCAAGCCCAGCATGCTTATCATCATCCCGTAGCACTTCCTCAAGACGACGTTGCAGTTCAGTGTCCTCGTCTTCTACTTTGTTTTCATCTAAAGTAACATATTTTAGTGATATTTCTTTACCAAGGTCATCCGCTTGTTGTATTAACTCCTTTCGTTTGGCATTTCCTTCTTCGGTCAGGCGGAGATCATCCATCCCACAGGTAAATGCACGCATGTGTAAGACTTTGGTCAAAAGGCGGCCCAGGATACCGATCAGTTTGCCAGCGACAATGTGACCATAAACTTCGTGAATAGAATGGATGAGGCCACCGACAGTAGGACCGAGTTGACTTTTATCGAGAATTCCTGATATCAGTTCTCCGTCTCTTACAGTAACTTCACCCTCGGCTTTGTCACCCCAGCGGTCCCCAGGGGTAGATGACTTGCTGTCCAAGTTGAGACCAGCCCGGTTATCCGGAGTGATATTCTTCAAAACCGTGCTTATTATTTGCTTTCCAGTCCAAAGGGGCTGTGGTTTGAAGATAGCAGGTGGCATTAGCCAGATTTTGTCAGATACGGTATGCGAATTTTCAGGCCGTAGACAGCTATAAAGTAGTTGGTGGTAGTCATCCTCATCGAAGAAACTATCTCGGCAAGTGAGCCATACTCCCATGGATAAATGGTCCTGGATTAAACCACGGAGAGGCTTTCCAGATGTAGCGACGAAGTATTGGTGGTCGGTATCCGCAAGCTGCATGGCTTCTGCACGGGCAATTTCATTTTGTGGGAAATGCATGTTCATTTCATCACCATCGAAGTCAGCATTGTATGTATTACAGTTGGCGTAGTGCATGCGAATTGTTCTCTCGCCAGTCAGGACTCTTGCACGGTGGCCCATGATAGAGGGTTTATGCAGTGTTGGCTGCCGGTTCATTAAAACAACATCTCCTGTCGTAAGGTGGCGATACACTCTCTTATTGCGTGACCTCTTAAGCTTCCAATTAGACGGTGAGAGAAGCAGGTTGGCAATCGCTACTCTTTCGTCCACAGTCTTGAATTTCAAGCTGACCACTTGGCCAAGCTCGTTTTCAACTGCAGCTGCACCGGGGTATATGTCTGGCCCATTGATAACAGCCTGTTTCAGCTCCCAGTAGTTATGGTTCGTTACTGGTTCGGGGTATGTCAACTTCTTTGCAAAAACAAGGGGTATTCCAATTTCATTCGTTTCAATATTTGGATCCGGGGAAATAACACTTCTAGCCGCAAAGTTGACTCGTTTTCCCATCATGTTCTTTCGGAAGAGACCATCTTTCTTTTCCAGCCGCTGCTTTATACCATCTTCATTTTGAGCACCTAGCCCCTGAGAGGGATTCCTATCCCTATCTATAAGACTGTTTACGGCATCTTGGAGTTGAACAATTGCCTGGAGCAGATCACGATAATCACGAATTCTTCTTGAAGTGCCTGTTGTATCACCCTGTCTCTCCCTGCTGATTTGATTGATCTGATCGCATAGCTTGATTATCCTGCCAAAGGAAGTGTTTTGCTGGGCTTCCATGATCTCGTTTGGGCCCTGCTGAGCTGCTGGTCGAAACTTGTTCGGAGGTACGAGAATATTTTTGATGAAAAACATGTTGGCACTAATATGCGAGCGTTTCTTGACAAAAGGCCGAGAGTCATATATCAAATCGAGGATTTCCTGTTCTTTGTTGAATAGAAAGTGAAGAGAAGCATAAATTTCCGAAGAAGGAACATATTGCTGAGATTCAATATCGCCTACTTGGGTCATTGCATCTTCTTCGACGTCCATCAACATAGTATTGCCTACTGAGATTTGTTGCTCCGCATTGGGCTGATCGTCATCGTCAAGCGATTCTGTCTGCTTTGCGGTCTTGTCCCCGTCTTTTTGTCTCTGGGACAGCCGGCTTGCCTCCTCCATCAGAACAAGAGGGTTAGGTATTTGGAAACCAGCCTCCATCATGGCAATTTTGGCCTTTTGCGGGAGAGATTTTCGGAAAATTTTCGAGTACTTGTCTCGACGATAGGCTGGAGAAATTCTAAAACAGAGTCAATATGGGTCACATATAGTATCATTAGGATCATTAGCGGACTGCTAACCCAGAACAAGAAGTGCATTTTTTGACAGCACAAGCCTCTCTCAGAAAATCCCGTACCAAACTCCGCCGCATTTCCGCCGCAGTGGGGTCTTTGACGAGTTCCATATGGCTTCTACTTCTCTTGTGAACAGGGAGGTTTGCAATGCAACGCTTGACATAGGCATTCCTGCGCTGTATCAAACTAACATCATCCTCATCATCGCTATCGTCATCACTCGAATCGTCTTTCCCTCGAGCGCCTTTTCGTAATTCCATGTTGCCCACGATATGCGCCTCTTCAATTAAACCATATTGTAGCAGCCGCAATTTGCAGGAGTAGGTATTAACCTGGGCGCGGGACATCCTAAACCGATGGCAGTATATGCACTGAGATCTAAGTAGTCTGTATAACTGGTCAAAGAAGGTAACATTGTAGACGTGAACTGGTAATTCGATATGACCAGAATGCCCAGCGCAGGACCAGGAGTTCTGGCGACAAGTGGTACATCTAAATGGGTAATTCTGTCAGTGTTTCTGGCAATCTAGTGCATCAATGCAAAGTTGTAACGCCGGACATACATATGATCACCCCATGCGCCCAGAGCAGCATCATATAGACCACCTGGTATCGGGTTATTGAACGAGTCTAAACTGGGCGTGTTGTAGATTCGCTTGACCGAAACCGCCTTAATCTCTTCATCGGACATTACTCCAAAGTCAATTCCGCCGATGGACGACGAGACAGGAATAGCGAAACTCGACATGGCTGCAAACTCCTTCCCGCCTGCCTGTCTGTGTGGAAGGGAGAGCTGCGCAGTCGGCTTCCGCGGTGGTTGATTGCTTTCTGGATAACTTTTTTTTTTTTTTTTACACTTTTCGGGTGTAGCTCAAATAAACTTTTTTTTTCTGCCGCCTGCCGCCGACTTTGTGCTATCAGCTTATGTAAACAGCTCAGGTAAGGCTCAACTATGGATTCAGCGAGAGACCCCAGCAGTAGTTAAATATTTTGTTGGAAGGAACGATGCACACCTTATAAGAACTGTCATAGACTGTTCACTACGCTAGAGATCTCGCTCATGCATCATGCCCTTCGTCCTTTTCATGCTTCGATAAAAAAAGCTTGAGAGTGTCGTTATCTATTACATAAGCATAGCTTTATATTGCTGACATAAGCCGTTCAAACTTACCGCACGTTTTGTCGGCAGCCTCTATCAATCTCCTTCAAGCTTCAATACACAGACTACGTACCAACACCGATTTCCATGGCAGGCACCTCTAGTGGCGGGTCTCTCAAGAGACCTCACCAGCTCGACGATGATGGCACGTCTCAGAAGAGATCGCGCTCGAACAATGGGTCTCCAGCACCCCCAACACCTCCCCCGAAAGTCGATATGGCGAAGGCGATTGCAGAAGCCAAGGCAAAGGCAGAAGCTGTTCGTGCTAGACTAAACGCTCAGGGGACGGGAGGAGCTGCCTCAATACCTGCTGCGGGTCCTTCGGCACAACAATCTGGAGGAGCATCGCCGGCTATGTCTAGGCTTGAACAAATGAAGGCAAGGGTTGCGGCAGCTACTGGGAAGATAAATATTTCTGCGACTAAACCACCACAACCTGCACCCAGTTTTGCTCCCATTCCTCCTCCTCCGTCTAATGACGATAGTATGATGAGGGCAAGAGGGGGTCTGGATGTCGGTTTGCATCCTGCACTCCTTGGAGACAGCGGGCAAGATAACCGAACCACAAAAGGGAAACAAGCCATGCAGCCGAAATTTGCAACAACTATGGCGAACTTTCGATCCGAGTCCTTTACTCCACCTAGTCGAGGGAAAACGCCTCTTGATTTATCTGGCCCATCTATAGAAGAAACTAGGAATAACCCATATTTCGATCCCAGCTTCGGCTCCAGGTCTGTAGCTGCTCAGCCCCGTCACACGCGCCAGCTTATCTTTAATCAAAAGGGGAAATATATTCAACAAGCCGCGGCTCTGAGAAGGCAGGCTCAGCTCGAAGCTATGAAAAAACGGATTGCAGAGCGAGCTCGACAGGCCGGTATAGATGAAGACCTCGATGTTGAAAAATCCTACCTTGTGGCTGCACCTCCGGCAATTGAATGGTGGGATGAAGGGCTGGTGAATGGAACAGATTATACTGCAATCGACGATCCCAGCAACCTGAAGATTGATACCCCAGATTCTGTTATTACGATATATATACAACACCCAGTCCTTCTCGAACCCCCGCAAGACAAGAATATACCTGCTCCGAAACCCATGTACCTGACCCCCAAGGAACAAGCAAAGATTCGTCGACAACGGCGTATGGCGGATCTTAAGGAACAACAAGCTAAGATCCGTCTTGGATTGGAGCCTGTACCCGCTCCGAAAGTCAAAAAGTCAAACCTTATGAGAGTACTGGGTGAGGATGCAGTTAAGGATCCTACTGCTGTTGAGGCCAGAGTCAACCGTGAAATTGCTGAGCGCGCGCAAAAACACCAAGACGCCAACGAAGCTCGAAAACTCACAAAGGAGCAACGGCATGAGAAATTGGCATCGAAACAAGAATTGGATGCCGCCAAGGGAGTGTGTGTGTCTGTCTACCGCATTGACAGTCTGGCAAATGGCCGTCACCGATTTAAGATTAACAAGAACGCAGAACAGCATGCACTTACTGGTATCTGCATCATGCACCCCAAGCTCAACATCGTGATTGTAGAAGGGGGCGCTCACTCTATCAACGCTTATAAAAAGCTGATGTTAAATCGCATTGACTGGACTGAAAATTCAGGTGCCAACTCCGTGCGAGAAGGTAACCGTGAAGCGCTGACTTCTTGGCTAGCTGCAGAGGATGAGAAGGGAGAACTCAAAGACTTGAGTCTAAATACCTGTACATTAATCTGGGAGGGGGAGGAAAAAAACCGAGCGTTTAGGAAATGGGTCGGCGCTCGAGTATGTGAGACTGATGGCGCAGCAAAGGATCAGCTAGCAAGGGCAAAGATGGAGAATTTTTGGGCTCTGGCAAAGAGTATAAAACCTAACACTACATAGCGAGTTCTGTGGAAACCCGGTGCTTGCAGTTGTACCATATACCTATTGATAATACCCGAGGTGTACAAATGAGTAGAAATGAGTGCTTATTCATTGTGTACTTCTATGTTAATGACCAGCCAGAATTGATCGCTTATAGATTTTGTCAATATTCATTATAGGTATCCGCTAATAGATGAATCTAAAAAATAACAGGCCCGTCAGTAACCCGTACGCCGACAAACCGAATTAGGTACCTATACATGTGGCCTCGCGCAAGAGAAAGATCCCGCCATTCAGAACCATACGGCAAAGAAAATTATCAGAAAGATTAAAAAAAAAAAAAAAAAGAAAAGAAAAACTGGTAAAGGCAAAAAGGGGAATATTTATATCGAATGATTGGGGGTGGTGAGTGAAAACGGTGAAGATATTCGAACCCTTAATTCAGAGACCATATATTCAACCCATAGCGGGTTGCGTTAAAAAGGAGTGACCTGTGCCTTCAGAGAACGCCAATAACAACGTAGTTAGATGGATATATCAAGGCAGATCTTTAGAGTCAATTTGTAAATTATACGCTTAACATCTCAGAATTGCCAATCAAGTAGCATAAAACCCATAGTTAGGCATATATGGGTCAAGGAAATGCTCGTCGAGATTGAACCCATATGCGCCCACCATGTCGGATATTAACATATTCGAAGGTGTGAAGCTAGTACTACTCTCCGTCCCACTGTCCATAATCGGGTTGGCCATGTTAGTACTATCAGGAGAGGTGTTTGCTGCAGACCGGTTCCATGCCTTGAATCGTTCAAGCATTTTGCCAAGTCCTCTCGAAATATGGCGAGTCAGGTGCTTTTCTCCGGCACTTGCGCGTGTAATTAAATCGATAATTCTTTCCACCAAATGCTGTACCTGGCCAGCATCCACATTCAGATACCCTGTATTCCAGATAACAGCAACTTTGAGCAAGAAGACAGCCGAGAACGTAATCATGGTGTGTGTGAAAATTGGCACACCCACGACTGCGTCACGTAAATCCACCTCCTCCAGAACAAGGTTGAGGGTAGCCATGGCCGAAGATATCGCTACATTTGCGGCTTCCTTACGCTCCGGTGAAAACTGCATATTTGGCGAAATGGCACGAAGTGCCAGGGAATTGAGCTGGAATCTAGCAAAATGATAGTGCAGAACAACGCCCTTCGAAGGATACGTTCGGACATACGGGTTATCAACTATAAAATAATTAGTTCAAGTCTAACGGCCTTGGTGCGATAATGCAGATATGATATGGTTTGGAACGTACGAGACCGGGGCTGCCACAGCATTCTCCATTGCTCAATAGCCCTGTTAAAAGACCGCAGTTGCCCAAAGTCAGATTCGGTCAATGCTTGCTCGGTATCTGACCCATATATCCGATAAGCTTCCGTCAGAATGACGAACAATGCTACTTGAGCAATAAGTCGAACGTCTCCCGGAACAGCAGATGGTGATTGTAGAAAAGTTTCGTAATTTTTGATAGCAGCATCTTCATGGATTGAAGGGGGCCTTCCGTAAGCAATACTGAAATGATGTTCACAAACATAGATCAAGTACCAAAGCTTAGCACGCTCAAACTGATCAGTCTGCCCCCTGGTCATCTTCAAGAAACTGTGATGTAAGTTAATCTCAGTTGCTATCCGTACGGCTTGTCCGGAGAGCTTCCAACTAAGGTCTGGCAGCCAGAATGCACCAATGCATCTGGCACGAATGTCATCCAGTGTGTGATAGCGTGACAAGGTGGCCGCTCCAATCAATGAGACAAACTCATTGTAGCATTTGTTAAGGGTATCTGTCCGGTTGGGAATATGAAGTGCAGACACCGTTAAAATTGCCGCGGATAGGAGGGATGAGGACCTCCTCACAGAGGATAGGTCTGAATGTAACAAGATTATTCCACCCCAGAGAAGCTGATTCAAGGTAC
This sequence comes from Trichophyton benhamiae CBS 112371, assembly GCF_000151125.1. Classification (NCBI taxonomy): domain Eukaryota; kingdom Fungi; phylum Ascomycota; class Eurotiomycetes; order Onygenales; family Arthrodermataceae; genus Trichophyton; species Trichophyton benhamiae. Next base: position 261,008 of record NW_003315102.1, read on the forward strand.
GGCGGAAGTAAGCAAAGAGTTCCTCCGCCTCGTGGAGTGAGATGCAGCCTCTCGAAATGAAATCCTCTTCCATCAATGTCGACTTCGGTTTCCCAACTTGGTTACTTCTTAAATTACGGAGCTTTGTGACTTCATATAGAGTTCCCATGGGAGCAGGTACCAGATCAGGCTCTTCCGGCATTGGTTCCTGAGAATTCTCTCTAGTCATGTCCAGTGACTTGGTAGCATTCATATCCTTAACACGAACTTCGCTGGACGCATGGTTTGGAGTAGAGCTTAGGTCGGAAGGCGCTCCAGGAGAGTGAGTCAAGTCAAAGGCTGAGAGCGAAGGGAACTTGTTCTCGCGGAGAAGATAGGACACAGCAGCCTCGAGGCGCTGCATTCTATTGGTGGCTTTAGCCTTCCAGCTATAATGAGAGAAAGGGACGCATGTCAGTCAAGTTTCTTTGCGAAAAGCCCAATAATAAAAGGAATAACACTGGCTGCAACCCACTTAACATCGTCATCAACGAATCTCTGAGAGAAGTCATTGGCCACGCATTTGGCACCACTTTTAAGGCACTTGGTGCAGCTGGTTTCCCCAGGCTTCACCTCGCACTTAATCTTATGCCGCTTGCATTCTGCGCCTGTACGAAGACTTAGTATCGAAGATATCGAGGATACGGGTTCATAACACAGGTAAACTAACATGCGCGAGCTTTTGATATCTTGGGCGCAACAATTGTGTGAGTCGACTCTTCTCCGTTGATCCTTGGAGGGCTAACCGCCTCGTGGGACCGCTTCATCCCTGTCGGTTGTGGAAGACTCGAGAATGAGGGCGACACCAGGGCGTGAGTCGCATGAAATCCATGTAATCGCGAGGGCCAGTCAGGCTGGAAACGGCGTATTGTGTCCCTTTAGGCACATCGGGTGCTGGCTTAGATACCTTAGCGACTTCTGCTCCCTTGCGCCAGGAGAACGAGCAGGGAGGCAAACTCTTGCTCCACCCCCACAGCTCGTGCAGCGTTGTAGTTACATAGCTAGTTTTTCCGCCCCGATCTCGTCTCTCATGCTTCAAACAGCCCTAGAGCATCGTCTCAACGGTCGGCGCCTCGTTGGCTGGTCCTGGACGAGCGTCTTGTCTGTCTCCCGGAGCGCTGGCAGAGGCTCAGCAGAGCGACGTCGTCCTGCATGCCGAATCGGGAAATTGGTCATGTGACCCCGCGTTTTGTTCGCGTTCGAAAAGGCCGGCGGCGTAGGGAACAAACAACACAGCGAGAACTAGCACCGCTTGATATTCACATCTACTACGATACAACTAATAGATGGCCGTTGAGGAGGGAAATGGACGATGGATATTGACGCCGACGAGATGGCAGACGGGGCCTGCGCGAACCCCTTGCTGCTGGGCTGGCTCAAGCAGTGGTATGACGAAGCCTTGGACAAGAACATGAAGGGAGCATCCGCAGTGTATGTAGTTATGGCTGTATAAACCTGCGTACTGATGGCCTTTCCGCATCTAATACCCTTTGAAATAGGTATAAAAAGGCCTATAACTCCATGAAGGCGTGTCCGTTAGAATTCAGTCACCCATCAGAGGCGCAGCAGCTGAGTGGAGTTGGACCTAAAATGTGTGAGCGCTTGACTGCAAAGCTCAAGGAATACTGTGAGAATCATGGGCTCCCCATGCCAGAACGACCACAACCACGGCAACAGGGTGAGTTGCTAGGTACTCTGACTGTATTATACACAAATAACACTAACAACATACTATGCAGTCAAGAAACGGCCATCTGCAGACCTTTTGCGGCAGGAGGAAGGCCAAGCGCCGAAACGACCCAAGAAAACAAAGCCATATGTGCCAACCCTACGTTCAGGGCCTTATGCACTCCTCTTGGGGCTTGCTACCGTGGACAAGAGTTCGTCGGTAGGCTTGACCAAAGACCAGCTTATAGAAGTTGCACAACCGCATGCCGATGCTTCCTTTACTGCACCCCCGGACCCCAACAAGTTTCACACTGCTTGGGATTCAATGAAGACTCTCATTAAAAAGGACCTTGTCTATGAACGTGGTAGACCGCTGAAGAGATACCTACTTACAGACGAAGGGTGGGAAATTGCGATGCAAATACAGAAGACGGTTAGGTTAAATTCACAGGTCCCTCCGGATACCAGGACTACCATGGTTAGTAGTTGCGCCAGCCTCATAAGATAAATGTCACAATTAACACTTTCCAGGATAACTTCATAAACTCCGGGAACGTACAATCATCTCGACCACTGAATTCTACAGATGAACCAATTTCAATCGATGTTCCACCATTGTCGCGAGGAATTGTGCATGGGTCTAGATTTACTCTTCCCCGAGGCAGCTTTACCATCGAGATGGTGCTTGATTACCGGGAAATACGCTCCAGGCAAGATCGAGACTATATCTCAAACGAATTAGTCAAGCGAGGTGTATCTCCCATAGTCCGGCCCTTGGAAGTTGGGGACATTCAATGGATTGCAAAATGCAAAGATCCTAACTTTCTTGCACAATATGGTGAAGCAGGCGATGAAGTTGCTCTAGACTGGATTGTTGAAAGAAAGCGGCTATCTGACTTACTCAGCAGTATAAAGGATGGTCGCTTCTACGAACAAAAATTCCGGCTTCGTCGTTCTGGCATCAAGAATGTCATCTACCTAGTGGAAATTATGACCCTTACGAGCGCAAACCCAGTAACTGCAAATCGTGATATGTCTGCTATTGCATCTGCCATAGCCTCGACACAGGTAGTCAACGGCTATTTCGTCAAACAAACGAATAGTGTTGATGAGTCGATTCGATATCTCGCCAAAATGACGCAACTGCTTCGTGAAATGTATACTGGGTCAGACGCTAACACTCCAGTGAGGCGTATAGAAGTTACGCCAACATCCTGTATAGAGTCACAAAACGAATATCTATTACATCTCGAACGACTACGCGCTGAAGAGCAGAAAAGACTAGACACATCGCCGACATCAAACGTCTTGGAAACTACCTATACCTTGACATATAACACATTCTCAGCTCTATCATCTAAATCCGATATGCTTACTCTACGTGATATCTTCCTAAAGATGCTTATGTGTACACGAGGAGTCACAGGAGATAAAGCTCTCGAAATCCAGAGGCGATGGAGTACTCCCCGTGAATTCGTCAAAGCCTTTGAACGGGTTGGGCCCCGAGGGTCGGATGGGAAACCTTCCCAAGCCCAGGATGATCTAGTCGCCTCTGCCTTAGGTGGGCTGGTCGGGCGAAAGAAAATTGGTAAGACATTAAGCAAGAAGATTGCAGAGATTTGGGCTCCCTGAATCTCTATTGTCAATTATGGTTGCATTTGATACCCCTTTTTGTAGGTCAGATTGGTAATATGTTTTAGACTTTTTGCATTTATGTACCCTAGGTGTGTCTCAGTGAGGCTTCATTCTTACGAACTTCAATCAGCCTAAATTTGCAAGTCCTAGTTCCATTTCTACCGATAAGACACTTCATTGTAAATCTTTCAATATTCCTATTGTATATTGTAGTTGACTCAGGGTCCACATCTCTTAACTTTTCATTTTATATTAGACGTTAAAAATGGAACTAATTGAACAACTCAAAAACCTCCAATATTCCAAGTAGCTTGCAGCTGCGTCCCAGCACCGATTGGATGTTCTATCGCCTTATTCTCCTAAACAATCGACTTATTCCGGCTGTAATTTCCACTCTGAGAGCTAAGCTGCTACAAACAACTGACACGCTGCTAAGAGCCATAGCAAGGGCAGCCCAAGCGGGATCTAGTCTCCAATGGTTGTTTATAACAATTCCATCACGCACTGTATGTCCACTAACAATGGGATAAAAGACTCCAGCGGCAACCGGTATAAGGGAGACATTATATATTGCTGCCCAGAGGAAATTCCACCTTACACGGTTAAAAACACGGCGACTCAGCTTGCAGAGATCAAGAATAGTGTTTAGGTCTGAGTTGAGAAGAATGAATCCTGCAGTGTTCACAGCAACGTCAGAGCCAGATGCCATGGCAATGCTAACGTCTGCAGCCGCGAGAGCAGGGGAATCGTTGGTACCATCACCAACGAAAGCAACGATGTTTCGCCTGGTTTTGGCCTTCGAATTTGTAGAAAGTTGGGCCCTGATTCCTAATTCATTGTTCTGCACCTTTTTAATATATTCCGCTTTTTGAGATGGGAGGACATTTGCTATGACATTTGACCTAGGGATCCCAAGCACTGAAGCTACAGCGTGGGCTGTTACAGCATTGTCCCCTGTGCACATATGGACATCGATATTCCTGGCCTGGAGCTGGGACACCACCTGTGCAGCTTCCTGGCGGAGGGGATCAGAGGTTGCAAATATAATGGCTGGAGTAAACTTTGCTGTTCCACTTGCTTTGCGTATAGAAAGAACTGCAGATGATTTGCCGGCAGAATGATATCGAGACAGTATGTTAGGTAAGAAATATAAATCTGGATCTTCTCCACATAGAAGGTCGACTAGACGCTGATTGCCAATCGATGCTTCGTACTCAAGTGCTTGATCACTGCCATCTAGGCGGACTGTAAAGGAACCTTTCATTCCATGACCCGGTATCTCTTCAACGGAGGTTTGTTTAACCATAACAGCCGTTTTGTCAGAACAAAATTCGACTATGGCCCTAGCAATAGGATGAGTACTGCTTTCTTCTAGCGCCTTGCCTAGTGCCCATGCAATTTGGCGATCATTCTCATCGGTAATGAGTACTTCATGGTCAGACACCTTAAGAGCACCACCCTCGGTGAGTGTCCCGGTCTTGTCAAAAATGATGGAATCCAATCGGCTTGCTTCCTGGAATGCCTCTCCCCCGCCTCTTACAAGGATACCTCGTTTTGCAGCCAATCCCCCGCCAACGAAAAGGGCCGTTGGAGCAGCAAGGGCAAGACCGCATGGACATGCAACAACAAAGACAGCAATGGCAAACTGCAAACTCCAAAAAGGCCAGCCTCCTTGTTCTGAATCTAGGTAGTCAGGGGGAAGAACTCCGGATTGTCCCAAACTAAGCCAAACTATGAATGTTAATATAGCAATCAAAGTAATCATAGGCACGAAGTATCCGGTTATAGCATCAGCAATACGTTCCACTGGTGCCCTTTTTGCCTGACCTTCCCTTACCACTGACACTATTTGGTCAAGCATGGATGTGCTTCCTAGATCAGTAATCTCAATTGATACTGGTCGCCCAACATTGACTGAGCCGGAGAAAACTTTGTCTCCTTTGGATTTTGTAGCCGGCATTGATTCTCCAGTGAGAGAGCTTTCATCAAACTTGTAGGAGTCGGTCCCGGTTATATTTCCATCAGCAGGAGGAGATCCTCCATGTGGAATCACAACAATGTCACCAATGTCTAGCAGATCAACAGGAACACGTTGAATTGAGCTGTTGTTCGGGTCAGGTTGGCCAGAAAAATCGTGGTCAAGAACCAGAATGGCATCAGAAGGTCGAAGTTTGCCTAGCATGGCGACTGCATCACCGGTCTTTGCTTTACTGTATGCCTCAAGAGCACGACCAATCAGAATAAAGAGAGTTAGAAATACGACTGTATCGAAGTAGGTTGCTATTTCCCCTGGCTCGTGCCCCTTGTCAGGTATACGGGATTTCAAAATAAGGACAGCTAAGGAGGCGAAATATGCAACCATTGCCCCAGCAGAAATGAGCATGTTCATGCTACCAAATCTGTAGAATCGCCTGAGTATAGGCACACGGCTCCCTGGTCTCCATAAAGCGCGAATCTCTTTGAAAGCACGAGCATGGAAGACATCAGTACCGAAAAACATGACGGGAGTGGTGAGGATGAAAAGAGCCCATTCTGCGCGAGAAACGGAGCCAATCCACATAGGTTCTTCGAGATACCTTCGAATATTGTTTGACTTTGGAACTATTGACATCCATAATATACCAATGAGGAATTCAGGAATACCAACAATGAAGGTGAACAGGAGACGAAGGAGAAGCCGTTTTTGTTCATGCATTTGCATAGCTCGAGAGCGGTCCTCGATGGTAGGTGGGTGGTAAAGACTCGCTGTAAAAACTTCATTCGCGCCATCAATAGTAGCAATGATATTTCGTATGGTAAGTGTTGGAGGGCTTGGGATATATGAAAGAGTGAGAATTGGCTCTTCCAAGGTGAGTTCCTCGATAATGGTCACTGCTGCGTCCGGAATTCCCATGAGGGCATCAAGAATCTTTTGAGGGCAATGGGGACAAAACATGCCCTCGACTTTGATCTGGACAGTCCTCTTTTTCACTTCCTCATTGGCAATGGAAGAGCTGTTGCCTATGGGCTTGCAATCCACAATGGCAGCCTCAAACCCCAATTCATCAATTCTGGAGATGATATCCTCCAGGTTCTCCTTCCCCTGGAATTCTATCTTCCCTGAGTTTCCCAGGAGATGTATAGTAGCGTTGGTAATGTAAGGGCAGGCGTCCAGTGCCCTGGTAACAGACCCAACACAGGAGCTACAGGTCATACCCTTGATGCTCACATCTGCGACATAAGCATCCTCTAGATGGCTCTTAAGATATACCTTCTCTACCGAGGCCTCGAAACCGATATCTTTCACCTGAGTTGCGATTTTCTCAATATTTTCCTTTGGGCCGCGGAATGCTACTTCAGCACTATTTGTAAGGAGGCTAACGGTAGCCGAAACAACGTGGCTGGAAGAGTTAATTTCGCTTGTGACCGCATTGGCACAAGAAGCGCACGACATTCCACCAATACTCAGCTGAGCCTCGAATATCTCGTCGCCAGTGCTCGGTGGGGGTTTGGCCACATCTTTTGTGGATGGCAGGACTGCCGGGGTGACTGCTGATCGAGGTATAGGGCCCGATAACTGCGGGTTTATTCGTCTCAGTGTCTCTACCGCAGAAACAGCGCCGGATTGGGTCGGAGGGGGGACTTCTAGTTGGTCTCCCTTATGACTCTGACTGGATCCGGCACCAAATTCCTCTCTGCAGACCAAGCAGTTTTCGATATGATGCGTCTTTCGAGTATCGGGAGAAACAGGCCGTAGCCTCCCTAGTACCTTTCGGGACTGAGGAGAGTTGAGGATACCAGACTCCAACCATGTGCTGCCTACTGACGAGGAAGTGTCCAGATCCCCGACTTTGACACCAGACTCATTGTAGGTATCAGCATGGTATACTTCAAACGCAGCATCCGAGAGAGCCTTGACTAGATCCGAGGTATTTGTTTCGGAGCCATGAAGGACTGTAACTTCGTGCGCGAGAATGGTGATCTCGACGGCTTTGATGTCAGGGAGACCATGCAGGACTTCCTTTGCGTAGGCCACGCAGGAGGCACAGTGTATATTATTGACAAGCAGGATGGTCTTGAGGTCCTCTGAGGGTATATTTATCCTGGGAATAGGCAGCTTTGGAGAGCCAGAGCAGCAGCATGAGGATGTAGTCTTGTTGGCGTCTGCCATAGTGATAGAGGGCTGGGCTCAGTGGTAGCGGCAGCTGCGATCAGACCAAAGGGTGAAGACAAGCAGGGTGACAGTTCCTGATATATCAAGGTATTCTGTCGTTCGATTGAACCTGGTATGGCAAAATGGTGGTGTCACCAGCCGATATATAGCTAGCTAATCGGCGTCAGTCAGAGTGGAAGGGAGGAGAAGATGTTCGAAGCAGGAAAATTCCCAGCTTGACATCGAGCGGTTTTCGCAGTATTTAACCCCATTTCGACAGCTGGTTTGAAATCAACATTCTTCTTGTCATAGTGATTTCATCATCTCCTGCTAGCCAGTCAGCTAGCTAAACGAGACACACTCGAGAATTACGGAGAAAGCCATGAGGCGACGGGATACGATGCAGATATTTGCCGGATGCACAAATCGCGCGGTGTTGAATGGAGCGGGTGAAGGGCTGAGGGTTTGGCGCAGCAAACGGCATCCATCGTGGACCCAATGGAGCCCCAGAGAAGCCATTTAGAAGACGCGAGAGAGGACTACAGGACCGGGATGTCGCTTCTGACTCGCATATGTGCCAGGAAGACAACGGTGTTGATGATTATCGAAACGATCCAAGCGGTTGGAGCAAGACGCCAGGTCTCGCAGATGTACCTTTTGGCGTGAGAACTACGCAGAATGATACCAGGGAAGGACTTTTCAGCCGCGATTCTAATTATTCATATGGCCTTTTGCATATACGCTGGCTGGCAGGGGTGGTGCCTTTGACGTCAGGCCAGAGATGGGATACGAGCTTGTCTACAGATGAAGAACACATCATACGGCCTCTATCCTGCAAGCTGCACCCAGTGCGCCGTCCGAGATGCTAGTTAACTACTGAGCACGGCCATACCAAGGACGAAGGATTGGGGCCTTCTGCATAGGAATTGAGCTATTGTCGACCATCTCCATAATCCGGTCTAAGTGGTTGGTTCACGACTGTATATACGGTGATATCAGTCCACCAGCAGGGTAGAGACCAGCTACTGTTACCCATTGTTCGTGTGCTTGATACACTTCCATGCCATTATTCATACTTCCGGGGAATCAGGGTAGACTGTTGCTGCTGCATCATCATCACCCGCATCGACGGCTTGGTTCAGTGGACAAATCATACATTCTCTCTATGCGATGACAACCTCGATCCTGGCAGTCAATGACCTACTCTTTGGTTCTGCCACTCAAGGCCGGTCCCGTTGCCTGTTCTCTCTGGCCTATTCGGTGTCTTCTTCACTCTCGGGATATGAAAGAACGAGTTCATCACGGCACCGCTACTGCTGTTATCCCGCAAGCCAGCCAGTAGTTTCTGTTGCCCTTGAGCACATCCAATTGGTCTCCAGGACCCCGTACATGTGTCCCATTGCATCTTATGCCTTCGAGGGAGCGGACAAAATCTTATGGATGTCCCTTCCCTGTCGTGTTTCCTGGCACCAGGATGGCTTCGGACTTCCTAGCTTTCATTTAATATAAGTTTGTCGTTTTCCGGTTGCCTGCATCCAGGTGGGCTTGCTAACATCGAGTCCGGACCCCTTAGTTATCCCTTTCTCTGCAGGTCTGACAGCATAGCCGTCCCTGGAAAGGAGGCGGGTAACACCACCGCTATCCAGGAATTGTGTTCTTGGGATCATCCGACCTGACTACCCTTGTGACATGCTGGTTTTGGAACTTCCCTGCTGAGCTTCTCCCTCAGGACCCAGTTGTACAGAGTACAGAGCAGATGATATCTGCAACACCAACTCCCCAGGCCACCCCTAGTAATTCTCCTTCCATCCTCCAAAACTCCAAAAATAAAGCCGCTCTCTGCTGGACTGAGAGCATCCCAACAATCACCACCGCCAGTCTCGAGAGATCAAACTAAGAGGAAAAATAAAAATAAAAATAAAAAAAAAAAGGCTAAAATTGTCACGGAATCGAACTTGGGTGGCCATGACTTCCCCAATCAGGCTTAGCGCCGCTGCTTTTCCTCCGCCACCAAAAGGCGCAAAAAAAGAGCATCACGTGACTGACTGGCTCAAGCGGCTGCACCACGAGGAGCGAGGCGGGCGGGCGGCGGCGAGGCGAGAGACACTGCGCCGGCCTTGCGCATTTCTGACGACATCGACTTGACAGACCGACGTTGACAGCTTGATATAGACCGTTGGCACCGGACGGGGGATTTCGATCCTGGGACCTGGGATTTACGGCGCATTTAGAGATCCTGCTGCGAGACCTCACTCCCCTGTTACCTGCCAGTGGGGAATTCTTCCTCTCCGTGAGTCCAACACAAAAAGGATACCTCTTGTTCCTGGCTGTCATCGCTGTCAGAGCATGAACTGATATATTCTCTGGACAGCCAAATTCAAACTATAGAACTCCTACGAAGAAGCAGGCTTGTACAAATATAGTGTTCATCCATCACCAGGCCCTCATGGTTGGTGTCAAGCCAACTCCCCGTCTCCCTCCGCCAGGGAAGGCCGGGATTCGACGGCCGCCAGTCGAGCGTCTAGCAAGCTTGAAAAGGCCCAATCCTACTCCTATCCGACGTCCACAGTCTATCCATGTCCCCCAGAACCATCAGCACCAGCACCCGCAACAGCAGACACAAAAGCCAAATACGACCGTACCCCCTAAAACATCAAAATGTCCGAACCCAAGTTGTCCTGATCCCAACATAGTAGAGGACGATGGACAAAAGGTCTGTGCCGGGTGTGGTACTGTTATCAGCGAGTCCAATATCGTCTCAGAAGTTACATTTGGCGAAGCTTCGTCAGGAGCTGCTATCGTGCAAGGAACCTTTGTCGGTGCAGACCAGAGTCATGGACGCAGCTTTGGACCTGGATTCCAGCGTGGTGGTGGCATAGAAAGTAGAGAGATAACCGAGCAGAACGGTAAGCTCTCTTCCTCTAGGCGTATGTGTGAATGGCTTGAGGGATCTAACATGGTATAGGAAATCGATATATTGCGCAGCTCTCCCGGGCTTTGAACATCCCGGAAAGTGCCTCAAAAGCCGGAGGGCAAGTATTCAAGCTTGCGGTAGGGCTTAACTTTATCCAAGGACGTCGAACAAAGACCGTAGCTGCGGTAGCTCTTTATATTGCGTGTCGGCGTCAAGATGGGAACACAGTCATGTTGATCGACTTTGCAGATGTACTGATGGTAAGCAGAAGTATACCCACATCCGGTATTTCTCCCATTGCTAACACTGCTGCAGATCAATGTATTCAAACTGGGTAGAGCATACAAAGCACTACTTGATGAGCTGAAGCTGGGGGGGAACCATTTCATCATGAATCCAATCGACCCAGAAAGTTTGATCTACCGATTCTCAAAACAGCTAGAATTTGGTCCTGCCATGATGCAGGTTGCCAGTGAGGCCGTCCGAATCGTTCAGAGAATGAACCGTGACTGGATGATTACTGGTAGACGACCGGCAGGCATATGCGGTGCTGCCCTTATCCTGGCTGCACGGATGAACAACTTCCGCCGTACTGTCCGTGAGGTAGTTTATGTCGTCAAGGTTACGGAATTAACCATTCACCAACGCCTAAACGAGTTTAAAGCTACAGAAAGTGGTGGTCTGACCGTTGATGAGTTCCGGTCTGTACAGTTAGAAACCTGCCACGACCCACCTTCTTTTTCACACTCCAAGGACAAGAAGGCTACATTACAGGGCAAGAAAAGGAAAGCTGCTGAAGTGGAAGCCGGAGCTGATGCCGGGCGGGATCAAGCATCTCTCAGGGTGGTCCAGACCAAAGCTCCTCGGGTTGACGCAGATGGGTTTGCCATCCCCGAAATTCCCATTGATCCGGCTCTGCTAGCCTCCGATAAGCAACAAGAGCCGTCCGAAAGCTCCGGTGCAGTTAACGAATATGGACTTCAAAATGACGGGAAACGTTCCAGGCCTAAGGGCAGTAGAAGCGCCCCTTATCCTGAACCTACGGAATCCGAGCTGGCCTCGGAGTCTGCTCTGGAAGACGAGATGACCGCCCTCTTGTCTTCAAATTCCGACCTTGTCACCAGTACTGCCAAGCCAGTAACGGACACTACCAACACCGAAATAACTCAACCTAAACCTACTGATGATGGCGATAAAGATGCCGATCATCAAAATACCGAGCCAGATGCAGATACCGACGTCTCTACCACTCCACCTAAACCACAACAGCCGGTATCATCAGATGTCGAAATTAACCCCTTAGAATTTGAGGACGACCCGGAAGTGCAATTCTGCCTTCTATCTCCAGCTGAAGTAGAAATCAAAGAGCGAATCTGGGTCCATGAAAACAAAGACTACCTTCGTACACAGCAGGCAAAAGCGCTCCGAAAAGCTCTTGCTGAAGCTGGCTCAGATCCATCAAGATCTGGCGCCCATCGCCCACGAAAACGCCGCAAGGGCCGTATAGGGGATGTCACATATCTTTCGGGGGAATCAAAGAATGCAGACGGCGAGTCTGTGGCTGGATCACGCGCCTCGACCCCAGCAGAAGCAACGAGGCTCATGCTTGAAAGACGTGGATTCAGCAAGAAGATAAACTACCAGCTTTTTGAGCAGATGTATGGTGACAATGACGAGGCAGCCAATGAAGAAGGCGGAAGCATCATTACAGTCAAGAGGAAAGATAGCGAAAGCGACGCCAGTCGCCGAAGCAGAAGTCGCAGCGTTAGCGTCAGCCGAAGTGTTCGCGGCTCAAGCATCGCATCTGAAGGAGGAGGCATATTTGGCGGACGGGCGTCAGGCAATCGGTCGAAATTACTGAAACCGATCCGAACACCCGTGAAATCCACCATGAAAAAATCTTCTGCTCCAGCAGTGGTGCCAGCTTCGACCAGTCCAAGCAAACCGGCTGTTGAACCTACATCCAAGGAAATCTCACAGCCGTCAGCCGTGCCTTCAGCTGAGTCTCAAAAGGTACCTAAAGCTGTCGCAGAAGTGACGGCTCCGGCGCCAGCTCCGGGACAGTTGAAGTCGCAGCAGCAGCCCACGGACCCCAACGAAGAGATTCTAGGCTATTTGCCTGATGCCGAAGAGGATCAGTTACCCGCCGGGACAGAGGATATAGATGACGAGGATGAAGAGGAAGAGGACGAGGAAGAGGAGGACGATGGTGTCGAGGCTGCGTTTGCCGGCAATTATTATGACGAAGGGAGTGAAGGAGGATATGACGATGATTATTTCTAACTGTATTTAATCGGTCGTCAAGGATAGACGCATCATCAGGGGTGTACGGCTGATTGCATGTGTTTGGCTGTTGATCAGCGTCGCCTGTGCCGTAGACTCATGTTTCTTATAACCCATTTACTTCGCTAGTAGTAGCACGAAATATATAACGGCAAGTAGCTGAATGCTAGGAGAATAATTTATTTTATCTCAGTATTTCATTGGTAGTTTTTACAGCTGTTCGTCTCATAAGCTGTATGGATTAATAACAGTGGAGAGAGACCCAGTGATCAACTGGTCAACAACACTTAAGCAGTATGAAATAAAGGAAATATAGAAATCATGTGAGACTCGCGAAAAAATAGAATACGGTAGATGAATAGATAGAGTACCGAAATGTGCGGAAATAGATAGAAGAAAGAACATTAAGTGACAAAAGAAACCAGCTTCATCACCTTAAATACGTTCCGTATGCCGATCCGGGGTTAGTCGTTTTGGCTGATCCGCAACATCGTTCGATCGTCAGTCGTTCGAATGGCGTCCATCTCTGTAGCGTTGTGGTTGTAGGAGTCTAGTCGATTTCCATCTGGATGTCCGTTCCGGTTGAGGTTCCTGTCGTTCCCATCATACATCCGTTCATGCCACCGGTAGCAATCGGGATTCCCTTGTCTTCCACTTGCCGTTCAGGCGTCTTTTCAGCTGCCTTTAGTACTGCTGAGCCAGCTTCGAAGGCAATTGGTGAAGACTGGAGGTTACGAATTGAAGATTGCCAGTCCCTGCCGACCAGCTGGCCTTCAGTAAGGTTATCGTCGAAAAGGTAGAAGTGTCGCTGTGCGGCATTGTCGTTCTGATGCTGGCCTTTTGGAAGGGCTGAAACAAGGTAGACATTCAGGCCGCGATGCTTAAGCATAATTTGGGCATCGTGTAGGTGAGTAGAGAAGTGGTTGTTGATGTATTTCTCCCAACCACGAATGGCAGCAACCATATCTTTGTCATCGTTAGCCATGCGTTGCCAGCTGATACCTAGTAGTCGAGTAGCATCATCAACATGTGGCATTTCGGGCCCCTTGGGAGAAGATCCGGATCCGCAAACGTCATCCGTGTTCGATTGGAGTTTGTTGGCGATTGACAAGGCGGTTATGTCATCGTAAGCAGAGGCGGTAGCGTCGAGCCGTTGTGTCTTCCGGCTGGGTAGAGGGTTGATATGGTCATGGTTGACGTCTGTGGTGATAGGAACGGAGATCTGATTACTAACTGCTTTCTCCTCTGCCTTCTCTTCATACCAGGTCCCTGTCTGGCTGGAGGCTGAGACGGCTAGTCCAGTTTTTGGGTTGATGAGGACCATTCCTTCGCCGTAGATTGGCTCCTCTTCTGGTACGGTTGGTGGAGTGAGTGCCTTTTGAACAGCAAAGTTATTGTGGTTGTCATTATTGCTTAGGTTGAATTCGTCTCTCGATCGTTTGCGTGACGGTGCAGCAGTACATTGAGTAGCATTCAAAGGCGTCTGACGGCCTATGAAAGACTTGGGTGGCCCAGACTGTATACCGTCTGCATGAGCAGAAGCATGATGGGGAACGCGGGAACCGCCGGAATGGGCAAACGAATGGTTCATCGAGTCGGTAGGTGTAAGCTGATTGGTCTGGTGAAGTTGAGATGGAGGAGGCAAGGCGACGGTTGGTCCGTTGAAGTAGTTGTTGAAGAGAGATGGACCCATGGTTGATCTAAATAGAAAAGAGGAGCGTACTGTTAAAAAGAATAAATGTCGGAAAGGGAAAGCTGTTAGACAATGCTGCAAAGTAAATCTGTCAGATTAAAAAAGAAAGTTATTTTTGTTTTGTCTTTTTCTTGCTTTGTGGTATCCGCCGGATTAATAGACCCAATGTAGAGAGAAGAAGAAGAGGCTGGCGAGGTATTAGGATGGAGGATGCCGAGGAGAGCAGTGACGTTAAGAGGAGCAGGGGATAGAGAAAGAGATACACCGTGGTAGGGAATTCCACGGGGGAAGAATAGTTAAGTGAGCCGCCGTTGAGGCGTTGCAGGCGTGCAGGTTGGTAGCTGTTGGTATTTTGAGGTTGAGGTTGAGGTTGTAGTTAGAAGTTAGAGAGAGAAAAGAAGAAGAAGTTGAAAGTTGGGAAGAAACGAAGAAGAAGGGCCGGGCTTAGTCAGCACAAGCCTTGCAAGGACCACCCCGGATACGGCAAGGAGCTACCTCGGTGGTACTTTCCATGCGCGGCATCAGACCCGCAGGAGGCAGGTACCACCCCCTGCTGTCTTGGCCAGCCAATGGGAGGTGAATCTCGTGAGCTTATACAGTGCCAAGGACGGAGTCACAGCCAATAAGAAGTGCATACTCTTGTTGCCAAGACGTTGCAGCCGGGAGTGGCTAGGCCTAAAGGAGAGGCGCGATGGATCATCGGCTTAGTCAGCAAAGGCGATCTGGGGCAAGTTTAAACGCTTAGTAAGCTTCTTTGTCATGCGGAAATACTTTCTCTTCCGGTGGCTGATGGAAGGAGCTTGTTTGTCAATTGTTTGTTGCTTGTGTACAAAGAGGCGAGAAGGGGGAAAGGAAGAGATAGATATAAAAGCAAGGCAGAAAGAAACAACGTCTAGTGTTTGAATGGGATAAGAAGAGTGGAAACAGTGAAGGGAAGTAAGTGAGAAAGAAGAAGAAAAGCAAAGGCGTAGTGAAAGCAGTCGCCTTGTCCGGGTGAAAGGAGACATGATTACAAGGCATTTGTTGTAAAGTTGTACAAGCAAGAATGAAGCAAGAGCTTGGAAGTAAAAAGGGAGGGGGAAAGATTGAAACAAAACCCATATCTTCCCTTCTCAATTTCTAGAAGCCTTCAGTTTCCTCCCGTCCTTTTTGTGCATATCGTACCATTAATAAACCAGCGAAAAAGAAAAGTAGACAGCAAGCGGTGTCCTGTGATGCAGTGAAATTAGTTCGTAAATGGATTTTGAGACAAAGGGAGTCGACGTATCCATCGATCCCTTTTCCACTTTTTTAGTCTAAAACGCGGAGAGAAGACAAGGCTTTTTTTTTTACTGCCCGGAGACTTTGCCTGGAAGCATTCCCTTGACAACTTTGGGGTCAACGGAGCCTCCGAACTGGAACATGAGGATGATGAGGACGAGGACACCCATTCCAATGAGAATGAGGCGACTTCTAGCCGGGTGAGTGGAGGAGTACTCTGCCCATTGGCGGAGACCTTGGTTGGTGTACTCTTTCATCTTCTCGACGCCTAGCTTGTAGTAGATCAGACCACCCAGGGCAATGGTGTAGCCAAAGAGCTGGAGAGGAGTGACGGGAGTCTTCCACCACAAAGCAGAAATAGTGACGAGAAGAATATCCTTGAGGACACCGCAGAGGGTCAAAACAAGAGAAGAAGTTTTGCCGATCTGTAAGTCAAGTTAGCATTACGCTAAGATCAAAATTAACCTAGCGCATGTAGATACGTACCAGGAAAACGACGGAGACGTTGAGAAGGAAGGCAACCATGCCGTTGGCCAAGAGGGTGATAACCCCGACCTTGTAAATATGGTCCATAGTCAAATCCGGCACCTCCATGAACAATGCAACCACGCCGTTCATGACGGCACAGACCGGGGCAAAGTAGTACAACGAGACCAAGGGGTCCATCTTGTACTCAGCAGCGCTAAGGAGCTGCTGCACCATGACGAGACGAGTAGCTTCGAAGACGATACCAGCAATTTGGAAGATAAATCCGACCATGACGAAGTGGATCTCGCCAAAGGAGGCAATGATAACGCCAATGACGATGAAAGATACATTCAGAAGCACTTTCATGTTAGGTGGGGAGATGCTGAGGGCCCAGGTAACGAGCAACACGGCAACAGGGGTAGTGGCCTATAAACGACTGACATTAGCATATTATACTCTTGTTGCGATTTTAGTATATATAGTAGTAACCTACCTTGAGCATCTGAATGAAGGCAACGCTGAGATAGAGGTACGTCTTGTTTCCACAGATCAAGCTCAGACTGAAGAAGAAGCCAATTGGCACTATGGCACGGAGGTAGACACGGCCAGTCATCTTAACCTTCTTCCGTCCATCGAGGAGGTTGGTGGTTCGTGCTAGTACCTGGGTCATGAAGGCCGCAAACGCAAGATGCCATGTTGTAAGGATGACGGCTATTGATAAGGGGGTCAGGATAACAATTTCACCAGCGGAGAATCAAAAGACGTACGGAATGCTATAATCACAAACTTGTCAGCAGTCTAGTTAAACCAGGTAAAAACAAAGGGAGAAAAAATGTGTGAAGATGACTTACGGAATTTGTTCTGCTTCTTATCGAGCAGGTCCTTGTTAAACAGAATAACCGCCGAACTCATCGTAATCCAAGAACTGCATGATTCGGCGTCAGCACCACACATCCACCGCAACTCCGCCACAGATAAACCCGGGGTCGCAAGCAGAGCAGAGGAAACTTACATCACGTAGAAAGCCGGATGGAACGAAGGCTTGGGCGGTTCGCTCTTCGTCGCCGCCGGGTTGACAGTCGGCAGTGTCTGGCTATCGTCCTTTCTGTCCTCCATCTCCATGGCCATGGCCGGCCCAGCGGCAGCACCAGGCTGTATCTCGCCGGAGGTCCTGGCCTTCTCTTGCTCGCCCATCTTCTGCACGGCACTGGATAATGAATGAGCCTGTAAAGCGACGAAGCGATGGAAGTCGAACGGCCGTGACCGTAGCAGGTTGCTCTGGCCGAACGCGTTGGACGCCAGGGCAGTATCGGATAGCGGTCGGTCCCTTGGACGGATCTGTCACGGAAGGGAGACGGTCAATTAGCGAGATGAGACTGTTTTCCGACCCTCTGGATGGCTGTACTCGGGGTAAAAGGGGGCAAAGTCAGGAACTTGTCTTGCTGTCTTTTAATATACCACGATCGAGCAAGGGAGGAAAAAAAAAGGTGCGCCGGAGGTTTGGAAAAAGGAATTATGCAGCTCAAGCAGTGAGATAAGTAGTGATGGGCGAAGGGGCCACGCAACACGCTTATTAAGGTGGAAACGGCAGACTTGGTACTTTAGATATATAAATATAAATAGACGCAGCAACTTTTTATCTCGACTTCGGGGCAGCGACTGAAGACATCCAATGGCGACATGCATGGCCCGGTGTTCTCGCTGTCTTTGTTGTTGCCCTCTTTGCTAGTTAACTAACTATGTAAACTAGTTACAGAACAGCTGGGGCGGTGGTGTTGCGGATGGAGCCGGTTTTTGCCTACATCCAAATATCAACACCAGGCTGGCCATGAATAATACCCATCTAAACCACTCCAATATCAGGTATCTGACTGTCTGTTTTGGAATAACTTCTGACCCTCAGACTAAACACTTTCCCTTTTGCCCTGTCATCTCCTATTCCTGTGTCCCATCTTGAGGGCTAAAGCAGGTTCTCCAAGAGGAGATATCCTTAAGCGAGTAGAGGATTGTGAGGGAGCTCTGCTACCAGCAGCTATGCTATCAAAGTTACTCGAGTGTGTTCATTTCCTTATACCCGGGTTGCTGGCTATAAGACAAGAGAAATTTCTTCCTTGCAAGGACTCCCGCAATCTCAATAAGTCAGTTTCTGGACAACTTCATCATTGAACCCCTGCGTAAAATTACCGGGCATCTCCTCAATAAAGGCACGCTGGAGAATCAACTCTGACTGGTTAATGCTGAGAAACTGGTGAATGGTTGCTGGACTTCCGCTGGAGCAGATGTGCTGCCATCGCCCGTAGCCAGAGTTCTCGCAATGTCCTACGCTTTCCCACATCGTACTTCGAATAACCGCATACCCAGGCTTTGATGCTAAGTAGGTAATAGTGAATTGCCGCTCAGCACCACACATCTCACATCGATAGCATAGCGGAAGCATTTCCCGTGCTAGCTTCTTTTCATTGAAGCCGGGCCAAAGATGGTGGCTTCTACAACGGGTAGCGTATATTGCCTCCTCCCTCGACTTCCTGCTAGTATATTTGTATTCCACATACGAGGTTCTCCTTAAGATCAATTCGAAGTTCCCTGCGTTATTGACCGCCTTTGGGCTGATATATACAGCATGTGCGATATTTCTTTCTGTGTCCCTCCTAAAATAGGGCGCCTGGGGTACTAGATAAAGCTCATTTCGTCCGTAGCGAGGGCCTAATCTATAGTGATTAGCAATCTCTTTTGCATGCCTATAAAACAGACGTGGAAAACCCGTGGTATAGTCCAGTTGAATGCCGTTAAGGTCACAGGGCGATAGGCCGAGAACATTCTCTTCCAACCACGTATGAAATTTACCGCATTCATAGCAAAGGACGTGTTTCGGGAAGTCCAGTTCCAGGCGCTCGAGAAATCTGGCACGGTACAAGGCAGGCTCCTTGTTGAGCCTTTGTAGAACTCTTCTCCCACTGATGGCTTTATAGGCTGCTCTACAGGTAAGTGCAAAGGCAGCTGCATCGTCAAGAGGCAGGATAGAATTGGCAAGATAGTAAAGAATATCATCGTTTAGCCGGTGAAGAGCTGGTTTCAACCGTCCTTCTGGCCGGTGTCTGTCCTCAGATGAAAGGGAGTCTTCAGCTTTAGGCCCGTTGATGGTATCCCCTTCTGAGTCACGATCTGACGCTTGCGAGAGTTGTTCGTTTTGCTCTGTCTCTTTCCCTTTTGCTTTATCAGCTAAGCGGCCGAAGAATACCCAAACGCGATATAGTTGAAATCTGAGGGTCTTCATTTTGTGTGGCACTTGATCTGTGGAATGAACTGGCACAAATTTGTGATAAAATGATTGCAATTGATCATCCTTGAGATAGAGATTACTGCCTAGCAGGAGTAAGACTGCAGATACTTAATTAAAATGGCCCATCTGCCATGAAGTTATCTTGACGTCATTGCTTTTATGTACTGTCAATTGCGTTTCGCTTTTGGTGTCAATGTTTGTTGTCTTTTGCCACGATTTCGGAAGAAATAGTTACCAGAACCCAAGTTGTTGAAACTTGTGGGGGTATGATGACCTTTACGAGCAATTGTTCGAACGCAAATGTTTGTATGCAATTATGCTTTAAAATGTAAGGTATGGATTTATGGAGGTAATGCTATAAGATGACCTTTTTGGGGTTTGCATACTCCGTACTCTGAACCATCAATGCTAGTAACTAATCATCGTAGGCATCATTGTAGTAATCATCATCATAGCAATCATCAAGCGAATCTCCGTAGGAACCTTCGTAGGAAGCACAGTAGAAATCACCCGTGGTTTCATGGAATCCTTGAGCGCCCATCGGCTCAATAAAAGCTTCTGGGGAAGTGTGGGGGCCTTCAAAGTCTTCCTCGTCGTTGGTATAAGCTTCAGGTTGATACCCTAGGGGCCCACTGTTGCTAACAACCCACAAGAATGATTAGCACAATAACAAGACGAATAAATCAATTCTAGAACCAAATGGACCCAGTATAAATCTGCTCTTTACCCTAGTGATAGAGAAAATCCCCCGTGTACATATTCTTCATCAAGTATTGGACTTGTAGAACTCACCAATCTTCTTCAAATTCATAGTTACCACAATCCTGACTCTTGTTGTGATAGTTATCAAACGCCTGGCTGGCCCAGTGATCAGCATCGCGGTTTTCCTCTCTCGGGACATGCTGAAAATCGACCTTTATACCAGATCGTTCTAGGGAGTCTCTTGCTGAATTAAGCTGTTGGAAGAGCTCTCTATTAACCACTGGCTGGCCATTGGCAGCCCGGTATCCATTTGACTCCCACCTACGGCTCCATTCATTGACGCCTTTGACCATGTACTCAGAGTCAGATCGGATGGTTACATGGCGAGAAGGGCCACCGTCCATTTCTCGTGCCTTGTTAAGGCCATGGATACCGGCGAGTATCTCCGCTTTTTGGTTGCTGGGATTATCCAGGTTCAGGGGAATGCTTTCGTTAAATCTCGATCCCTGGTCAACAAATACACCTGCAGAAGCATCACGGTGTTCTCGTCCGTTTCCCCTGCATGCTCCATCGACAGATATAACAAGTGGCTGCGTGTTACCGTGACGTTGACCCTGGGGACGACCATCCAGTCCGTAGTAGGGTGAGTTGTCAAGAGTCATCCTGCAATGGGCCTCTTGTCGTTTTCGTAGCGGCGAGGTACAGTGAGAAACGTACTTGATGGCCTGGGATAGGGTGAAGTTCAAGCTTGGGGTTGAAATGTTGTTGTTTGGTTATCAACAACAGCCATTTCCCAAAAGGACACCCCCATCGCGCCCAAAGGAAGGTGGCGGCCCCGGGACTTGGTATCAGAGCATCAGGCTATGATACCAAAAATTGTTTTTTCATCGCATACAAGGATATAACAGTAAATGGAATGGAATACCTGGCAAGCTTGGAAATCAACGAAATACGGACTCTATGCGACTTCGTTAACGAGCGCAGGATAAAACGCATAATACCCCTTATACGACATTGCAACGGCACTGTTTAAAGAGATAATCCATTTCATATTCAGACATAAAAGTTCAGCGATGGCTGGCTAGTTACTTTGTTAAATGATAACTGACAGTAAAAAAGAAGTAAAAACAAGGGGGAAAACTCGTTTAGCATCGTTAGTTAGTTAACGGCGTAGTAGTTAATAGATATGGTTAGTTGAATGACACCTAATACAGAGCAAACTCGGACAAGGGTGTCCGAGTGTCGAGTGCTGTATTTGGAGAAAACCCTTCTCGATGTCAAACCGAGAAACAAGGAGAAAATATAAAGCTGCTGGGGTTATGATAACAAGTTAAGTCATGATATCATTAGTCGGTCGTTTGAAGGTCGCATGCATGTGCATGGGTTGCGTCGATGACTTGCTGCTCAACGAGATTTAGCGTGCCAAAGCATCCCTGGCCAGCTGGTCTGCTTCCCGATTGTGTTCTCTGCGGACGTGCCAGAAGTACACCTTGACATGGGATTCGGCAAGATCACGAACGCGCCAGGAAAGTTCCTTGAACAGGTAATGGTTGGTAACCTGCTGGCCGTCCGCGTTGATGTAGCCGTTCGCTTCCCACCTGTCAACCCACTGGGTCAGCCCGTTGACCATGTATGCAGAGTCCGTTTTGATGATGACTTCGGTCAGTGATTCCCCATCGACACCATAGTCATTGATCTCCCTGGCGGCATCGAGTCCGTAAATGCCTGCCGCCAATTCCGCCTTTTGGTTCGTTGCCCATGATGAATCAAGCTGCATAGAAGCGTTGTAGTCAGATTTATTGCCCACATAGACCCCAATGGCAGCTCGGGGAGCGGCCGCTCCATTCTCCCTACATGCTCCGTCAACTGCGATGATAATCGATCTTAGATTAGGCTCCAGGTTCGAGTAACGTCGGGACAGTGAAGTCGCACGGGTGGTGAAGACCAAGTCTTCGACTGGGAACTCTATCAGGGACGGTTGGACATCTTGTCCGTACATTCTCTGAGGCTCGAATTTCCAGCATGGGAGTGATGTGCGTCTAGCGCTCCTAGCACCGCCTCGATGCACATTGGCCATCTTGTCTTGATGGTGGTGACTAAGAAACAAACTATGGACTCCGTACGCCGATGTGAGCAGAGAGACAACGAAAGGAGACGTCGTGGATGGGCTGTTGGCGCTGGGTTGAAGCTGGGCTGAGGTTGTCACTTCCAGCGACTCTCAGGTCCTCGAATCTCCAAAAACCTGTCTTCCCAAAATGGAAATGGGGACTGACACCTGATGTTAGATCACGTGAAAGTAGATGTGACGGGTCTCAAGAGGCATCAAATCTCATTTTTATTAATATGAGCTGATAGACACGAGGTGGAGTAATACGAGGGATAAAGACATGTGTGCGCTAAGTGGAAATAAAGAATAGCAGAAGCCAGTAGAAGCCAGCACGAGGGTTTGATGCTATTATATGCCGCCTTTGCAGACAAGTATTCCGCTCATAAGAATGCAAAGAAGAAGAAGAAGAAGAAGAAGAAGAAGACATACTGCTTCCGCAAAGTATTGAAAGCTATTCAGAAGTACTTTCAGAGACCAAAGTCAAGTATAAGAAAGGCTTGGGAATAGGGTGGTATAAAGAACTGAACGGTGAAATGGTTAAGTTGAGGAAGCCGACTTGCGAAACAGATCATGACCAAAGGGCAGTTGAACAGTTCTGGTGTACTCCTTACGCGATCATTTTTTTTTTTTTTTGCACCTTTCAATCTAATCTGAGTTAATCTTTTTTTTTTTTTTTCCATTGAAGCACAGCTTGTTTGGCGAAGCGGTCTGCGTGACAGTTGTAGGCTCACTCCACGTGCCAGAAGTGGACAGCCACACCCTCTGTTGAGATCAAGGATACATTCATCAAGCCACTTGAAAAATTTTCCATTAACCACGGGCTTTCCTTTGGCATTGGTTTATCCAGTTGTTTTCCATTTCGGCATCCACTCTGTTGCCTCCCTTACCGAGTATTCCGAGTCTGACTTATAGTCACATTGGCAATGGGATTGCCATAGCTTCCATTAGAACATATGTCTCTTGCCATTTGAAGTGCTTTGATGGTAGCCATTAGCTCCACCTTCTGGTTTGTGGGCTCATCATATCAAACGCAAGGCTTAGAACAAAAGTAGATGTCCAACAGCTTGGGCATAAGGTGTCCCATTGTTAGAACACGCCCCATCAACAGCGATGACGATGCAGTCTTTATATGAAGGGGGTTTGCTACAGTGATCACAACGCCTCGGGTACCCGCAAATTGATAAAACCCATTCGCCCCCGTCAACTTCCAGCTTGCTGACATCAATATTGTTATGATATATTTCGAAAGGATTATCTCGGAAGCATCCAATTCCGCGGAAACACGAGTCTCGAGGGCAACTTCACTCAGGAACCAGCATAATGTAGGGTATAATAGGGATCTCCAGGGGCTGGAGGACGGGTTGTCGGGTTGCAAGGTCCTAAGCTTATTGGTTGGATGATGGACATGGAATTCAACAATAATAGTGTGGACTTCATCGAAACGCGGTGAAGGATGCTCCCATTTGAATTGTACTATGCAGGGGAAACAAGGAGGCAAGGATATCTAACAAAACGCAGCATAAGACCAAGCAGACGACGGATGGTCATTCAATGTCTACTCCCGCCGGGCACAAGGAGCTCAAAGACGCAGCTGGATGTCCATAGGAGATTCAGGGGGTGTAACTTCTTGGTTGAGGGTAACTAGGGGCGCTGTGCATGACTAAGCTCTTACTTATTTCTTTTTTGAGTTTGAGTGTCTGACATAAGCACTGCTACGTAATCTATGCTGACGTAATGTGGGTAGGTCTCCGCGCTTTTCGAGGCTTTCAGGGGGAGTTTTTGGACGAACGGCGAGCAGGCTCTGAACCTCTTCGTCTTCGGCCTCTTCTGCTTGCTATTTCGCCTCTTGTTCTGTTTTTTTCCCCTTTAACTGCTTCGTCGTGCTCTAGCTTGCATTGCTCCTCTGTGCATTTGTCCCTTTGTCTTACGCCGGATTGCTTCCCTCCAGTGGAGACCGTTGAGCTTCCTCTGCACCCCCGCTATCAAGAGATAGAGCTCGAGTAGCTTACACCTTCGACTCCAGCTACAGCCATGCCTCGAGCGGACGCGTAAGTTGAAATCCTGCCTGTGCGGTCTTGATACTCTTTAATTGAGCTGTTCTGACTGGTACTTTGTGGCTGGTAGTAACGTTGACATCCTTGTCATTGGTGCTGGCCCTACTGGTTTAGGTGCCGCAAAGAGATTGAACCAGATCGTGGGTTTTAGCACCATATAACAAAGACTGGGAAGCTTTAACTGAATTTAATTGCTAACACTCTTATTATCTGCTAGAATGGCCCATCCTGGATGATAGTTGACTCGAACGAGGTTCCTGGCGGTCTAGCTTCGACCGATGTTACCCCTGAAGGCTTCGTACGCCGCTCCCTGTTTAACACCGTCTTACCAACCAGAAGCTAACTTACCTCGCGCTTTCAGTTGTATGATGTCGGTGGCCATGTCATCTTCTCCCACTACAAATATTTCGATGACTGCATCGATGAGGCCCTCCCTAAGCCTGATGACTGGTACACCCACCAGCGTATCTCCTATGTTCGTTGCAAGGAGGCTTGGGTGCCATACCCCTTCCAAAACAACATCTCCATGCTTCCAAAGGAGGAGCAAGTAAAATGTATTGATGGCATGATTGACGCCGCTATGGAGGCTCGCGTGGCAAACACTAAACCAAAGGACTTTGACGAATGGATCGTTCGCATGATGGGAGTTGGAATTGCTGATTTATTCATGAGACCATACAACTTCAAAGTCTGGGCTGTTCCTACTACAAAGGTGAGAAGGAAAGAAAGAAAAAAACCTGTTTTTGCTATCTTTTGAGCCTAGATATAGTATTAACCGTTTTTTTAGATGCAATGCGCTTGGCTCGGTGAACGTGTTGCTGCACCAAACCTCAAAGCTGTCACAACCAACGTCATTCTGCAGAAGACTGCCGGAAACTGGGGGCCCAATGCTACCTTCCGTTTCCCGGCCCGTGGTGGTACAGGCGGCATCTGGATTGCTGTGGCCGACACTCTCCCGAAGGAGAAGAAGCGCTTCGGAAAGGATGCGGCTGTTACCAAGGTTGACGCTTCCAACAAGTCCGTCACTCTAGCTGATGGATCCGTTATCAAATACCAGAAGCTTGTTTCCACCATGGCTGTCGATGCTTTGGCTGAGTCCATGGGCGACAAGGAGTTGATTAGCCTCAGCAAGGGACTCTTCTACTCCTCCACCCACGTCATCGGTGTTGGTATCAGAGGCGAACGCCCAGAGAGAATTGGAGACAAGTGCTGGGTAAGTTTCTTCTGCCTCATTATCTTGTGCTACATAGTGCTAACTTTTATGTGATAGCTGTACTTCCCTGAGGACAACTGCCCCTTCTACAGAGCCACCATCTTCTCCAACTACTCCCCCTACAACTGCCCTGAGACTTCCACCTCTCTCCCAACCCAGCAGCTTGCCGATGGTTCCAAGCCCACCGACTCCTCCTCCAAGCCTGGTCCCTACTGGTCCATCATGCTTGAGGTCTCCGAGTCTTCAATGAAACCCGTAGACAACGAGAAATTGCTCGCAGAATGTATCCAGGGTCTCGTGAACACATCTATGCTGAAGCCCACTGACGAAATTGTCTCTACTTACCACCGCCGCTTTGACCACGGTTACCCAACCCCTACCCTTGAGAGAGAAGGCGTCCTCACCCAACTCCTGCCCAAACTCCTGGAACAGGGTATCTACTCCCGCGGCCGCTTTGGTAGCTGGAGGTACGAGGTCGGTAACCAGGATCATTCGTTCATGCTTGGTGTCGAAGCCGTGGATAACATCATCAACGGTGCTGTGGAGATGACCCTGAACTATCCTGATTTCGTCAACGGCCGCCAAAACAATGAGCGCAGACTTGTTGACGGTGCCCAGGTTTTTGCTCTCCGAGCCAAGAATTAAGCTACCTGATACACAGCTAGCTAATCTTAGAAGCTTTCTGAGTACTTTAGCTCTATTCGGAAATGATAGAGACGTGGAGGGAAAAGGACTGCTTTTTTATCTGTTTACTTTTTTTAATGACTTTTTACATGGCTGAAAGAATGAGAGAAAGAAGGGGCCAGCTAATACATAAAAGATGGATGAATACCCGAATAGAAAGTGGAAAGACGATGCTGAAAACAGCCATATAGATTTCGAAGGAATAAATTAAGACACACTCGTTCTACTTGATCTATTAACTACCTCCCACTCGCTTTCCGTCCCAGAACTTAGGTAGCTTGACCAGTAGATGTCGCTTAAATTATATAATTAACCCGTGGGTATAAGCCTTAAAAAGTCCTGAAAAATAGTGTAGACGTTGGAAAGATTGAATCCCTACTCTTGGTATGTGTATGACGTTTGGAGGAGTGAATAGTGGATGTCGATCAACACTCTGGCTCCAGCATCTCATCGACACTTGGTAGGCCCCTCAACCAGCTTTCCGTATCCTCCTATATAGCCCAGGGAATAAGTTAGCATTCTCGACCCAAATACATCCATTTATATATATATTCTCCTGACACACCATCTTTTCTACCTGCACTTGCTCTCGAAGCGCATCACGAATAGGGTCCCAGAACGAGCGAGTAACTGACTCAATAGGCGGCAGCGGCCAGCTGTTTGTTGCCGTATCGAACTGAAGAGGTTTAAGAGTGAGAGTGTTTGGTGATACTGAGCGACTGACAGGGCTTGTTGAAGGCGGCTGGCGAGTATCATCCTAAAAAGACAATGTAAGGGAGACTGGTTGAGCAGCCATGCATAGACGTAAACAGCAAAGGGGAAGAATACAGCGTATACTTGCTTACAAGAGGAGAGTTCGTTGATATCGCTTCTTTCGCTGGTAGTTCTTCTTCTTCCTCTTCTCCTTCTGCTGGAGCAGGTGGGAATAAGGTGAAATCTTGGTCCCCTGAGGATGAGCGAGGAGGAGTAAATAGAGGCAAGGAACGGAGATAATCGGCCTCCTCCTGCGAGACGGGTGTCTGCAGGATCTGCATGATAATCTGCTGGCCTCTGCGGTTGATCTCACTCGGAGTGAGAGTTGATGGAGGAGCAGATGAGCAGAGAGTCTGACTATCGTCTGCTGGCTTTGGCGAGCCTTGTCGCTCTGCCGAGGAGGCAGATGGAGTAGACAAGGGGCCGGGCGTGAGTGATGGCGGCACTCTCAGCCAGTGCTGGAGTTCTCGACGGCCATCTACAGGCTGCCAGGTTAGAAGCTGCTGCTGCTGCTGCTGCTGCTGTCTCTCGGTAAGCTGGTTAGTGATATGGTCTTCTACTGCGGTATGCAGCGCTGTATCCTCGATGCGAGTCTCGACCGAAAACTGGACTTCTGAGCCCAACTTTGTCCTCAGATAGGAAGTTGGGAACTGTCTATGAACGAAATCAGGGTCCATGTTCAAAGAGAATTGTAGAAATGAGGGTCTGCTTGGTATTTGAAAGGAGGTGTTGTAGAATAGTAAAAGGAAGGATATAGCAAATGGTTGGCGTTGCTGAGAAGTTATATAGATGCAAAAGATGGAGAAGAAGAAGAAGAAGAAGAAGAAGAAGAAGAATAAGAAGAACAAGAAGGGAGAAGCAAGTAGTGACAGCCCCCATCCTGATATCAAAAAAAGGGCCCATCCGGACTGAGCAGAGACAGTGATTAGAAGATGAAGTTAAGGGGCATAAAGGTGATAAGGAAGACATCGCTTAGTCGTCGGGGCCCTGTGATATTTCTACCCAGAGAAACTTGGGCTTCTTCTCTTCTTCTCTTCTCTTCTCTTCTTCATGGAACTATCATCTACTTAGATAGCATAATGGAAGCTACTTGCTCAACCTGGCTTGGATGGTCGGCCTAGTGTTTAAGAGGTTCTATAGACATGGCTGGTATCAAGGTCCCTGTATTGCAGCCTGGCCATGGTTACTCTTGTTGCTATGAAGGCCTGACTGGTGAAGCCATCCTTATCCCCAGATATAGAAGATGATGGGCTAACATGATTGCTGTTTAGGGTGCCTCTTTCATGGCCATGGTATAAAGATGAAGGAATGCAGAGGATAAGTCCTTATTGATAGAGAATGTGTGGATGTCTATGTGAGGTATCAAAATGGCATCCCTTCACATGCAACCAGGAGCAAGCTGACAGCCGGGTAGGGGAGGGGGGGGGGGGGGGGGGGGGGAAATAAAAATAAAATAAAATCAATCCTGATAGCTCTCTCCTGGAAAGAGAAGCTATTATAGGTATCTCCAGGCTCGCCGATAGCCTCGACACGGGGATGGCCAGAGTATCAAAACTGAAGCCCGTCATGAAGGCGCCGAGCAAACAGCACGCATCATATCCAAGTTTTGATACCAACCGGCCAGATAACGCAGAGGATGATAGCATATCTAGTTATCCACCGCTGTGGTCACTGAGCCTGCATCATGTCATGCTGCAGATGCTTCTGACAGACCCTGCTTTCCCGGTTTCCATGCAGCAGAGACATCGTCATCTGTGGTACTCAGCCACCGATGGATGAAAGCCAGAGAGTCGCCTGCTCGCTTGTCTGCCTGCTCGCTGCTCGACTTTCTCTCCCAGACGTATGTCTTATCTGACGACTGGCAACGGGCGCGCCAGTCAAGTAGTCGGCTCTTCGTCCTGAGACATGCTGGCTTTAAATAGCTCTGCTCCGTCTTACGAAGCTGCTGGCTGTTCCGGCGATGCAGCGCCTCCTTGATCGCTGACTAGGGAGCAAGCCATCGGAGTACATGGCCCGGCCACTCTCGAGACGCGTCCAATTGCGGAGAGAGAGAGAGCTCCTTGTTGGCCGTTGGCTTCTCCAAGCCTTCTCATGTCTTCATGTCTTTCTCTTCGTCCCGTCGTCTCTTAGCCTCTCCGTCTGATCCATCCATCATCGTCTTCTTCGTCTCTTTAATGTTGAGCTACGTGATTACCTAAGCCGACCTTTCCAGAACTTCTAAAGCCTCCTTGAGCATCAAAGAAAGACGACGAGGAGGAGGAAGAAGAAAAGACACCGCAGAAGACGCTCGTTTGACCTCGAGAAGACAAGTAGGAGCCGCAGATACAAGTGCCAGAGAAGCAGTGGCCGCATCACGGAGACGCTGAGAGCCTCCTCTGCCTGCCCAGACCTTCCCCCCGACCGTCTCTCGCTGCTTGTCCTCTCGCCACCAGTCCTGCTCGCCGAAAAACGACATCCACCACCGACCTGCAGCTCGCTCGCTCGCAAGAAGCATCGCCCGGGGACAAGACACCTTGGTTTGCGCGCCCTCAGGTAGCCTTCTCCAGCTCCTCTCCAGCCTCGCGTTCGTTTCGGCTGGGCATATAAAGAAAACTGACCTCTCCCGGACAGAGGAAGACGGATCGAAGAACCCAGTCCTCCTCCATTCACCTCGCCCTGCCATGCACTTGTCAACCTCGCCAGTAACCGGCATAGTCTCGATTCTGTGAGACAGCTTGCCTGGTTACCTTGCTCTCTGCGCTTGCTTGCTTGCTCACTTGTTCACTCGCATACATACATACACACTTACATACGCCTGACAGCTGCCAACAATCAGTCACCTTTGCTTTTACTTCTTGTCTTTCGCTCTTGGGCCGTCATCAGGCTTCCCGCATTCCACCCACGCTCGCTCTGACTATCCCCCCCTCTTACGTTGCGGTCCCGTGAATATGGACGGAGATCTGAGTCTTTCTCAGTCCCTCGGTGGGCTACGCATCGCCAATCCCGACAATGCCTCTACAAATACCTCAGAGGGCCCCTCGATCTCCTCCCTGAAATTGTCTTCCATGGGCCAAGATGCTCCTGAAGCTCTAGCTGCCCCCGAACACTCCCAGCCTGGCAATCGATCAGTAGAGATCGGCCCAAGTCCTGCGCAGCAAGCATCAGCTTCGAATGTAAATCTCCATGATTACTCGAGAAATTCGCCGTCGCATCTCCCCTCCAACGTACAACTCAACATGTCTCATCATCCCAGCCGTCAATCAGTCTGTCTTCCTCCCAACCACCAACCCTCTCCGCGTGGTGAACCCTACCGCCTTCGAACGGATTCATCTGTGTCTGCTACGGAATACCCGTCCAGGATCGACTCTCGTGGTGGTTCTACAGCTCTCCAGGCCGGTGTCCTTCCTCGAGACGAAGGACACACTGATAGATCTTATGCACCAACAAAGGTCTTCCGTGGCGGTGCTCCCTTACCGCCTAGACAGAGCTCCCGCAGAGCTCCGAGCACATCTATACCTGCTGTCTCAGCCTCTTATGGCAACGAAAATGCTCCCCTTCATAGCTCTGAGGAATGGCAGGAGCGTGGAGCGGCAGTAGGTGTGCAGCAGGAGATCGATGCAAATGGAAAGCCAGTTGCGAGATATGTGAAAAAGGGAGTCAGAGACTTTGTGTTTGGCCGCACCCTCGGTGAGGGCTCTTACAGTCAGGTTGTTGCCGCCACGGACCGCCAGACCCTCAAGGAATATGCTATCAAGATCCTTGATAAACGCCACATAATAAAGGAGAAGAAGGTCAAATATGTAAACATCGAGAAGGATACGCTGAATCGCCTGACTGATCACCCTGGTGTTGTCCGGCTATACTACACCTTCCAGGACGAGCGATCGTTGTACTTCGTGCTCGATCTTGCAGGAAGTGGTGAACTCCTTGGTGTTCTCAAACGGATGGGCACCTTTGATGAA
Source organism: Trichophyton benhamiae CBS 112371 (assembly GCF_000151125.1). NCBI lineage: Eukaryota > Fungi > Ascomycota > Eurotiomycetes > Onygenales > Arthrodermataceae > Trichophyton > Trichophyton benhamiae. Next base: position 291,813 of record NW_003315102.1, read on the forward strand.
GAATGCACGAGATTTTACGGAGCTCAGATTTTGGATACCATTGGATACATGCACCGGCGTGGAGTTATCCACAGAGATCTTAAGCCAGAAAATGTTCTTTTGGACAACCAAATGCACGTAAAGATCACCGACTTTGGAACAGCAAAGATCCTCAGTATGCCTTCCCCCAAAGAAGGGGGAAATGATAACGGAATTCCGTCAATGGATATGCCGGAGGATGAGAGGGCGAGGTCTTTTGTCGGAACTGCAGAGTATGTCAGTCCAGAACTTCTCACTAACAAGAGTGCATGCAAGGCCAGTGACCTATGGGCGTTTGGCTGCATCATATTCCAACTTCTTGCAGGTCGACCGCCCTTTAAGGCTGCGAATGAGTACCTCACCTTTCAAAAGATTGTCGCCCTAGAATACGAGTTTCCAAAGGGATTCCCACCTGCCGCTCGGGACCTGGTAGAAAGACTGCTCGTTCATGACCCAAACACTCGACTACAGATCGAGCATATCAAAAACCATGAGTTCTTTAACGGAATTACCTGGGGTCGCGAGCTTTGGAAGCAAAAGCCGCCTAGACTAAAGTCATACTCACCACCGACGGAGCCCATCAAACTTAACGGTCCAGATGATGACGACAGTTTTCCTCCTAATATCAACATGAAACCTTCTGCGGGATTGCCGCCCTCCTCTACAACCTCGCAGAATAGATCATATCCTCCCGTGATTACTGAGCTTCCTCCGCCTTCGCAGCTTGATATTGAATGGTCCCCTGTCCTGACCCGAACTAACGAGCGTATATTAAAGCTGGGAAACTTAACGGTATCCACTTCCTCGGCTCCCCGTTCTCAAAATAAAAACGGTAATGGGGATGGCGATACGCCGAAAAAGTTATCCCGTTTCTTTGGCGGGTCTGCCACCAAGAAGCGGCAACGATTGGTCCTAGTCACCTCCGCTGGCAGGGTAATCATCGTTCCGGCGGGTGGCGAGGATAAACGGCCAAAAATGGACATCATGCTTCTAAATCCAGACACCCAGTATCGCAGCGTAACTGATTCGAAGGGTTATACATCCTGGGCAATAGATACGGTTAGTAGCCAGAAACCAACAAAAGCAGCAACCGTTTGTAAGAAAGCCTTTACTGACTTTGCTTTCTTTGGCTCCTCCCAGCGCGAGAAGCATCATGTCTTTGAAGAGACTAAACCAAGCAGTGACGCGGCTGCCTCAAAACTCGCCACGCAAGAATGGCTGGAAGTACTGGACCGTGCAAAGGAGTTGGCTTCCGTTTACTCCACCCCCAATTCTTACACGGGTGACGACGGGTTTCGAGACTTGTCTTCTGGCGTATCGAGCCACGCCAACACCCTAAACCATGCTGATGATTCTCCTACGAGCCAATATCCACAATCAAGTGGGAGAAATGCTCTATCCAAGCCATCGCCAGAGGGTGACTCCAAATCAAAGAAACGATTCAGCAGAAGACACTCCAGGAACGGCCTCTCCGCCGTCTTCTGATCTTACTTCTCACTCTCTTTTTCTTTCCTGCATGCACGCATCTTTTCCTATGTTTTGTCGATAATTTCCATCTTCCACCTTCAACACCAATCACACCACACCATAGGCAATTACCGCCTACCTATCCACACCCTCCATCCCCCATTCCATAAACCCTCCCATCATTTCCCTAGCTCGCATCTTTTCTTCTCCTCTTTCCTCTATGCGAGTTTTAATTCATGTGGCCAATTATTTTGTGCTTCCAAATAACCTTTTCCGTCTCCTTTCTCTTTTCTAGCATACAATAATTGCCACCCAGGCTACGATTGATGACTTTTTGATACCATTTTACTGTTACCAAGCGTTCTGGCTGCGACTCATCCGTCCACTAGAGGTAGCGTTTCAATGGTTTCTCAGCATTCGATGTTTTTCTTTTGTCTAAATAATAACTGTACTCTTCGTTTTCATTTCCTCCCCCTTATTTACTATTAATCAATTTTCTTCACCCCCCAAACTTCTCACCTTTTCAATTGCCCATCCTATATGCGGTCCTGTTACTATATTATACTTATTGTGACCTTCATCAGCGTCCCATGTGTTTTCTGGCTCTACCCGAGGCCGGTTTTATTCCTACCACATCCAGTTTCTTTCCTTTCCTTTCCTTTTTTTTTTTCCGTTTGTATTAAAAACATTTCCAAGTCTGCAGGTTTCATTTTACTCTCTTCTTTTCTTCTCTAGCTTCGTCCTGAGCTTTGGCGTTTATTGAGTCGCTCATATCTGAGATTATATTTCCTTTCGCCTTTTATTTCTTATTTCTTCTTCCTTGTTGTGCATAGAGGCTAAGCAGGGGAGTACGTCTAGTTGGGAAAGCAGATGACCATCTTGTTATGTTATTTCTCCTTGCCATGCCATTCTTGCTTTGCATAGCCTAGCCTATCCCGACCTGACCGGACGCTTTTTCTCTCCTATCCCTTCAGTTCTTGATGCCGATTCCGCGAACGATGCTGGCTTATGCCTGACCCTGTCAAGCCAGTCCTTGTAAACACTAACAGCTATTTTGGCTGAAAATAATGGGATTTCACACCAGGCACGCTTTTTCCTCTTCTGAATTTCTGAATTGAAGGCACTGTTCCCTCATCCTGACCGAAGAGGCACCATTAAAGCATGTGATAAGATATCTTCGAGCAAGGGTTTGCCAGACGTGGCATACTCGTTTCCCTGAGTATCTGCACATGAGTAAATGAAAAAGAAAGCGCCACCCAAGGAAAAGCGCAAGCCGTCCTGGTGCATAATCGGTGCGTCTGGGGAATGAGGGGAACCCCTGAGCCCGGTCATAATAACTGATCCACGACATTGGCAGGGTCCCATGCCCTCTGTCAATTAATAGGATGAGATAAAATGGCTCTCTTATAATGGGGTGGCACTCCGTCCCTGCCCTGCCCTGCCCTGACGGGAGATACTCCCTGTTCGAACCACAGGATTGGATAGTTTGAAAACGACTTGGTGGTATTCCCGTCCTTGCGGTGTGAATAGAGTTGATGCTCGTTTAGATCATTCCATGGTCAACTAGTTAGCTCCAAGTCTTGTCTTGTTAGTGCGATATAAGTGTGTTTGAGAAGGAGAACAGAATGGAAGAGGGCAACTGAACCGGCCCTAGCCCACACTAGTTAGGCAAAGAAGCATCTCCGTGTCTGCCTTTGACCGTGTTCATTATTGCGTAGCTGCTTGGTATTCTTGTGCCTGTCGAACGGCCAAGTGGTTAGGGGGTATAATCAACAGAGATGCCATCCCTACGCCTCCGTCACCGTCTCCATGGCTCTCCACACGCACGTACGCGATCGTCACTGTTAAAAATAACCTCGACCGGGGACTTTCTTCATGCCCAACCATGCCTGCTGTCTTGTTCGTAATTTGATATCAACAACGGTGCTTGCAACGTCCATCCCAGCTTTCTTCCGGGCGGCTGGTTGAGATCTTGCTGACTCATCCAACCTCCAACGACGACGCCGTTAATGTTGATACTGACATACCAGCACTGGTGATATTGATCTATTCAACTGAGCAGGCTGATTCCAAGGCCTTCATCCCGCCCATATCTCCTAGCATGATGCCCCCAATCAGATGGACGGCCAGGCCATCTGCTCTGCTCGTATCTGGAAACCCCCCTGTTCCTGTTCTGCAAAGAAGAAGCTTAATAACTAATGAACACGAGAGAACAGCGTTCGGCCTGTGATGAAGATAGTGAATGACATATCTTGAACCGTGTCGGTTCTCCTAGACCCCTGGCCTGTTTCAATATAATCCCTATACACATGGCCTTTCCGTGCAGGCATCTGCCTGTTATCTTGGCTCTGCTAGCCGAGCTCAAAAAGTCACTATTCCCACCATGAACTGATTGATTCCAGACATCTGGTTTTGATACCAGCAATGATGACAGCAAGTAAAGGGATTATCCAGGTACTGGATATTGGCATGATGTCTCCAGTTTGCTATCCGGCAGCTTAGATCTCTAGGCGCGGGGGGTCTACTGCTATCCCGCTTCTTCGATGCATGCATGCAAGACTAGATACCCTTGAAATTGGCGTCGCTAACGTGGTACAATAAATCCCTGCGGAAATCACCGCTAGACTGGAAATATGTATGGCCTTGCTCCATACGCCGTTAGCGTTTGATATCGCCAGGGAAGTGGATATATAAACTTGGGGCAAAAGCCTCGCATTCCATGTCCCCACGTCCCAAATAATCTTATATCGTTGCATCCGGAGGATACTTTGATATGTTCCAAATGTGCCTTTCTATGCCCGAAGCAATCTATTTGGCTTTTACGATGGTACAGGGTGTCATTCCGAGGAGAAGAATGTTCTATATTTCTTTCTTTCTTCTAGCTGTTTGTTTGCCTTTGGGTTGATTCCCGCCCAAGGCCTAGACAAGAAGCGCATCCACCCGGTTCATGCGCTTCGACCTGCTGAATTCTGGCCTCCACGCACATGTATGGCTGGAGTGGAGGGAAGGTTGTCGCTGCTATAGCGCATGGTACCAGCTGCCAGTGAAGATTCACCAAACCAGCCGTGGATATCCTTGTGATGTTGGGGTGGAGAGACTGAAGACTGCAGAAGTAATGCAGTCTCCATGTCCGAGTCCTACTCAACCTGCCCATATGGTGACTGAGATATAAACTCCCCACATTTCCTTCTGAGATCTTGCAGATTCCTTCTCCACAGCATCTCATCCAGGCCTCAACTCAGCATAGTCTCTCCAAGCTGGAGTAATATCCTTACTCATATCTACACACATACCCAGTTATATACCATGAAGCTTTCTCTTGCTCTCCTTGGCCTTGCTGCCTCCCAGGCAGTTGGCCTCGCTATTCCAGACGCTACGCCGGAGACTGATGTACCGGATGTCCTTACCTTGACTGAGAGACACCATGGCGGAAGTGGCTGTCCATCTAACACCCAAACTGTCAGATACAATGTTGCCAATGATCGCCGATCCATCGTCATCCAGTACGAAAATCTCACTGCCCGGATCAATTCCAAAACTACCCCTGCCGATGAACGCACCAACTGTCAGGTGAACCTCCAAGTCGCTGGCCGTAACAACTACCAGTTCTCCGTTGCCAGTGCTACGTACTATGGCTCTGCTCGTTTGGATGCTGGTGTGACCGGCAGACACGGAAGCATCTACTACTTCTCCGGAAGCCCAGACCAGGTATGTCATTTTCTATCTCGTCTTATTATTATCGTAACAGCAGCTAACAGCAGCTTTAGGCATTCACTGCTACCGGCATCTCTGGCCCTCGCCGTGGTAACTACCGTCTCGATGACGATGCAAACAAGAGAATCTGGTCCCCATGCGGAGAGAGCTATCCCTTCAACATCAACACCGACGTTCGCATGGACAGTGACAACGACAATGCCACCGGTGAGATGAGCCGGGAGGACGGCGCTGACGGAACGGTCAAGCAGGTTATCTCCCTCGACTGGAGGAGATGTTAAGCATAAGGAAGTCGTCTTCTCCTTCCTCCTCCATCGGCCTCTTTCCCACTTTTTATTCCTTTTTCTCGCCGGCTATCCAACGGCTCCCTCTTTCGCCTCAACCTTCTTTGCTTATTCTTATTTAACATCGCTCTCGAGCTTCGTTCAACGACTTTTTACTTTTGATGAAGACATGTACACTCTCGATGCTCACTGTCGCTATATTTCCCCCTCGGCCCCCCTAGTAAATATATAACTATACCTATCTCGCAGAAATAATATCCATCTCTCTCCTCTTGGGTTCTTCCCGTGTGTAAAACGGTGGTTATCTGATATCACATCGCCAGCAAGCGCACCTTGCTTCACTCCTGCAGAGATGTATCAAACCCTCGTTCATGTGAATAACTACCTCGACTACCCAGACGATGCCTGCTGAGACTGCATGACACTAAGGCAAGGAAACGCCCTGAGATGCAGCCACTGCCGGTTTTTATAGGCCGTCTTTGCCTCCCTGTGGAGCGGCTTCCCCTGCAAAGACTGGATTCACCACTGCGATTCGACGCTGCGCCGCAGCCTCGAGGAGCTCTTCAGCTGTGCCTCTCCTCTCGCAGTCATGCCTCGACCGTGCGGCTTTCTGTCTGATCATATGAGTTTGGCTGCGTTGCTGTAACTAACCATGTAACTATATAATGGCTCTCTGGTCGCCAGGACGCATTTTCGCCAGCATTTTGCGAGGGCCGGCGACCTCAGACGCTGCACAGCCTCATCCAAAACATCGACGTCAAGCGCCGTGACAGACCAGCGATGGGCAGGTCTCTCGCCCTGTTTTCCCCTTGACCATTGCTCTTATTCTGTATGGTCGAGACCCCCCCTGGCAGCCCCGGAGGCAATCCCAGTTACGCGACTCCGTTTCGCCGTCTCAGTCGTTGGTTTCAAGTTATCTCGACCTCCTCCTGCTCCCACAACAACAGCAGCAGACAGACAGACTGGCCGGCGCCAAAGTCAGCCCTTACATAGGGGATATCCCGCCTTCTTGACGAAGAAGAGCAGGAAATACCGTCTATGCGGTGAGCCTGGGGAGAGACAACATAAAAAGCTGCTCTCGGCCGCCCTCTGCTATATTTACGCCCGCGGCTCTGCTCAGATCATGCTCGATTTCGCCCACTGAGACGAGCCTCCTTCTCTCTCACCCCCTTGATCGCCAGCACGGCCGTCTGTTGGCTTGAAATAATATATCTAGAGACGAGGAAGAATAAATTAAAAAGGGACGAGCTTCACTTTTACCCATGGTTTCGCAACCAACAGCCATGGAACCGTCCACGGCTACATCCCGCGGTGCTTCCTCAGTGACTTCATCGCGCCGCTCGAGACGCCATCCTCGGTTTCCCAGCCGCTCTCACGCTGGCGGTTCGTCTCACCAGCCGCTTAACGAGTTCCCCGTCTTCTCGACCACCGGCGATGTGGAGATTGTGATTCGCGCTGCAGATCAGGAACGTCGGTACCTATTGCATCGTCTGATATTGGCGCAGAACTCGGGCTTTTTCGAAGCTTCGACGAGTGACGAGTGGTCGAGCGTCCAGGCACAGCGGGAGATCACTGCGGCCATCTCGGCCAGTACGTCGGTTCGGCCTGGAGGAGACATACCCGACCTGCCGGGACACGAGGTCGCGCCGGAGCGTGGTGAGAAGCGCGACGAGGAAGACGATAACGAGACTCCGCGGCCATTGACGCTTCGAAATGGCATTTCGCCGGTAAAGACCAGATGGAGGTACGAGCTGGATTGGGAGAATAGGGAAGGGGATGAAGTACCAATTCTCGTGCAGAAAGTATGCCCTACACTGCCTTTGACCCCCGACAATGTACTATAACGCAGCTAACACGCCACACAGCCACCAAGTAAGAGCAAGTCAATGTTTGGGTCAACAGCGCAGCAGACTCATCCGCCGTTACCAACTCGAAACAAGCCTGTGCCTCCCCAGCAGGGCTTCTTTCGATCCATGGCCAATCTGACAGGAATCCAGTCTGCTCTTCACCTGCCTCTGGCAACCCAATCTGAGGAAAATATACCCGTCGATCCTACAATTCGTGATTATGACAACCTCTTCCGAATATTCTACAACTACGCGCCGCAGTTAAACCCACATAATATCACCATAGCGTACTCCCAGTGTAAATCGCTGATTGCGCTCGCTGATATGTACGATGCCCTGACTGTTACCGGCCCCCGAGTGGACTATCACTTACTGCGCTTCTCTTCTTCCCTTTACAAACATATTGCAAAATTTCCCGCAAGTTATATCAAACTTGGCTATCAGGCTCGCAGCCGTGTTATTTTTACAGAGGCTCTTATTCATATCGTCGGCGACTGGCCCGTTTCCCAGCCGTTAGTTGGAAGGGAACACAAATCACCGCTTCCTGAAGCAGTACTAGACTTGATAGAAGACAAAGTTGAAGACCTCAAGGACGAGATTAGAAGGGTAGAGTCGAAGCTTTTCCGCCTGACTTTGACCACCTCACGCGGTGAGCGTATTACTCCCTTCAACAACTATTTGGACTGGCTCGCCGTCTCTCTATTCCGACAATGGTTGGTTGAAAATACCACTCCGCCTCCACCTACGATATTAAAATTCCCAGCGCCTCCCACATCTACACAACGGGATGGTAGAAGCGCCAATCCCTCGACATCTACACGCAACTTATCCCACAGCGGTGGAAGCAGCAGTGGCAGTGGCAGTCGACAGCTTAATCCTTCGAACTCAACTGCCTCGCGCCGAGTAACTAATCAAACGGTCGCTGCGCGTCCTTCAACCGCTCGCCCTTCCACCGCCAGCGCCCGTCCTTCTACTGGATATTCAGCAGCCAACAAGGTCGATGCCGATACCAAACCACAAGCCCCCTTCTGTATTGGCCGAACTTTCAGACTCATCGGATCTTCCAACCCTCAGGCGTATTTGAATCATGACGAAATCAAACGCTTCCTCAAACTCCACCCAACGTCCTACTCTCGTGAAAACCTCAAGAGACTGGAGAGCAAAATAAACGAGCTAAAGCGCCTAGCGAAGGAAATCGTGAAGCCGCTAATGCGCAACTTTCTCGAGCTGGACTTGAAGAGCGCTAACGGCGAGAGCGATACATCGTCTTCTTGGCCAATAGTGACTTATCTGACTTGTACCAAAATCGAGGAAGCCGATCTTCCTTGGTATTAATGACTATTAATAACTGACATCTAGTACAACGTAATGTGTTTGAGCCGGCCTTGCTTTTACGTCGATATATTTATATTTACACAATGCCCCTCCCGACTCCTGTCTTCCAGCGTTACTCTTGTATCCTGCATTTCCAATTTCGTTCCACATATTAATATCGAGTGCTACGTGTGAATGTCCTTATGAATCTCTTATGCTGCTTTCATCTGAGCGCCTTAATGTTTGTTCTTCGTTCCTTGTGCCTTGTGCCGAGCCTGGCGTCTTGTTCGGTTTTGGATATACTCGATACAGTTGAATGAATGTTCTTTATCTTACTACAATCTGGGACAATACGCCTGGCAGCTTGATCAATTGGCAGCAGTCGCTGTTACTTGATGGCAGGAAGTCGGGGCGCTTAACTAGGCGCAGCTAGCAAGCGCAAAGAAGACCATTGGCCAGTTTTACCGAGGTCGCTTCATTCTCACGTGATACATATCTGCTTTTCAGCGACTGAACCTGAAGGTCAGCATCTAGATAAAAAAATATCACGATGACGGACAACTCGATGGAGAGGTCAAAGGATGCGTTCATCTTTTCGAAGTCTTGTGCTACAGAAGATATTCTAGAGAGAAATACTTTGCAGCCTTTATCCCTGTCACCAGAATGCATCTGGTGCATGCGCTTTCAACATTATATGCATAATATCTATATTTATCACTATATCCAACTCTCAGCTAAGGCATCCATCCCTGTACAATGTGCTTGTACAAGGTCAAGCTTCGCTTAAACAGATATCACTGTCCCCTTCATCTTCCCATGGCCCTACATTAGAGGGTTTAGAACTAGCGACCCTTTGTGGTTTTAGTTTTAAATGATATTTCTGGAAATCTACGTCATCGACTAGACACACCGAAAGATGGGAACAATCTGCATATATACAAAAGGCCTGGATATAGTAGTGGACGTCTAGAGGGCAAAGCAGCCGCGACTTCAACAGATGGAATTTTTCCACTTATGATTGACTGCTCACAGGAGAGAATTCACAGGACATATATAAGTGCCTACTACGAGTTATTCAAAGTCTACAAGGATCCTCCTGCGTTATCGAACTCCAACGTGTCAATTTCACAATACAGTCATACTCAACCAACGAACAGTCAACATAAACTTTTTACGTTCCTTGGCTCTTGTCCCTTCCACTGCTTTTAATTATCTCATCTCCTGCAGTGTTGGATACCACGATCGTGGCTGGTACTTGACTGGTCGTTTTTGTAAGTAGCCGTTTAGTATCAACTCTCATTCCACCGTCTTTTTCATTCTAGGAATAGCTAGAGTTGAACCTGGCTTCTAACGTCGAGTCTAGACGGGCAAGGGAGTGTTCCAGATCCCAATCTGGCTTACTACTGCAATTCTTATTCCAGGGTGCATTCTGTGGACTATTGCTTCCAGGACTGCAAAGACGCTCCTCTCCGCTGCGGATAAGACAAGGGCCCTATGTTATGGACGGTTTAATTACGTGCATTGTCACACAATGCCGTGGGAGCTATGCTGCACCACCAATATGCCTGCTAGCCAGATAGCCTATATAGTATAATCAATAATATTACTATGTATTTTATCACTACATTTAGGACTTTGTAGGATCACTGTAAATAAATGAGTGTGGCCTCTATTCATATTGGGCCTCGCTTCTATTCTAATTCTTGTAGGATGACTGTGTTACTATGATGCAAGTCGGCTTCTGAAGAATCCTAATAGGAGGCCAGCTGCAAACTTATCAGGCACGGCTAAAATAATACAAGCAGTTATGATAGCGATAATTAATGCAGCCCAATACCAAACACCGGCATTATAAACAGATATGTAGTTCTAGTGTATATAATCATAATACTACCAGGGGTATATATTTCTTATCTTGCAAATAACATATACATACATGCTCGTTAAGAAAATGGATGGCTAGAGGGGTTAACTTCAAGGAAAAGTTTGCAGTTTAATAAAACAAAGTATAAAAATCATTCCCATCTTGAAAACAACCCTATGCTGTGCTCTGGTTGCTCGGGCTATTCGAGTTACCAGTTTCAGCATCATGGTCTGGGTTTGCATTGCTCTTCTCGGGGAATGATGCCGTCGTCTCCTCCTGGGTGACCCCGGCACGAGTCCTGTGCTCGTCTGTCTCATCATAGTTGATGAGAACTTCACCGTTCTTGCCATATCGTCTTGGAGTCTCGCGAGCTACCTTTACCACAGTAAAGATTGACTTGGTCTTTCTGAAGATAGAGTCCATTTCTTCGAGGGAGCGGTAGGCCGTCTCTGGGTAGAAGAAGTAGACCACTGGAACGATGAAAGCGTTACTGCGAGTTAGATGGTTAGTAGCTGGCTCAAAACTTACTTTTGATCAGATGAAACTTACATAGCTGCAAAAATGATGTATGTTTTGTATTCGATCGAGGAGAAAGAAACGGGTGTGATCATGACAACCATGAAGTTGAAGATCCAGTTTCCTGAAGTGGCCAAGGCGTTGGCTGGAGCACGGATTCGCAGAGGGACCTGGTAAATATGGGCGATTAGCAGGTGTTCGTTCTATGCTTACTTAACTTGGGGGCGGAATAGGCAAACTAACAATCTCTGCAGGGTACAACCATGTCATACCGAGCCAGCCGATGGCGAAGAAAGTGTTGAAAACGAAGAGGAAGACGGCTGCGACAATACCGGCGTCTGTTTGATGCTTGAAGCTGGTAGCAACGGCAAGGACAGCCATTGAGAGGGACATGCCCACAGCACCGAACAACATGAGCATACGACGGCCAATTCTTTCAACGACGAAAACGGCAATCCAGGATGCAATAAAGTACTCGGTACCGTTGCAAGCTGCCAGAATTCGCGAAAGGAATGGACTGAGACCGATGCTTCCTTCGTAAATGGTGGCGGCATAGTATGTGATGAGATTGATACCGGAAATCTGCTGGAACATCTGGTTGACGTATGCGAGAATGACACGGTGCAAGTGGCGGTCCTTGTCCATGGTGAACAGGTCCTTGAAGCTGCCCTTCTGCATCTCAATGACCGTATCCTTGATAGCAGAGAATTCCGAGTGGACAAATCTGTCCTCCCTGTCCAAATCGCTAAGTGCAGCCAAAACGTTCATAGCTTCATCCTCCTGGCCCTTGAGAACGAGCCATCGAGGAGACTCTGGCAGACCCATGACTACGAACATGATGATAAGGGCAAAAACGATCTGGAATGCAATCGGGAACCGCCATGAGACCGAGCTGGGTTCGAGGAAGGAGAATCCAAAGTCCAGCCAGTAACTGAGACAGATACCTCCTGTGATCAGAGCACCTTCGACCATGACGAGCTGTCCTCGTCTGTGGGATTTGGAGCATTCGGACTGCCATGTTGGTACGGTGGAGGTGTTCAGGCCGTTGCCGACACCAGTTACAAGACGACCGACGATGAAGTGTGGGAGACCAAAGGCAGAGGCCTGCAGAGTAGCACCAACGACCATGATAACAGAGCCCAGCCAGATGGTCTTTCGACGGCCGAGTCTGTCACCGACCCAGATACAAGCAATTGCGCCAACGAAACATCCGAGGTTATATGATGCGACCGAGATACCTGCATTAACGGATCAGATTGAGATACGGCACATGTACAAAAACGAATAACACGCACCTTGAATGGTAGATCGGTGGTTTTTTTCGGCCCGGGTCAAGCCTGCAACCGCTGCGTTGCTGGTAGCGATTTCAGGGAAGACCTTTTCGAAAGAATGGAGCGTCAACAGTCCGCCCATGACGCCTCTGAACCCGAGTTAGATATGTCTTCTATTCATCCCCCCGAAAGGAAAGGGAAAAAAACCGGGGCTATAGGTGTAACTGGGGTGGTTCATACTGGTCATAGCCGAAGAGCCTGGGTCCCCTCGAGTCAGCATATATCACGTCGTCATAATAGTACCGGCACCCGCCTTCGCGCGCCCTAAAAGCCCGGGGACGTAACTTACAAGAAATCCAGGCCGGCAATGATGCCAATGGCAATGTTGAGCTTCGTGCCTCGAAGGCCGAAGTACCGACTCCCCACGCCCATGGTTTGACGGTCTCTTCTGTTCTGGCGCTGCCTGGCAGCTGTTGGTGTGGTGCGTCAACAGAGTCGATGTCGTTGATAGCAGGACGAAGATACGACAACGCTACCTGTCGCAGTGTCAAACTATCAACCAGTCCGTACAGCAACTACCCCAGACCAGCGGGATAACAAACAACAACGGATGGAAGAAAGAAAAGGAAACAATTACAGAAAAAGGAAGAGGAAGACGCAGAGCTATAAAAAGCTGCGCGGTGGAGGGGGGGGGGGGGCTGTGGAGGTCCCTTTTATAACAACTGTATCATCCCATCCGTTCGCCGCGCTGCCCTCGCCCAGCTTCTTCCTCTTGCTTCTCGGGCGTGACACAGCATGGCGATCCACGCACGAGAAGCCGCCAGCGAGATGCGGTTACAGCATGGACCGCGCAGGATCCCTGGCTCTGACGTCGCTGGATAAGAAAAGGCGTCTCCATATTTCATCTTAGCATAACTAACTAAGTCAACTAAACTCTCGGAAACCCTCAAGGGTGTGTCGGGTTATTGCTTTTTCTCTTTCTTGTTCCCTTTCTTCTGCTCCGTTTCTTTTTGATACTCTGCTTCCTTTGAAGCATGGATCGAATGATATTCGATGAATGGGAGAGTTCTTGTCACACACGAGCGGACGGCGGCCATGGCATGGGGTTCCATGGATTCCATGGAATGTTGGCGGTCTCATTGGGCATCGGGAGTTGATCCCATCTATTATTCTTGCCTTCGGGAATCCCCAGCATCCACTAGTGACGGGAAATTTTCCTGGCTCGTGGAGGAGCCAGCTGCAGAAGAAAGAAAAGAAAAAAGAAGGGGGAAGGGAACGGAGTAAGTATGGGGGTTAGCTGAAGGACTAATTACCAAGTACTCCGTATATGTCATGCAGTTTGCCTTCGTTTCGATGGAGCAATGTACCATCCACACACAGCATATCGCAAGGCAAACTCTTTGCTCCGTCCACGCTGATTCGGTTCCAGCGGTCGTCCCATACTCCACCGTAGTACCTGTGCTCGGGGTTGTATTCATATTTCCAGAGGGAAGAAGAGCCGTAAAGTACCTCTGGCCAGGGGTGCCCGTATTTCTTCCAGAAACATACGGAGTATACCCCTTCCTTTCTCTGGCTACCTCTCTTGTATCCGTACGGAGTACTCCGTACTTTTACTGTAGAAGTATATGGTTATCCGTAAAGTTCCAGGTGGGACCGGCAACTCTAGGAGTCACATCTTTCGATCGAGGAAGCTCGTCTAAAACCAGAGGAACCAGCTCGCTTGCGCTTGGCCAGTCGAGTCAAAGGCCCTGTCGCTGTAAAAAAGCCGCTCTCGATGTCGCTTTTTCGGCGCTTCCTCCCTCAGCCAAGAAATGCTTATATGACCGTCTCCCCTTCTCGCTCTTCTTCTCGCGCTCTTTTTGAATTGATTTTTTGTTTCTTTGAAGCCGCCGCCGAACTGTCCGGTTGCCACTTTTGGGTAACCCGGCTCCATCCCCGTCTCATCCCAGTTGGCCGACCTCTCGCTCTTGTCCCGTTTATCCGCGCTCGAAGCTCCGTAGGATTGATCGGATGGGCTGGAGAGCCAACGGGCAGCAGATTGTTGTATTGTTCACTCTGCGCCTTTTCGCCTGGGGCTGCGATTCAGTTCTTGTGGCGCCCTTTTCTTTTCCGACACGCTATGCGTGTAACTAACGGTGGGTGCGCGGGTTGGATGCCTGCCCACAGGGTGCAGACGAGAGAGAGAGGGCCACCACGACTGGCACCCCCTTGACATGGAGCGTTTCCCTGCACCCACGAACCCACATGTGGAGGGAGCCATGACGTTAGAGGTGCTGTCGATGCTCCCGTTGCATCGCCCACCGTGTTGCTGGCCAAAAACAAAGCCACACAGACTCCGGCCAACCGCCAACGTCGTCGCGATGGCCTCAAGAGGGAGCGAACGGGTCAGGCACCGCCGGCGGAAAAAGAAACGCCGGAGCGGCTGGCGGTTTCGGGCCTCGGCTGAGCGGCCGCCGGAGATACCTTTATCCGGGCTTGGACCTTCCCGTTTTTGCGTGCAGCCGGGATTCCCCTTTGGGTAAGCCGGTCGTGAACCTTGTTTTTCTTTTTTTTCTTATTGTTTTTTTGGACATCAAAGGATCCAAAGCGCCAGCCAGAGAGCAGATCCCATGGCAGTCCAACAACACAACAGCCAACATTACAACCACCCTTGCAGGAGATGTACAGAGCTGAGCGCCTTTCTCGACATCTTGCATAAGTGTTGCTGGGTAACAACAGAGTACGAGCCCGGGTACGGAGTACTTTGCGCGTCAAATTGTCTTCGTTTGGGTGGCTATCTGAATTACTACACTCTGCTGGCAACCTGCTGTTGTACAAATTCATTCTCCTGATCTCGTATCCTGCTCCCCTTTTTTTTTGTCCTTTGTAATTTTCCTTATTTTTTTAACCCTTTAAATGTATTTTTTGTTGCCTCCCATCATTTATTATTGTTTTTTTTTTTTTTATTCGCGCATTTGTCTCAAGTCAATCCTCGTGTTGCTTGGGTTCGGCCATTTTTCACCCGTTTGATGCAATCCTCACATGTCGTTGTTGGATGGACTGTCAACAGAATAATGGATGTCACGGGTTTTTACCAACCAGCAGTGTCTCCACCACCCCAAGTGGCTTCGGGCTCCATGACGTTGCTCCCGCCGGCTTGGATAGCAGCTGAGTCTGGTGTCTCATTGTTATAAAAACCTCCACCATTGCCGCCGTTTTCATCAGCAGGGGCCTGGGGGCAGCGTCGAATGGTGTGGCCCACTATGGTTTTGCTGTGGTCAGCATATATACGGGAATACATATGTCATGAAAACAAATAAATGCACAAATTCAGGGTAAGGGGGGGGGGGGGGGGGGGAGGGAGACAGCATACTCTCTCCACAGCAGCTGCATTTAACCTTACTCCAGTCCTTCTTCTTGGTGCAGTCGCGACTGAAATGACCCACTAACAACGTCTGTTAGATGTGTTGGATAATTATAGGTCTTGGATAGGAACTCACTCTCTTCACAGTTGCGGCAAGTAACATTCGCCATGTTGCGAGGTTGGTCACAGTCTCTGGCTATATGATCCTCGCTCCTATAGCCAGCAACATTATTAGCAGCTGTGATAAAACCTGGGTGTTTAAAATATATAAATGGCAAACTAACCCGCAGTTGCGGCAAGCACGAGAACCACCTCCCTGAGGGCAGTCCTTGGCAAAGTGGCCGACTATGAAGACCTAGGCGTTAGCTTCTTCCTTTTGTTGCAAGGATTGGGTTGGTTGGCGTTCATGATGATACCTTCGTTGCAGCGTTTGCATTCAACCCCTTCAGCAGAGCGAGGCTCAGTACATTCATTGGAACGATGACCGCCCTTTCTGTACCGAGAGTTAGCAATTATATGCGGTCAAAAAGTAGGTCTTCAATGCAAAAGCCACGTACCCGCAGTTACGGCAAGCAAACCTATCGACACGGGCTTCCTTGCAGTCACGGGCACGGTGACCTGGCTGTTTGCAGTTAACACACTTGACTTCCACACGCTCGACAACAGAAAGTTCCTCCTTGCAGCTCTTCATGATATGACCCATCTCTTGAGGACAAATAGTTAGCAGTGAAATAACTATTTGAATCTGAGGATGGTAGTCTTGTCTTACTTCCGCAGTTGGAGCATTTGGGGATCTGACGGTCAAGAGGGAAACCAGCCTCAGCAAGACGTTCGAGGTTCTCCTCCGGGGTGGCAGGCCAGCGTTCCTTGAGGTTGATACGCTGGGGCTTGTCACTGAAGTAGAGACCCACAACATACTTGCAGTTGAGCTTCCCCTGGAGATTGACAACAGTGTGGCAATCGCCAATTTCACGTTCCTGACAGGTTTCATTAATATTCATCAGCCAGCCAGGAGTTCGTGACTACTTACAAGCGCAATCAAGTAGACATTGAGCTTCTCCTGGCGCAAAAGCTTCTCAATATCAACATAGGTAGCAAGGGGAACCGCCTTGCTGTAGATCTTCAAGCCCTATACCCTCGAGTTTAGCCAACATGATTTCGTATGACAACCAATGGGGACCACTTACATCACGGAAATCTTCGAGGTCTCTCTCCTTGCTAGCCTTCTTCAAGATCTCCAAAGCCTCTTCTGGGAGCTTATCAGGGACATTATGCTGCTCAAGCTTACGGTTTTCAGTGCATTCCATGGTTTTGTGGCCTGAATCGTCTGTTAGATGAAGCGTATGATTGGGCATGTAGCAATAAATTCAAAACTATACCTTCTCCCTTGCAGTTCTTGCAGATATCTGGGGGACGGTCAGGACATTCAGCAGCTGGATGTCCTTCTTTTTCACAGATACGACAGGTGCCGGTGAAAACACGAGGGTTTGGGCAGTCGCTCTTGTTGTGACTGTTTTCAGGGTGTCAGCCAAAAGAGAAAAAGTCTTGATGTCAAATGGGAGCGTGTCATACCCTTCCTGGCCACAGTTGAAACATGCCCCAGAGGGCTTTCTCGGTTCCGGACATTCACGAGCGAAGTGGCCGGCCTGTCCGCAGCTGTAAAGGAAGGATGTCATTAGATACCTGGGCTGAATTATGGCAGTCGTTTGATATCACACTTACTTGCGGCAGGTATCCCCATTCGCGTTGTCATCAGCTGCGACAACGGCCATGTCGTTGGTGGCACCAGCACCGAAGCCATCGCCTCCATCGTTCCACTTATCACCTCCCGCGTCACCGCCGTCGTTCCAGGTGGCATTGGCTAGCATCAGGAACGAGTTAGCCAGACGTATTCAAGCTGGATACGATACCCCTCGTCATGGCTGTGGTGCTCCCTGATGTGAGATATCACCAACGAAAGATAGCCAGCCCCGCGACGACGGCCTCGACCTCGAGGACATCGGGAAAGGGTAAACAAAAGACTTACCAGCTTCCTGCTGCCAGTCACTCATGATGGGCAGCCTTGACAAGTTCTCTAGTCTGCAGCAATTATCAGTTCCCAAAGTTCTTGGGTGAGAAGAAGGAGGAAAAGTTTTTGGTAGAAGGAAAATGTGGGTTGAAAAGGAAAGGAAAAAAAATAAATAAAATAGGACAAGCTAGCAGCACAGCCGCTGACACGCTCAGGTGAGTGAAGACAGATATCTCGGCGTGGAGAGAGCTCACAGAGAAGAGGAGGACTGGCTCTAATCAAGCAGCAGAGCACTGAGAGGGCAGTCTTCAGTGTATAGAAGGACAGCTAGCAAAGCTGCTGTTGTTGTTATTGTCAGACGAAAACTGCAGAGACGCGATGAAAGGGAAAAAGAGCAGGAGGATGGATTTCCAGGACAACCACAGGACAGCTGGCTCTTACTACTAGGTATTTTACTGGCACTTTTAGAGAGGACATTTATTTGCATGATTTACTGCAGGACAGTATAGGCTGCTTGATAGAGAGTGAAGAAAGGTGTATCCGTCTGATGAGGCCTCCTTGGTTTGCCAGTCCATGACAAACGCCGGCTAGCTGCAGGATATCAAGGAGAGAGACAAAGGCAGGAATGCAGAAACCCCTTGCAGAATCATATAGAAATCCATTGGCTGCCTATATATATGGCTCTGTCCATTATATAGACCACATAGCCATATTTTTCTAGATCTAAGTAGGTTTAGAGGTATCTACTATGACATTTGCAGTAGAATTATGACATCTTCTACTGGAATAGAACGGTATATACCGCTTTGAAAAGCTCAGTATATAGGATACTCGATTCAGGCTAGGTATATTTGTATCAACTTTGATATCAATTGAGGTGCCATTGATATCATCCGGTAGCTGCAGTATCTGCCCACCATGGGGCCATCATAAAGCATCGCTGGCTGCTAACCAGGTATATCCCCAACATCCAGCTCACCACCGTCTATCACTCCGCCAGTCCATCGAGACTTCGAGACTTCAATAATATCGAAGAAACCCGCAAAAAGTCGACTTGACGTTCGGAAAGAAGAAACGAGCCCAACGCCAAGATATATCTTACATCAGCAATCTGACGAAGCGCCAACTTGGACACTTTCGCGACTTTTGCTTGACGGACGAGCTGGAGCAGCTGAAGAAGAACCGAACAGACAGACGGACAGGAGACCCGGAGACGGCGATCGAAACATGGAACAGGCCCAGGCACAAGCTCAGCCGATGCCAGGCGACCTTAACTGGCGCCTGAGTGCTCACCCGCTCACTTTGCTCTTCTTTCTCGGATTCAGAATAGGTAGCTTGCTCATGTACTTATTCGGAGTCCTCTTCATCAAAAACTTCATCCTCGTCTTTATCATCACCCTCCTCCTGCTCTCTGCCGATTTCTATTACCTGAAGAACATTGCTGGCCGTCGACTAGTGGGGCTACGGTGGTGGAATGAAGTCAACGTGCAGACCGGTGAATCGCACTGGGTGTTTGAGAGCTCAGACCCCAATACCCGTGTCATCAGCGCTACGGACAAGCGGTTCTTCTGGCTGGGGCTCTACAGCACTCCGGCATTGTGGATTGGACTGGCTGTTCTAGCCATTATCCGGCTGCGGAGTGTGATCTGGCTCAGTCTTGTCGCAATTGCTCTTATTCTCACCATTACCAACACTCTGGCATTCTCAAGATGTGACAGGTTCAGCCAGGCTTCTTCGTTTGCCTCGAATGCCCTTTCTGGCGGGATTGCCGGGAACTTTGCAACAGGGATGTTTGGAAGAATTTTTAGATAATTCCAGACAGCTAATATCCCACTCATATACCCGTATCTATCTTTATCTTCATACAGCTTATTGCAAGAATTTCTGGATGGGCGATCAGATACCGCTCATTAGCACATGGGAATGATTTTCTTTTCTAAGGCTCGGAGTTTGGTGTTGTCATATCTGCACTGCAGTACTCGATTGTTTTCTTGTTCCCCTGTATCATACGTATACCATTTCAATGGGACTGATTTTCAAACCGGTTGATACAAAGATAATCTCTGAGAAGACAATTATAACCAAGCAAATTACACTAACCCGATATAAGCAAAGTATCACAACTTAGCTCTCTTCTGCGCCTCCATGACCTTACGCATGTGTTTCAGCTCCTCGCGCACAGAAAGATCCCGCAGTATCTCCTCACTTCCTCCACCAACGACATATACCCGAACATCACGACTGATGGCTTCGATTCTTGATCCCTTGCCAGCCTTGTTATACCCTGCTCCGCCCATGATCTGCTGGGCTTCCCTACACACCTTCTCCAAGCAGCGTGTGCTCATCACCTTGAGCAGGGCAGTCATTCCTCCAATATCGATTTTCCGCCCAGTCTGCTCAGAGGTCTTGATGGTATATGCTAGCTGGTCCATGAATGCCTGGCAGGGCTCGATGAGCTGGCCCATCTTGCTGATTTTTGCCCTGATGACCTGGTTAGCCAGTAGGGGTTTGCCGAACGTCTCTCGGACCGTAGAGTATCTGAAGGCATCTTCTACGCATACGCGAGAGAGCCTGATGCAGGCACTGGCCAGGCTGAGCCGCTCTGGGTTGAAGTCTATGTAGTCTACATGTTAGCCCTGACAAGGGGTCCGTCCGTTTGTTCATAAAAGAAGTGCATGGGTACGAAGAGAGTCCTTACTTGACATGATATATTTGAATCCTTCGTTTTCCTTGCCGATTAGATTCTCGACGGGTACTTCTACGTCGTCGAATTCCAGGAAAGTAGAGCCACTTGCGTGGACGCCGGAGTTGAACATCCGCCGTCTGGTGACCCCCTCTGCGGTCAAGGGGATGATGAGAAAGGATATACCGCCATGGCCTGGCCCGCCGGTCCTGACGGCTGCAGTGCAGTAGTCCGCCCAGATCCCGTTGGTGATCCATTTCTTTGCTCCGTTGACAATGTAGTGGCTGCCGACCTTCTTTGCCACGGTCTTGATCCCAGAGACATCAGAACCGGCTGGAGGGCGTTTATTTCAGTAATCGCTCTATATAACTTATGGCATATGTAGTTCATATAGCGTACCGTCTGGCTCGGTGACTCCTAGACAGAATCGTATCTCCCCACGAGCAACTCTAGGAAGATACTCCAGCTTCTGCTGCTCGGTTCCAAAGTTCATGATAGGGGGGCAGCCGATGCTATTGCCCCCGTTTAGACCCCAGACAGGCCCGCTGTATCCGACTCTGGCAGTTCGACCTGCATTAGTATTTATACAAATCCAAGGATACTCTGGTGATTAACTGGTTAGTTACCTGTTCAGCTCATCCGCCACGATGAGGGTGTGGAAGATGTCCCATTCTCCCGGTGCAATGCCGGCTGGCAGGCTGATGCCACCCATGTACTCGGGCTTGGATCTGTCTATGATGCAGAAGCCATTCTTCGCAAACCTCCTGACGGTCTAGAATGAGTGTGTTTCCCCGTTAGACATGCTTATAAAAGGGTATATATATATATATAAGGCGGCCGACGAGGACGAACTTCATCTGGAACGAAGCCCTGCTCTTCCCACTCGTGGGCATAGGGCATCAGCTCCATCTCGACATAGTCTCGGACAAACGCGCGCAGCTTCCTGTGAGACTCATCGTGGTAAGGCGAGCAGTCGCGGGAATACCACTGCGGCTCAGCGTAGGGGACGGGAGAGCCAAAGGGAGCAGCCATGTTGCTCGTCCAGTGCTGGAAGTATGTGACAGCCAGCTAACTATCTAGTCGCTGGATATTTAGTTAACTAGTTATAGATCATGCAGGTTGACCAGGTAGCAGCCGTTTCACCATCTTGACCCTCGGCTTTCGTATACCTCCGCATTCTTCGAGGATTCTCGTATCAAACAACCTACTTAGAGCAACAAACAACTAGATAAAAGAGTCTCGAACCTGGCTCAACGGTAAGGAGGGAAATAAAGATAGCCGCCCCTTGTGCTAGTTTTATGTCATGGTCTTGCTTGTCAGTCAGTTATTTGTCCGGCAAAGAAGTGTTAAGGAGCCAACTGTCTATGGATGGTGGAGTCTACATATTAAAAATTTGATATTATTGATAATTATTATACTGCACAAGAGAAGCAGATGACAGTTAACTATAGCTACCTCGTAGACCCCTTACTGTTATAACCACTGCAGTCTGTCAATACTCACAGCTTCGACGGCTTCCACACTGGCCGCCGCTTCTCCTTGAACGCCTGCATGCCCTCAATGGCATTCTCCCCCAGCATCAGCTTCTTTGCATAGGTGTCCCATATCAGCGTCGAGGCATGCTCCACGCTCGCTGTCTCCCAGCCCTGCCTGACGCCGGCGCGGTTGACGATGATGCTGTCGGGGCTCATGGCAGCTATCCCGCTGGCCATCTTGACGGCCTCCTTGACCAGGTCGTCTGCCGGCACCACCTTCTGCACAATACCCCATTCCTTGGCCTCCTGCGCGGACAGGGTGTAGGTCAGCAGCGCCAGCAGCATTGCTCGCTGCAGGGTGAGGATGCGGGCCAGCCTGGGCAGGCCGCCGCAGAGGGCCCCTGTGCCGCGAGCAGAGTCGGGCAGCTTGAAGTCGGCGTGTTCGGCAGCAATGACGAGGTCGCTGTTGAGCACGATCTCGAAGCCGCCGCCGTGTGCGTGGCCGTTGATGGCTGCTATTATGGGTTTCTTGCCGGAGCGGCGAGTGAGTCCCGCAAAGCCGGTGGGAGGATAGTTGACTGCCTTTGCGAGGGCGAGTTCATCGAGTTTCTCTATCTCCAGGCGATCTAAGGGTATACATTAGATGTCAGTATATATATATGTGTGTGTGTGTGTCTGTAGATATAATATAGATATAGGGGGTAAGGGGTGCGAACCCTTGATGTCCATGCCGGAGCAAAAGGCCTTCTTGCCAGCACCGGTGATGATGCCGACTCGTCTGATAGAGCGGTTAGAGGAGCTGCCGTCTCATGGCCATGGCCGCGGGTAGGAAAGCTCTCACATCTGCGGTTCCTCGTCCATCCAGTCCCAGAGCCGGTCCATCTCCCACGCGGCCTCGAAGGAGAGCGAGTTCATCTGCGCCGGGCGGTTGATGGTCGCCAGCAGCACGTAGGGCGCCGGGAAGGTGAGCGTCACGCAGCTCAGCGGCGGCGGCTGGGTATCAAGAGACACCATCCTGACGGTCCTGGCAGGCTGTCCAGCTCCTCGACCGACGCAGGATGGTGGTCAAGCTGTGCGGCGGCGGTGATGCTAGTTATCTGGCTGTGGAGACGGCGAGGCAGCCCGACATGCTACGTAGTTATATGGATGGTTAATTAACTAATAACTAACGGGTTCACAGCAGGCGGTCGTGGCTACTTATATATAGCCATAGAACGACCAAAGACCTCCCTGGCGATGGCTTGACGCTTGCTTCGTATTTGATTCTTCCCGAGCAGCTGCTAACTCGGCAACTAGTTCGTGAGCATCGAGATCCCAGGGCGTCTATCACCGCGCCGGGGGGCCAGCTAAGACTGCAATCTCACAGCCAACAGCCAACAGCCAACAGCAAAACAACAGCAACAGCTCGGCCTCTCCTTCGACAAAGACGTGAGCATGTGAAAGACGACCGTTGCAGCTGCAGGGAAGACGCAGTTCGTCCTTGGGCTCGTCCAGGGATCAGGGGCTCATCCTGATAGTTATATGTCTCTCAGCTGAGCTATAATATCGCCGACCAGATTATAATCTCGACCTCCTCCTCCTCTCGATCTCTCAGGGGGACTCGTATTGCATCGGCAAGACCTACGGATACGAAGAGCTACAGATATCAAGGAGACTGCGACGAACAGCGGCCTGAGATGGCAAACGAACGAGGAGGAAGAAAAAGACTGCCATCTGGCCACCCCAAGACAGCCCTCCCTTCTTTCAGTTCCCGTCTGATCGGCAGCGGGCCGTTCTTAAGTATTATTAAATGGATACATCCCGGATGCAGGAGTGGGCAGGTGAGGCTGCTGGTCGATGCAAGATGCAAGGCGTGGGAGTGAGATCCTGGCCTGGTATGCGTTTACGTCTGACGAGATGCTTCTCATGGCGAGATGCTTGCTGTCAATAATGGCAGGCCGAGGATAAGCCGGACTGCTGCTGTCCTATCTCTCTATCATTGCATTGACTGGGCAACTATATGCAGGGTCAGAGATAGTCTTTGATACTCTCAGGCCCATGGGGGTTCCTGCGTCGGTTGATAACACTAGTGTACTCCGTACTGCACCGCGCAGTCGCGTGGTCAGGAGAGACTATCGAGGACATCCCTATGCTGATCCGGGGGATGTCTCTGATTGATCTCATTATCTTGCTGTCAGGCTAGGTCGATGCAGCATTACGGAGTCTGGAGTATAGATTGAAGGACGAGTGGGACCTTGAATGACGCCTCTGCTCTTCCAGAGTGCTTTCTAGTCAAGGGCTCGTTACGAGATGGACTAACAGACGGAGCTGTCGATTAGTTGCTGCTAACTATTTGGCTGTCTTCCGGTAAAGAATATATACACATATCTGTCCAACAAGCAATAAACAGGACGTACGAGCGAGATACTTCAGTAAGTACATCTACCTACCTGTCTAAAAATTAAATTGTATTGGGATGCCGAGGCCCAGCAGTTAACTATCTAGATAGTCATAGGGAGTTCAACGTCATCCTGTCCGCCACCAACGCCGCTGGGCGAAGACAAGGCAAGTTTATAAAGACGTCCTCTGTTAGCCATGGAATTTGCTAACTCTCACTGTAGAATTGGAAAGGCTGCATCCTGCAAGAAGGAACCAGAGAGGAGCTTTCAGGAATGGTGCCCGCAGCAGACATCATGGCTGTCGACGAGACAAAACGGCTCGTGGGTAACAGGGCAGGGTTGGGGATTCTCCAAACCCTGGAGTCCATGCAGCAGCGTTTGACCTCCATCGAGCAGGAGCTCAAGCAGCTCCGCGAAGAGACCAGGCAGTTCCGCGAAGAGGCCAAGCAATACCGCGAAGAGGCCAAGCAATACCGCGAAGGGGCCAGGCAGTTCCGCGAAGAGGCCAGGCAGTTCCATAAAGAGGCCAGGCAGGACCATGGAGTCACTTATGAACACCATATCAGAACCTGGATGTTGCTTCGGGGGCCCATCTATAAGTCTCGCGGTAGGTGCAACGCGATGGCCCCCGGCGGTCCTCGTAGATCTCGACATTCTGCGATTCCTTGCAAATAATGATGCCTTTCAGTTTGCTATATGGGCTGGCGTGTTCGAGCTGATATACGGCATACCGTACGGCCATGGCAAGCTCATCTCTCGCCGGTCAAAGGTGGTGCGACTGGTGAACGCCCGCGCCGACCTCACACTACTCGACAGTAAGAATACCGAAGACCTGCGAAAGTGCAACGCCATTATCAAGTTCTGGAAGACTGCCATCGACAGCGAGTACGATCCCGAAGGGATTTTCAGGATTCCAGCTGTTGCGGACATGTATGATAGTCTTATGCGTCCGTTGAAATAAGATTTGCTTCTTTTCTATAACCTAGCTAGTTCACTAGTTAACTATTAGTTCGCTATTATTAGGAGCATCAGTCAACTACTTAGCTACAGCGACATTGAACCAGCCGTCAATTGCACTGAGCAGTCCAGGCCGTCACGATGGCCACCAGGAGCGTCCTCAGACGGGCCTTGCTCTACGGTAAGTCGCAGCCAGCATCCGCCAGATCAGCCAGCCAGCCAGAATTCAGAACAGAAGAACTAACCGCCGGCTGTCCGTAACCAGTCCCCGGCTCCTCGCAGCGCATGCTCGACAAGTCCCGAATGCTCTCCGTCGACTGCATCGCCTACGACCTCGAGGACAGCGTCACCCCCTCGAAGAAAGCAGAAGCCCGCCGCCTGGTGCGCGCCGCTCTCGACCTGCCCTCGCCCGCCGGCGTCAGGGAGCGGGCCGTACGCATCAACTCTGTCGGCAGCGGGCTGGCCCTGGCCGACCTGACCGAAGTGGTGAGCCATCCACCTACGCCTGCACCTACGCCTTCAGCTTCACCTTCAACCAATCCATAGTCATCTCGCAGCTGGTAGCTAACGGCGTCTCAGCTCAAATCTCCCAACCTCTCGACGCTGGTAGTCCCCAAAGTCGACTCTGCTTCAGACCTCACCTTCATATCGGACGTGATATCCCATACGTCCTCCTCCACAAAGCAGATATCAATACTGGCTCTGGTGGAAAGCGCAAAGGCAATAACCAATCTCTCGCAAATATGCACCGCTACGCCCCTCCTGTCCGGCCTGATCTTCGCCGCCGAAGACTTCGCGCTCGACCTGAGCATAACCCGTACCCCGTCGCTGAGTGAATTCCTCTATGCAAGAAGCGCCATCGTTACGGCTGCCAGAGCCCACGAGCTACCCTCCGCAATTGACCTGGTCTGCACATCGTACAAGCAAGACGGTGGCATTGACGGTATGTCGGTGTTAGAAGAGGAGAGTCGATCCGGCAAGAGGCTGGGCTTCAATGGGAAGCAGTGCATCCACCCTACGCAGGTTGAGAGGGTGCAGGGGATTTTTGGACCGGAGGAGAAGGAAGTCGAGTGGGCTGTGAGGGTTGTTATTGCGGACGAGAAGGCTGCGAGGCAAGGGAGGGGAGCCTGGACGTTGGACGGGAAGATGATTGATGTCCCTGTTGCAGAGAAGGCGAGGGCGATTGTGAGGAAGGCTGAGGCCTGTGGGATTGATGTCGAGAGTGTCAAGGGCCGGTGGAAGCATCAGGAGCCCGAATAGATGTATGTAGGGTTATATATATGTTTAACGATGTCTACGATGTGACGTTCTTCTTTTTATGGTAGATACGGTAAAGAAACTACTAAACGTAGATGGATATTGAAATCAAAGTCAATTCACTTGCATGATCTAAGGCTCTCTCTAAACTGGAAAAGTTGAGCTCGATGATTCAAAGGAAAACAGCTCGAGAGCGAAGTTATGTCGTCTTATCATGGAGACAGAAAAGGAAAAAAAAGGAGGGCACAGAAAGAAAGATCAGAGAAACTCCGTCTAAATCCTGGGGGGGAAACCGGACAGCAAAAGTGTCGGGTAGACGGACCATCGATTAAAAGAAGTAGTAGTTGTAGTGTTGGAATGTACACGAGTAGTCGGTCTGCGTGGTGGAAGGTAACATCCCCTGTTTCTCTGTCTGCTGTGCAAAAATGGTCATTCATGTACGGGCATGCTTGCGTCTTTCGTTAAAAAACATCTCGTTCGTTAAAAATGTAGGTAGCGTCGGCCTGGCTACTTGTTGAAAAGAAGAAAGGAGGTAAGAAAAAGATAATGGCGTAAGGCATCAACGTGAAACTGAGCGGCTGCCTCTCATGGTTGTCAGGCTGATGGTCATCGCGGTCATCATGCCTTGGTTGCAGCGCCGTCTCGCTTCAGCAGCTGAATCTTGCCCATCTTGAGGACGGGACCAGGCTCAGGAGACGAAGAGGATGCCTCTGCTGCAGTTACGCTTCCGTCCTCGTCGCCGGTGTCATCTCTGGCAGGGGTTGCATCAGTAGTAGCCGCGCTAGCTGCGGCAGCAGCAGCGGCGGCGGCGGCAGCAACGGCCTTGCTGATCTCTCCGGTGGGTTTGTCGGTGCTCTGACTCTGGCTCTGGGTCTGAGACTGGGCCTTTGAGATGGCAGGGGAAGTGGGAGAAGGCGAGTCTCGACCACTGTTGGCGGTAGCCGTAGGGTTGATTCCGATCACAAAGGCAACGAAACCACCACGTTCGCCGGGCACGCTGAAGTCGCGGAACACATAGCTGTGCTCCGTCAGCCAGCCCTTGACGGCTTTGCCGACCTTGTCCTTGCCATTCTTGCTGTGATGGCCACTTCCGGTGATGACGTAGAGAAAATGCTCCCGCAGCTGGGAGCTCTCCTTGAGGATGTTGTCGAGGTACGCGATCGCCTCGGTCGGGACTAGACCGTGCAAGTCAACGTAGAACTCGTCGTCGTTGTCGGCAATGCGCTTACGGCCCTCTTCGAAGAGCAGCCGGGCAGCCTCTCGGTGGCAACGACGCATAGCGTCGTTTTCGGCCTGGCCCCGGAGCGACAGAGCCTTAGCGGCCCGCGCATCATTACGGTTCCAGGCCTGCGCAGCACTATAAGGAGGTCAGTATACGTTCAGATAGAAGTGAGAGAGGAGAGGGCTACCTTTGGAGGAACTTGTTCCTCACGTTCCCGTGGGTGATGGCATCCACACGGTACTTCAAGTAAGGCTGCGTCCACTCGACGCCGGTTTCGAGCCAGGGGATGTGCTTGGGCGACGGGATGGCCTGGGCCTCCGCGCTGATCTCTCTGGTGGTGCCACTGGCAGAGGATCTAGCACCCTTCTGAGCTCCCTTCTTCGCGGAAGGAGACATGCGAACCGCATCGGCTAATGATGTGCCGGACGCGTCTCTGGCCTTGGTGACCTCTCGATGCTGCGTACCACGTTTGCCGTGGTGTTTCTTGCCGGGACGACTGTTGAGAGCCTGAAGCGTCGGAAACGCCTCAGGGTCGTCCACTGCGGGAGCAGAGGTGGCTGGCTGCTCGCGGCTCTGGTGTTTACTCCCAGGCCGCGAGTGAGAGCGCGTAGCCGACGGGTTCAGCATGTTCTTGTTCTTGATACTGCTCGATGAGCCGGGCCGCATCTGAGGGCTGCCGGCCATGAACTGCATCTGGCTGCGGTGATGCCACTGGTCGGCGGTGATGCTGTTGGAAGTCGTGGCTGCGGATGAAGATGTAGACGGAGGCTGGAGCGGAGGAAAGGCCTCGTAGTTGTCCTGCAGCGGGTAGAGGCTGGTCTGTTGCTGCTGTTGATGCTGCTGTTGATGCTGATGCTGATGCTGGGCAGCAGCGGCGGCGGCATTGTTCGCAGAGTAACCAGCAACGCTCAGGTTGTCACTTCCAAGGCTCATGCTGCCTATCAAAGAGGATGGATCATGGGAAAAGGGGCATGAGTCTCCTGCAAGACAGTTGCCCATCAGCCAGTATCTAATGCATGAATTAGCATGGACTCTTAACAATAGACAGCAACAGACAGCAACAGACAATAATAGACAATAAATAGACAATAAATAGATAAAGAACAAGACATACTTGCAAACATGGCTGGTGAGGTCATGGCTAAACCGACAGTCCATACGCAGACACTGGCCGGTAGATAACCAATATTTGCAGACCACAGGAGTGCGCGCAGAGGTAGACGGAGTAACTGGCCGTGCAGGGTCCATGGCTGTAGACTTGCCTATCAGGACGCGGCCTTCATTGCTGGAAGAGAGAGACGGGGTCTCCAGGTGGTGCTGACCATGGCCGTGGTTACTACTACTATGGTGGCTGTGGTGGTCCTGTTCAGTCAGGGATGCAATTGTGGCTCCCAGGTCATATCCGTTGGCCTCGAGGGCATGCTCGATCTCCTCGTTCGTCTTGCGCTCGCCCAGCACCGATCTGAGGATATCGTAGGGGCTCATGTCCGGCGGCGCAACCCATTCTGGAGCAGCGGCACTGAGGCCCGTGGAGGAAGCGGTGCTTTTTGCATCTTCGTTGACCAGCCAATCGACGTTGTCACTGCCGAGATCACCGTATATCTCGGGGGCAGGACCACGCTCTGAGAAGGAATAAGTATTGAGATTGGGGCTGTGCGGGATGGGCAGCACCTTTCCCAGGCGCGGAGACGGGCGAGGCGAGGTGAAGGGAGACGCCGTCAGGGACCTGGGCGCGCGAGGGAATCCCCCACGGGGTACGGGGAAGCCAGACTGGGCAACGGGGCTGGACCCGGTGTGCGAAGGGGAGGAGAGCGGCGTCGCTGAGCGAGCCATCTGCCACGGCGCGGGCGAGGAGCGGCGAATGACCGTGTGCCGGACGGGGGGCTGCGAGGCATCGGCCATGGAGGAGCTGCGGTGCCGCCAGAGGACGTCGAGCACCGCGTTCTCGAGGGCGGAGCCGGCCAGGGACGACTGGTCGCGCAGGAAGGCCTCCAGCTTCTCGGCCTTTTCCTCCTCGTTGTCGTCCTCATTGTTCAGGATGTGCAGGCACAGCTTGTACGTTTCTTCAGACACCATGGCGAGGGTCTCGTCGCCGTCGGCCGGCCGTTTGCAATGAAAGGAGGAAAAGGGCGGGGTGTTTCAAGAAGAGTTTCTATAGAGCTCGCGGGAACGAAGATGGCAGCAGGACAAGAAGCAGCCGGCAGCAGAGACAGGCGGCGGACTGCAGGGCTATCACGAGCAGTGCAGCAGGACCATCATGAGCTGGACTGGACGCGAGAGAGAGAGAGGCTGCTGGATCGAGGGAGCAAAGGGGCTCTTCACACGGGGGCTGAAACGAGAGTGAGCAGAGGATCCTGGCAGCTGGGGCGACTGGCAAGCATTGCTGGGGACCTACCAGGAGCTGGACGGCAGCTGGACGAGGAGCAGACGCGCAGGAGACACTGTGACGGCCGCGCGGGCTGGTGGTGGAAGCTGGAGTCGAGAAGCTGAAGTCGAGAAGTTGAAGAAGTTGAAGTTGAAGTTGAAGAAGTTGTAAGGTGAAGATGCGGCTGGCGAGGGAGGCAGCGAGCTAACTAGCTAAATATAAGGAGGCCAGCCAGCAGCAACACAGGACAGAGTGAGAGAAGCAGCACACCAGAAGTGAGCCTGTCCTCCTGGCTCCTCCTGGCTGTTTGTCTTTTCTGTCTATCTCTGCTCTCCTGCTGCTATCTAGATCTACAGCTGCTGACCGGCCAGGCGTTGCTACTTCTTGAGCCTGCACCAGCGCCGCAGAGGATGGACAGTGTTATTCATTCTGTCTATTCAGTGTCTATAGTGATAAAATACTGAGATCCGGACTCTCTCTCTCTCTCTCTCTCCCCCTCTCTCTTATAACTATCACTATCATGGCCTTCGTTGCTGTCTATCAAATGAACCCCTTAAAGGTCTAGGCCAGATGGAGCCCCCTTTGTGGCTGTGCAGGCATAGGAATCTTGTGAAAAAGCTCGCAGATGCACTTCTGCAGCCATCTGATATGTATCTATCCGTCTATATCTGTCTATATTATTACCCTCTATCCATCTATACATTGCTTGTATCTGTATCTGTATCTGTAGTGCTACGTGGGATGGGATGAGCAGCCATGGAGCCCCCGTCACCAGCTGGACGGCCGCAGCGCTTCTCTGCAGCGTCCTCGTCCACCGTCTCGCGGCCGGCCCCGTCGAGCTCTGCTCCGAGATCCTCTGCTGGCTGGCCCTGCCGGCGCTCTTCAGGGCTGCAGGACGGTCCCTGGGCTCGCGGGCTCGCTCCTCGAGGGCTGGGACTGGCCCCCTGAGCCTGCGATACTCGCCCCAGCGCTCCTCTTCGTCCCTCTCTGTCTGGACGGCCGCCCTTTGCATAGTCCTCTCCTGTCTCTTCAGAGCTGAGATCCGTCTGCTAGCGTTCTTCGTGAGTCCCTGAATGCATCTCTAATACCCTGTGTCTGCCTCTATATCCTATCTCTATGCTGTTACGTTCAAGGGAAGACTGACAGGAGCAGCCGGCGTTGACTCCCTTGCTTCTGCTCGCTCAGCGACACTTTGGCTCTTCCACTTCTTTTGCTTCCTCTTCTTCTTCTTCTTCTGCTTCTGCTGCTGCTTCTTCTTCCTGGCTGTTTTACCCCCTGGCAAATACACTATGGGGCACTTTGCTGGTGGCTGTCTTGTTCATCATCACCCTGTCAGACTGGGACTTCAGGGGCCATGCCCTCTCGGCTCTCCCTGTCCTCGCCCTGTTTGGAGCCTACCTTACTTTCATGCCAAAGTCGGACAGGAAAAAGAAGGCTTCTCTGCTGCCAGACGTCAACGCTGAGGATGCCGTTCTTCCTGTCTCGCTGCGAGTTGTCCCGCTGCTGCTCGTCTCCCTCGGCGTGGAGGTTGTGCTCTTCGGCTGGCCGTCAGGGGGTGTCCTCGCCACTCTGATACTCGGCTTTGCAAAGTCTCTATCATGGTATTCAATCATCAAAGCAGTATGTTCACGGCTGCTGCTCCTCTTCCTTTCTTAATTGGTCATGTTTATGCTTACAATACACCCCAGGCTAGATATTCCTCCTGGTGCACGGCTGCTGCAACAGGCACCTTTGGCATCTTGTCAACCCTTAGCCCCTTTATGCAGTCCTCTGATACCAAGGCTCTGTCCCATGTAATAGCATCCCTCTTTGCCTTGGGCCAGACCATCCACACGCTCCCAAGGCACGTCTCAAACAAGTCGGCTCTCTGGATCTTCTCCCTGGTCTCTTTGGGTCCGTTCATGGCCAATATCATCGCCATCAAGTCCGCATACTCCTCACAGCTTGCTACCTACAGCAAGCATCCCGTCGAGACACTCATCCACAGGGGTACGAAAGACTTTGAAGAGCTTCTCGGCAGACAGTCTCAAAATTATACTGCTGCTCATGCCGAATATCAGCGGCGATACGGCATTGAGCCACCTCCAGGGTTCGAGGCATGGTACAACTTTGCCAGATCTCACCAATCCCCCATCATCGATGACTTTGATATGATACACACTGCCGTATCTCCATTTCGAAGACTGAGCGGCAAACAAGTACTTGAAACCATGGACCGCGCCCAGAGCACTGCTGACAGCGAACTTTGGCGCTGCACTTTTCACGGCACTAGAGCTAAGACTCAGTGTCACCATCCAAGCCGCTCCTTTGACAGACACATACAGCTGCTGTTTGATACCCTGCTGAAAGATGTACCGGGCGCCCTCCCAGATGTCAAGTTCCTCGTCAACCACTTGGACGAACCGAGAGTTATTGTCCCTCCGGGCAAAAAGGAGGTTGACGGCACTCAGTTCAAATTGACCAATCTGTCGAGACAGCCAGCTTGGGAGCCTATCACCAAGAATTGTCACTCTGAGGACAGCCATTCAGGCAACAGAGTGGAAACATACGGTCTTCCTTTCGTCACAAACCGAACAGAGGACATGAACCCATGTACCCATCCTGAATACGCTACTATGAACGGTCTCTTTATGAGTCCAACCTCTCTCCGTCTGTTCGAGGGGCTGGTACCCATCTTATCAACAGGCTCCCCACTCACCATGGGTGACATCTTATTCCCTAGTCCCGCCTACATTGAATCCGAATTTCAGTACGACGGCAAAAATGACGTTGAATGGCACAAGAAACGCAACAACCTCTACTGGGCGGGCTCCACAACCGGTGCATTTGCACAGACAGGCTCCTGGAAACACTTCCACCGCCAAAGATTCGTTACTCTCGCACAGAATCTGGAAACACGCAAACACAAGTGTATCCGCGAGACTAACGGCGTGATCAGCAGCGTCAAGTCATACTTCCTCAACACCAGGCTATACGACGTTGCCTTCACCAAAATATTCCAGTGCAAGACTACATACTGCAGAGAGCAAAGGACTTTCTTCCCTTCCAAGCCATGGGCAGACAAGGACAAAGCATTCCGTTCTCGGCTAGTCTTTGATATCGATGGTAATGCCATCAGTGGACGCTATTACAAGCTACTGGCCTCAAAATCAACGCCCTTGAAACAGACATTATTGCGGGAGTGGCATGACGACCGTCTAGTTCCATGGGTGCATTATATACCCGTTAGCCAGAGCATGGAGGAACTACCCGAGCTGGTTTCTTATCTTACTTCAACCGAGTCTGGACGTCGGCGTGCAAAGGAGGTTGCTGACCAGGGCCGGGAATGGTTTTCACGGGCGTTTAGGGGGGTGGATATGACTATTTATATATACCGATTACTTTTGGAGTTGGCAAGGCTACAGGATCCTGAAAGACAGGCATCTTAAGCGCATTTTGATGTTAATTGTTAATTTTGAGTACTTTGCTGATACTGGCCTTAGAAATGGATACTTTTATATGCAGGAAGAAGTTATAAACTACTTTATCGAGGCGAAAGTGATGGACGCCTTTTAACAATCACAGTGCTTGTCTTGGTTCCTGGATGGATCAGCTCGTATTCAACAAAAACTGGTGAGCTGGAATTTAATTACGTGGCGAGCCAAACTGTTTCTTGAAGCTGTTTGACAATGGTATAGGTTCCCCTTTGACCCTTTAGGAGCTGACCAAGGGAGATACGAGGCAGCATCCTGGATGCTACGAAGTGCTTGACATCAACTACCTTACCGCCTGCTCTGACAGCTTTGATAGCTAGCTTAAATAGTGTTAGAGCCAGTGTTTGGTCAGCGTCTCAGATATGTGATGGGCCGTCGCCGCCACCCCCTGCGCCATTTCACTTAGGCACCAGACGGCCGATCGGTGACCAGCATATACAGATAAATAGCCATAGTATTGCCTGCTGTCTTGCAGGCCATCATTATTCATCATTCCTACGCCTATTTATCTGCTTTTCTAGTGCCCAGCTAGACGTTGAGGCATTCGTTTTGCTGCTCCGTTGTGTCTTAAGAGCTTCTGAGAGGTTATGACGCCCTTGTTCGATATCTAGTTAACACTAATACCAACGCTCAAACGACCCCCTTACGCACGCCGAAATGGTAGGAATACCAGAAACGAAGTCTTCTAATAGGCCTGGTAATGGTGAAATTCAATTGTATCAATTTCATTGGACAAAGCTCCCAGATACCTCCAGGTTGCAGCCACTGGGAGGCGTTCCAATATTGACGGATAAGAAAGATATCAAACGCTGGATGACGCACGTTATAAGAATGCTACGGACCCAATGCCTAGGCTACTTAATCGACGGCTCAATTACAACGCCGCCAGATAACGAGGCACATCTTGAACGATATAAATTAGCAGATGCCTACGTTACTCAGTGGATGACGAAACAGATATCTTACAAACTCTATAAACGGGTAAAGAACACCAATCTACCGATAGACACGGCGCAGAACCTATACAACTCCATTAGAC
Organism: Trichophyton benhamiae CBS 112371; assembly: GCF_000151125.1. NCBI lineage: Eukaryota > Fungi > Ascomycota > Eurotiomycetes > Onygenales > Arthrodermataceae > Trichophyton > Trichophyton benhamiae. The sequence goes on from NW_003315102.1 coordinate 326,308, forward strand.
AGACAATGCTGAAGACGTCACCAGCCGAGATAAGGAGGCGCTGGAAGACGTGGGTTACACTAGAAAGAGCGAACTTTGCAACCATTCCGCAATACATTGACGGACTACTAAAGTCCTATGAGAACCTGACAGACACGGGATATCCAGCCCCACCAATTGAGGCCGTCTACCGCCTCTTCTACGCTATCAGGGACGAGATGCCTCTCTGTGCCAACGACATCATTAACAAAATTGATGACATCAAACCAACAGAGGTCACGAAGGAACACCTCTTAGAGGCCTGCGCAAGGACCAGAGCAAGAGCTCAAGAGAGGTACTCACTACCTAGGTAACCGCATCAGGACGCGGCCCGGCCCGGCCATATCGAGTACGGCGGACTACCTAAAATGGACCATCGGGTCAAAATTCGGTTTTTAGATACCTAATTCTAAATAACACTTTTATGAGCTTGTTACCCCACTGTGCAGGCTACCAACGTTTTGACATCCAGCGTTCCGTTATACTATCAAGTCTGCAAGCCTATACAATGTGCTCACATATCAAATAATTTATCAACACAATACTCGCTAAATGTCATTGCTTATTGGCCATCGAGGGAAAGTCTCCGAGCACAAAGAATCTTTGGCTTGGTTCAATAACTAGTCGATCTGGGTTTCAGAACGTACGTTGCTTAACCGCGGCATTGAGGCAGAGAGCCTTGTCCTGGGACTTAAAGAAAGGGCACAGGGCAATAAGAAATACCTGGTACACAGAAAAGGGTTTATATCGATGGATTTATAGTCATAGCTCTAGTGTATCTTCCTTGAAAGGGTATGATAGTTGATCTTTGCAGTCGAAGTACAAAATATTGGATGGTTTCTGTTCAAAAATCAAACTGGGGGAGTTATGAGGTTGAAATTGAAAAAGGCCATGATTGGCTGAATTATTAACTTTTTATTAGCTGGATCCTGGATCCAAGGGATAGCAGCCAATGAGAGGCTGTTAATTAGCTAATTTTAGCAACCCTACAAACAAGCTATTCTTAACCTTATTTACTCCCTATTTCAGCCAATGAGCGTGAACTTGCCGTCAACAAAAGGTTGCTGTGCCATCTATGACGTAGACCTGTTTATATAAATATCAAGCCGAGTGCCCCCAAAGCCAGAGCAGTGAAATCACTCGAAGTGGGAAGGACGGGAAGCTATCGGTTATAAGGATCTCCTACAGAGCTTTATGCTACCTGAGAGACACAATGCCGTCAACCAAACATCCAGGGGCTTCTGACCTCGAAATACTCAACGAGCCCGACTGGACGCGAACACATAGTCACCGTGTTGGGACTCGAGGTCGTGATGCTCGGTTCATGGGCGTAACCCACAGAGGGGATGAGTATCATGATGAGCTTGAGGAAGTAGATGAAAAAATCCAAGAGCTACGTGAGAAAGTAGCCAGGGGAGAACTGGTCACCGTTCGTGACATTATGATCGACCAAAAGGTTTTATAACCACACTCAGCTTTATGTCATGCTAGCACCGGGTTAACCTTGTTGGCATTTAATTGGGGCTAATTATAGGCAGGATTTCCATTTGGAACGGCCTGAGGTGCACCCTGACTACTGGCGATATGTTCTCCATACCACAGAGAGCTTCATTAAGTATGGCCAACCATGGCCTATAAACCGGAAGACGGAGTCCGAGGAAAAGGGAAAGGTGACTGAGGCAGGCAAAAGAGAGCCAGAGAAAGAGAAGTCAAAACCCACATCGGAAGAAGAGGCTCTCTTAGAGTTCTTACGGCATGAACAACAGCACCGTTCGTCTATGCAGGTTAATGATGGGAAGGGGAGCTGTCCAATTCGTGATGAGACTCCTGAGAAAATCGATGAAGCGGATCAGTTTTCTCCAGACAATTGGATTCCTCGTAGTGACAAATTGATACGCCTGACAGGCAAGCATCCGATGAATGCGGAACCCGACCTCACTACTCTTTTTGAGGCTGGAATTATTACTCCTTCCCCCATTCATTATGTCCGCAACCACGGAGCCGTTCCACATCTACTATGGGAGAACCATGAACTAGAGGTTACTACTGACAAACATGTGATTTATTCGATGGATAACCTTAAGCTGTCCTTCGAAAGTGTTAATATACCCGTCTTCCTGGCCTGTGACGGGAGTCGCAGAAAAGAACTGAATATGATCAAAAGAACTCGAGCGTTCAATTTCACCGGTGCCTCTGCGAGTTGTTCGTACTGGAAGGGAGTTCTCCTTCGCGATGTTCTATTGGACGCAGGGGTTGAAAATCTTATGAAGAAGAAACCCAACGAAAGGCTATGGGTAAACTATGAGGGAGCAGACGAACTTAGTGAAGGCAAGTATGCCACCTGTGTCCCACTTGAATACGTCATGGATCCTATCAATGATGTGATGCTTGCGTACGAAATGAATGATCATCCCATTCCACCGGATCATGGTTACCCTCTGCGATTAATACTCCCTGGTTGGGTGGGAGCACGATCTATCAAGTGGCTGGCCAAAGTATGGATAACTGAAAATGAGAATGATAGCCATTATCATATCTACGACAATAGGCAGCTTCCAAGTTTTATAACGAACACGGAATCTGAGATAGCACAATTGATGTACCATCATCCTAGCACTATATGTAACGAGCAGATGCTGAATTCTATCATCGTGAAACCAGCTCAGGGTGAACAAATTGACCTAGTTGACGTCAAAAAGGGAACGATGTATAGGGTCATGGGGTTTGCCTACAGTGGAAGCGGAGACGAGATTGATAAGGTAGAGATTAGTCTAAACGGTGGAGAGACTTGGCTGTACTGTTCTCGCAAAGTGAGCCCCGTTCCCTCTTCTTTTATAGATATCAACAGCTAATATTCATAATCAAATAGTACCCGGATAAGCCAATTCGACATGGCAAAAAGTTCTGGACCTGGTTGCACTGGCATATCGACTTAGACATAACTAAGCTTATCCGTGCTCAAAGCATCCTAGTTCGAGCATTTGATTCACACAAGAACACGCAACCTCGAGAGCCAGTGTGGAATATCGCAGGGTGAGCAAAGCAAATGTCCCTTCAGAAGACTTTGCTTCGTTTATTGTCATATATATTGACAGCTTGACAGAATGATGAACAATTGTTGGTATGAAGTGAAGCCGGAGATATTTGATAACCCAGAAAATGAAGAAACTTATCTTCTCTTCCGGCACCCTGTTGACGCAGGGAGTGGGACGAGTGGCTGGAGAAAACCGTCCACAGAGGAGCAGATGGAAGAGATTAAACGCAATGCGAGTTCGCCTGAGAAACAATTTACTCGACAAGAGATTGAAAAACATCATACGGAGACTGACTGTTGGATCGTTGTAAATGGTAATGTGTATGATGCCACGAAAGTCCTCAGCTGGCACCCAGGTGGTAAAGGAGCAATCATGGCTCATGCTGGGATTGTGCATTGGGATACGACGGAGGAATTCGGCAGCATACATGACAATTATGCCCAAGATAAGCTCAAGGGTATTTCCCCTCCCAAAGATCGAGGTGTGTATTCCTAGGACTCGCTTCTAATGGCATATAGAATGCATTCTAGGGAAGGTCACGCAGAAAGCAATGGATCATATGATGAAAGACACGGAACAGAAGAAAAATGAACGGCTGAAGTTGAGAGATAGAGACTCTAAGGTTGCCTTAGATAATCATAGGTATGACCCATCACACACCTACGTCGGGACCATTTATATTAATAGTCAACCTTTAGGTGGGTTCAAGCCAGGCTTGTCTCGAAAAAGGCCCTCTCTGCAGATACTAGGAGGTATACGTTTAAGCTTCCATCTCAAGCTACAGAGCTTGGTCTAGAAACTGGTCAGCACGTCCAAGTTGGGTTCCATTTCAAGGATAGCCTTGTTGTTCGCCCCTATACCCCTGTCCATCCTATCTTAAATGAGGAGTATGATGGGACATTTGACCTGGTTGTAAAGACGTACTTCCCAAATAAAGACCAGCCAGGTGGTACAATGAGCAACATCCTTGACTGTCTCCGCGACGGTGAAGAAGTTGAAGTTAAGGGCCCGTCAGGCGAAATAAGGTATCACGGTAACGGCTGTTTCAGTGTCGATGGCAAAGAGTATAATTTCGACAACGTCTCCCTCATACTGGGCGGATCTGGGGTCACTCCTGGCTACCAGGTGATCACAAAAATCCTGAGAAACGGCAATGACAAGACGAAGATTAGAGTCATAGATGGAAATAAGACGGAAAATGATATCCTGCTACGACAAGATCTAGATGAGTTCTCTCAGAAACATGGAGATCAATTTGAAATCGTGCACGTCCTTTCTAATCCCAGCAGCGACTGGAAGGGGCTAAAAGGTCATGTCAACGACGACATCATCAGGAAGCATTCTTTTGAACCAGGTAAGAAGAACGTCGTTCTGCTCTGCGGGCCGCCTGCAATGATACAGAAAGCTGTGTTGCCTGCTTTGACGAAATGGGGGTATAAAGAGGATGAGAATCTGTTTGGATTCTAGGCTTGTTGCTCGACATAGGATAACCATGCTCTCAGGACCTGCATAACATCCAACTTCTGTGCAAGTGAGGTATTATTATATAGTTTCTCGGTTTTGGCAATATAACTATTGAGAAGGTATAATGACATAGCTATCAATATCAACGTTAAAATCATCCGAGTAACCGCCAGTATGGCTTTATTCTGGCTTGACTACTGATTCTTGAGAATCAGCTAGTTGGCCTGACTTCTCGTAGGCAGGTGGTCACACGAATTACTAGCGGAAGCCCCTGAGCTGCCCTGGAAACTAGCAGGGCAGTTAATCCCCTAGAACTCACTGGCGTGGAAACGGAAACATGGAGCGAACGACTTGGGGTTCCGAGTTTTCAGGAAGCGCTGTTGGGGACGCACGTAGCAGATGTAGTCCATTAGTAGCTAGCTAGCAGCCACTGGCCTTGTGATTAACATCGGGATAGTTATTCGAAACATGTCAGTATCCTCTTCATGAGTTGGTTGACGGTGTTTTTGCTGTTCTGCGATCTCCGTCGCACCTACGGCTCTTGGAAACCATGTCACGTGTTGCATATCCCCCCTAACTAGTTATAATAGTTAGCTAACAAGTCCTTCAGGGCAAAGAGACATCGTGACATCGCCGGCCAGTGAATTGCATGTTTGGATAACGGCGAGGTGTGATACTCAGCCCCGGTTTCGATCTCGCCGAGTCTATCCTGTACCTTGCACAAGGCGGGCTTCGCCATCACGATCGATGCGGCTCACGCGACCACCATGAGGCTGCCCCGGTACTTCTACAGGAGGCTGCGCCGGCTCCCGGTCGCCATGGCCTTAGTGGCCATTCTATGGAGCTTTGCTGAAGTTCTCTGGGTCGAGCAGGCTCTCGTCTACCAGCTCCAGTCTGAGCCTAGTTCGCTGGGAGACGAGAAGATATACATCACTGGGATACATTGGAACAACGAAAAAATACTGCGGGAAGCATGGATACCTGCCCTTGTTGAATTGGTCCAGGCCATCGGTCGAGATAACGTCTTTGTCAGTCTTCATGAAAGCGGTAGCTGGGACGACTCAAAGGGCCAGCTACGTTATCTGGACGCAGTGCTTGCTCAAAATAATATCCCGAGAAGAATACTGCTCAATGATACAACGCATCTCGATGAAATTAGCAAGCCCCCTGCTAGCTCGGGCTGGATTGAAACTCCGACTGGCCAGACCGAGCTGCGTCGGATACCATACCTCGCCAACTTGCGCAACTCAGTCATGGAACCGCTGTATGAATTGAAGGAGGCTGGCATTGTTTTTGACAAAGTTCTATTCTTGAATGATGTGGTGTTTAATGTGAGGATCTCTCCTCATATATCCGTTTCTTACCTACTAACGTACCTATAGACTTTGGATATCCGCAGACTGCTATCAACTAGAGGAGGTAGATTTGCAGCAGCATGTTCTCTTGACTTCTCAAAACCTCCAAAATTCTACGACACATTTGCTCTTCGGGATTCTGAAGGCCACGACCAGCTCATGCAAACATGGCCTTACTTTAGATCCCGGGTATCCCGACGGGCGATCAAGTATAGCGAACCTATCCCTGTAAAGAGTTGCTGGAATGGAGCAGGTTAGTGATTTTATCACCCAATGTAACAGTGTCTTGTGTGAAATCCAAGCTAACACTGCATTATTCAGTGGCGATGGACTCTTCTCCATTTTACCAGGATCCTCCATTGAAATTCAGAGGTATCTCCGATGGCCTTGCAAAGTCACACCTTGAAGGATCGGAATGCTGTTTGATTCACGCAGATAACCCCTTGTCAGACAACAAGGGTGTATGGCTAAACCCAAACGTGCGGGTGGGATACAATATCCCTGCGTATACTGCAGTTAACCCAGAGAAAATGTCATGGCTTTCGACCTCTTCTATTCTTAGCGGTCTATGGAAAAACCGGATCTTGCGATGGTTCACGACTCCATGGTTCACAGAGTATACAGTTCGGAAACGACTATCCCAGTACCAAAGAGAAGGCCCTGGAGACACGGAGGCTGGCTCCTTCTGCCTTATTAATGAAATGCAAGTTCTTGTAGCCAACGGCTGGGCTCACCGATAGAAATCCGATATTAGAGACGGTAGCAGTATGCATCTAGACGGGAGGTGGTTGGTTTTGTCTTAACATTTTTCGCATTTAGGGCAGCATTTATACCCTGGAACCATGCTCAGCACCCTGCCCCGTTAATCAGGACTAGGCACGGAGGAGGGAGGAGTTTTGTTTGAATTACAGGCCAAAATAGAGGTTTAGAGCAAAGTCGATTTCAGGCACCATTTTTCATTTGGTGTGATTTCGTTTATTTTTATGATTTATTTTTTTTTTTCCCCTGTTGGTAAGGGTAACTATGGATAACTAGTTAAGGAGGCGCGCCAGACCTAGTGGTGGAACAAGCGGATGCGCTGCTCAACAAAGACAATTCCAAGCTTCTCAGCAGTTTCGAACACTGGGCCGTCGTTCTGGCTGCCGCTCGGTGCGGCCATGTACTTGACGCCGGATCGGGCGGCGCGGAAAACATTGTCAATGAATGGGAACTACAGTTATACTCGTTAGCTTTTGGTTCAAAACACGCAGAAAGGAAAGAGGGGCATACGAAAGCGTCAGAAGAGATGGCGACTTCAGTAAGCTTCTGCAGCCATGCCTCGCGCTCCTCCGAGGTAAAAGGAGCGGGAACCTCCTCAAACACACGCTCATAATCCGCCTTCTCGACGTCGGAGCGTGGTATCTGGCCGGAGCACAGCATATCAATTGCATTGCTCTTGTCTGCCCGCTTGACGCCAGCCTTCCATTTGATACCAAGGGTTCGCTCGTGGAATCTCATCCACCAGTTATCCGTCTTGTCGCCCGCCAGACGGGTGCAGTGAATTCGGCTCTGCTGGCCCGCGCCTAGACCAACTACTTGTCCATTGACGGCATAGCAGACGGAGTTGGACTGCGTGTATTTCAACGCAATTGTTGCAACGGTCAGGTCTCTTAGTGCTCCCTCGGGTAGTGAGCTCATGTCCTTGGGCGTAACGATCTTGTTGAATGTGGTCTTTGGGGAGATGTTGGCATCATTTCGGCGCTGGGAGAGCTGTACACCGTAGACAGATCGGGTCTCTTCGTCGGGGGGAGTGTAGTTCTCGTCCATCTGCAGGACAAGGTATTTGCCGCCCTTCTTCTTGGACAGAATCTCAAGGGCCTCGGGGGAGTATCCGGCGGCAATCACGCCGTCTGATACCTCACGAGAGATGATCTTTGCGGTAGGAACGTCAACCACATCCGACAGGGCAATGACATCTCCGAAGCTGGACATCCGGTCAGCACCTCGTGCACGAGCATATGCCTGTGCCAGACCTGATTCATTAATCCCCTGGATGTCATCGACCATGTATGCCTGTTTCTCCTTCTCATTCAGGGGTACTCCAATGGCAGCTCCCGCAGGCGAGACGTGTTTAAAGCTAGCTGCAGCAGGGTATCCAAGGGCCTGCTTCAACTCCTTGACCAGTGGCCAGGCATTCAAGCAGTCAAGCAAGTTGATGTATCCGGGTGCTCCGTTCAATACCTTAAACGGGAGTTTGCCATTCCTCATAAAGGCAGATGCAGGGGCCTGGTGGGGGTTGGCTCCGTAACGCAGCTGGATATACTGTGACCCCTCACCAGCATACTTCTTCCTGAAAAACCCAGAGATGGCCTCGTCGTAGTCAGCCGTATGCTCGAATGCCTTCAGAGCATACAACTTTCGAGTTTCCTCGGTCACGCCGCCGCTGGCCAGCTCCTTCAAAAAGTTGGTATAGTCCGAAGGATCGCTTAGAATAGTCACGCGAGCATGGTTCTTTGCTGCTGCACGCAACAGAGTCACTCCTCCAATGTCAATCTCCTCCACTGCACCTTCAACGGTCACATCAGGCTTTGCGACAGTGTCCTTGAAAGGGTACAGGTTGCACACGACGAAGTCCACCTTCGCAATCTTCTGGTTGGCAAGGTCTTGCTTGTCGGATTCGATGTCGCGTGCCAGGATACCACCATGAACAGCTGGGTGGAGGGTCTTCACACGGCCACCCAGCATCTCTGGGGCTTTCGTTATCGACGAAACGTCACTGCCAACAGCCCCAGTGTCAGATAAGGCTTTTTTTTCACCTTCCATTTTCACCAGATTTAGACTCACTCAACGGCAATGCCAGCATCTCTGATCATCTTAGCTGTGCCTCCAGAAGCTACAATACGGACATTCTGCTCGACAAGGCCCTTGGCCAGGTCCAGCAGACCCGTCTTGTCGTATACAGATAGAATAGCTATGCGTGGAGCCAAAGTTGTGACTCTTAATTAGCTACATGTGCAAACCCGATCTGTCTCCTCGCCTTGTCGTAACGGGGAAGAGGACTTACCTGACTTTTGCTCTGCCATTGTAACGAAGGACGCGAAGATGGCCTTTCAATTGACTGGAACAGAAGAAGAGAGGAAGAGAGAAAAAAACCCTGGGATGGGATGATCTGACGAGATGTCGACGACCCCGCTAATATGCGCGCTTATTCCGCGAAGTTCTAAGTTTATTTTAGGTTTAAACAACTCGCAATTTGAATATCTTGGCGCGTAGTCGCTCCTCCGATTGGTGGCTCGGAGCCCCACACACAATGTCAATAACAACATCCCACTTGGAGTTATCGCAAATATAGCAATGCTGTTATGGATTGCTTGTACTGTACTTATAGCAGGGTGTGAAGCAAGCTTATTATTAGGCTACTGCTTATTATATATCATTGGTGCTGAACAATTTAAACGAGAGTATCGGTGAGGAGAAAACATCTGAAAACCTTGAGTGGGAAGGAGTGTGGCCATATTTATCACCAGCATGGGCACTTGTCCGTGGCATGTCTGGTGACAGGAAATAAGATATACCAGGTGGCATACTATCGACGTCACTAATGGTTGAAAACGCCTCCAAGGTTCTCCCAGCCTGTTTGTGATGGCCCCCATCGCCCACTCCAGGATTTGTGGTACATTGCATTGTTGGTCCCAAGCCCGAAGATATCCAAACGGCCACTTGCCCAGGAGCAGGTTGATGGGCCACTGCTGAAAACACCGCCAAGGGCTTCCCATCCACCCCATCGTGAGCCATCCCACCATTTGTGATACATCTGATTATCAGTCCCTGTGCCGAAAATATCTAGACGGTTTGCACCCCAAGCAACGGCAGATGGAGGGCTACTCAAAACACCTCCAAGATCCTCCCATCCTAGCTGAGATGGGCCCCAGGCTTGTCCGTCCCACCACTTATGGAAAAGTCCGTTGTTTGTTCCGATACCGAATATGTCGAGACGGTTCTCAGACCAAGAGACCACAACAGGATAGCTGTTGAATACTCCGCCAAGTGCCTCCCAGCCAGAAGCTGAAGGACCCCATCTGGATCCATCCCACCATTTGTGATACATTTGGTTGTCAGTTCCGATTCCAAATAGGTCAATTCGGTTAGCTCCCCAAGAGACAGCCGCAGGCTTGCTGACGAACACACCCCCGAGGTTTTCCCAACCGGTCTGAGAAGGCCCCCAGGCTCGTCCGTTCCACGATTTATGATAGCAAGCATTGTCTGTTCCAAGTCCAAAGATGTCAAGGCGGTTTTCTCCCCATGAAATGGCAGTTGGCTCACTGCTGAATACTCCACCAAGGGCTTCATATCCAGTCTGTGAAGGGCCCCAGGCTTGTCCGTCCCAGTATTTATGGTACATTTGGTTATCGGTTCCGAGTCCGAATATGTCAATTCTATTCTCACCCCAGGAGACGGAAGTTGGCTCGGCAGAGAAAACACCGCCTAAATATTCCCATCCAGTGGTAGATGGACCCCAGGCGCCGTTCCACCATTTATGATATAAACCATTGTTCGTCCCAAGGCCGAAGACATCAATTCTTCCTGACGACCAAGAGATGGCTGAAGCAGCAATCTGGTTCAGTAGTGGGAGAGCGTTCTCCGCAGCCTTTCCAAGACGCATCTTGATGGCTCTTTGCTATGACTCGTATACCCTTTCTGGATAGTTGGTAGTTATCTAAGATAATGTCAGAGCTCACTCCAAGGACACTAGCTCATTAAGGTAGTATTAGGGTAGGGGATGAACTTGCTGGCAGGTGTATAAAGGTAATGCAGTCTCCCCTCAGGAGCTTGAAGCCTAGGAAAGGGATAACCTCAGTTGCGGGCAGCGATTGCAGTATTTAAGCCCCGCTGTGCTCCCTCGTTACAAGGAGGACTGGCCAGGTTGGTAATCTCAGGGTTACTTTTCAACTTTTCAGCCATCTTTCCCAAGGTGAGACTACGCCAGGGATACTCCCTGTGCTGCCCGACAGATGCCTGAGGAGCCTTTGGATCCGGGGTCTAAGACGATAGGTTCATGTCTCTAGCCGTCTTCTTGCAGTTCATTCCTATCTGGCTTGGGATTTATCGCTTATTATCCCCTAAACGAGTGATTGCTGCTGGCGCAACGTGCCTGAAGTCAAACTGAACGGTATAGCCGATGCATATATAGCGCAATGTGAGGGTATATATGCATTACAAGTCCATATGATATTGTCATCATCTAGATTTTTGAAATCCGCCTAGGCCCTCCTGTCTCCTGTCGGCAAATCTATCTTCTCCGGGTATCACAAAACTCATGCCACCCTGCTGCATGGAGAGGCTATTTTCTAGTGAGTAAATTGCTCACTAGGTGTTCTTTAGAAAAGTATATGTTTTCAATTGGAGCAGTATTTCCAAAATGAAGGCAGGTTTCCGCGGGGAATTCTAACAAGTTATGTGACCCACAATCTTACCACTACCTCAAATAACTATTTTACCCTGCGGTTATAAAACTGGTATAACAACAAGAAACCCAGCTTGAGCTCCAGCCTGACACCAAGACACTCAGCACTAAGTACGAGTAAAACATGTTCAACTTCGGGTAGCCCTTACCCGCTGGGTTATTGGTAACAAAGAAAGGGGTGATGGCCACCATGCCATGATCTACAGACACCATGTTCGCCCAAGCTGCAGCTGCTACGCTCACATATTACCAAATGCCAACGATAAGCTGGTCGTACCGTGGAAGTACCCCGTTCACCCGTTCTTTTTATTTCCCCGCTATTTGAATAACGGCCAACTGAATGTGATTATTCAACTCTTTAGCGAAACACATCAAATCAGAGATGCCTTTCCACCCCCGTCCCTGGCTACAGGCTGGAGAATGGATGGATGGGAGCATGTTATTTAGAGTGAGAATGACATAAAGTAAAAGGTAATTTGATTCCCTGGACTCGAAGGCCGAGTCTAATTGAAAGTAGTGCATATATTTCCCAGGACCTGGAAAGCATAATATCATCGTAACTCATCCATTATTACAGGGGGTACCGAGCATACAGTCTCCTTATAAGCCAGGGCTGAACTCAATTATACTCTTTCAACCCCTCCTTTGATGTAACTATTTGTACTTGCACCCTCTCTAAAGGAGTCACAGCATCACAATACCGCCCAGAATCAAAACACAGGATATATCAGCTGCTGTGGGACCTTGGACCGTCAGCTGAAGTCACATCACCTTCACAGTCCCTGGAAGCGAAGAGATGGAAGTACTCGGAGGGTTTGCTCGGCCTGCATGCACCCAATGGCTCTTAGCTCACGTCGCATCATGGTTGATGAGTCTGGTGTTGCCGTGGGAAAGTAAACAACAAGACTGTGGTTATCTGCGAGTCTTTCAAATGAGGGTATGCCCAAGTGTGGCCTGCGCCGGCGATCATCCGCGTAGTTAGCGACTTTATATGTCGATTGCATAAACCAAACCAAGGGCAATGCGTTAGGCTTAGGTTGGATCCCGAACTCCCCGAATGTGAGCCATTCATGCGTGCAGTGTCAATCTGCCGCTGCCGGGAATATCGGAAGGGATGCAGCTGTATACTTAAGCGAATCCGCGAAGCGAGAGGTACAAGATTTCCCATCTCACATGGCCAATCAGCCTGTAAACTCTGGCTGGCACGGTTCAGCTAATCTGTGCTTCCTGGTCGATAAATGGTGGTGCAAATTTTCCATAATTTCTAACACCGAGTGTACGCCAGTTATATGGGTACTATCTTCATTTTCAAAATGATATCGTGTATTGTTCCTCGGGCTAAGTAGGGTCTCGGGACGACTTGGGCTGTTTTCACTGCATCTTAACCTCCTGTGTTATTTACCCAGGGTCAGGAGGTTTGGCCCTTCATAGGATTATCACTCGACCTAGTATACAGAAAGCATACAACCTTACGATGAAGGCGTATTATGAATATGTTTTGAGTGATGTTATCGTCAGAGAGACCCGGAGCATGTCGCCTGATGGGGCTTCAGCCGTCGATTGATTCCATCATGCTGCGGTCCAAAAAATAAAATAAAAATAAAAATTATCCATGTTTATAAGACGCAGCAGTCCTCCTACAGCAAATTCATTGTCAGTATAAAACAACGAAATGGGCTTTCCTGAGTGGCTTCAATGCCTGCTGCTGTGTTATAATAGGGATCCGCCGATGTGCCAGTGCCAGTGCCAGTGCCCATTGCCAGGATGAGATCACCCACTATGCCGGAGGGCACCTGGACGAAATTGCCCAGTAGTTATCCTTCTGCCGGCCATCTTAATTCCAGCCGTCTTCGGGTCTGAATCAGCAACATCGACATCAACAATTGACATCAACATCGACGTCGTCGACATGGTCAGAGTCTCTTCTCGAGTGTTATTCAAGCTTAATTTTATTTATAGCGCGCCAAGACCGATCAAGCGCGAAGCCTCGAGCGCCCGAAGGATCTCCAAGCCTCGCAGGGCCTTTGGCTGGCGATCGTTTGGGCGCTTGAAACCAGGAAAAGAGCAGAAAAGAAAACACCACGAAGCCATCAGTGTGTGAGTGGGCGCGATACAGAGAGCAAAGGCTGCGGACTATTCCATTCGTTGTGTCGGAGTTGGCATCTTCGCTCTGACTCGTTATATGACTACATACCAACCGCCTCCCTAACAACCGGACCAGGCAGCGACAAAAGTCCCGAAGCTGAATCTTGAATTCGTACTACGAATAGACAAAAGACCTGAACGCTGGCGACTCCTGCGACGAACTGGAGATATAGAAGTACGCGTCACGCTGGGAATGATGCGCTGAAGCGAGATTATTTATCTCCTTCTCCTCCCTACCGGATCTCCTGCCTCGCTCGCTCTCCCGAAGCAGCCGGCTCAATTCCCAGAAACATGGCTGCAGCACATAACTCGACGCCGGAGACCCTCACGGCACCCCTCATGGCAGGCGAACGGTCTTCTCCTTCTCCTTCGCCTTCGCCTTCTCCCTCGTTGGGTTCGGTTCACCCGCCGTGGAGTCGACCGCATACCGGTTTAGGCAGAGACAGGAGACGGAGCTCTCTATTTGGCATGCCTTCCGCTACGTCAGATCCAACAGGCTTCCGTGATAGGGCGATCGACCGGATTGGACGATCATACCAGCGGGTATCGGAAACATTTGGAAAGATGACCATACTACAGAAGATAGGGACTGTATTTGCTGGCCTTGGTGTGATTGCCCTTGGGTTAGGATTCATGGCCGTTACGGGTCAGATATTCGCATGGTTGGGCCCTGTTGCGAAAGATTGGGAGAATGCACCCCTGGCCTACTTTATATTGTGGCTTTGTACATTCTTGATGTCCTTTCCTCCAATGGTGGGGTGGTCGACGGTTGGAACAGTGTCCGGCTTCATATTCGGTGTATGGAAGGGGTACGTATATGCTCGTTTTACTGCTATTTTCCGAGGACAGTTCGTTGATCTAACACTGTTATTGTTATTACTTAATAGATGGGCGATATATGCATCTGCCACCGTTATTGGGTCAACATGCTCGTTTTATGTCTCGCGTACCGTCTTGTCCAAGTTTGTACAAAGACTTATGAAGCATGACAAACGATTCGCTGCTTTGTCGTTGACCCTTAAGTATGATGGCTTAAAGCTATTATGCATGATTCGTTTATGTCCCTTGCCGTACTCACTATGCAACGGTGCAGTCTCGACTTTCCCAACCGTGAGTCCGCTCATGTACGGCCTTGCAACGGCCATCATCTCACCAAAGTTTCTTGTCCCGACCTTTATCGGAAGCAGGCTCAGAATATTGTCCGAGGATGGGGGAGAAATGAGTGCCGGCTCCAAGGCAGTCAACATTATTAGTATTCTTGTGAGCGTTGCAGCCGGTGTCTTCACAGGCTGGTACATCTACAAACGGTATGTGTTTCATATTTTTGTTCTCTTCAGCAAATCCAACTATTGCTAATAATTCCGCGGTTATTAGCACTCTTGCCCGTGCTAAACAGCTTGAGGCTGAGGAGCGCGCCAACCTCCGTGGTCCAACCCCCAATAATCGACCAACGACTGCTTCGCCAGGTGGGTTTGCCGATGATCCAAATTCTAGCTCCCTCGCAAGAGATGAAGAAGAGGCAGTTGGTTTCGACGATGCTGTAGCCATCGACATTGATGATGATAATGTTGCACTCGATCCAAGTTATCACGACTTTACGGACAACGAGTCGGATATCTTTGCTGATGGAGACGGGGATGATAAAGACGAGACGTATAAGCTGCACCGCCATGTGGACCCGAGATAGAAACCGATGGCCTCTTGTTGCTTCTCATGAAATGATATCGTTAACTTGTATATGCCTTGAATATTTCTATGGTGGTTTGGCTACTGGTGTATAGATTCGACAGGAGTTACTAGGTAGAGTTGGATACTTAACTTATAGCCGGGTGGATTGGGGGTAATAAATCTTTGCATGTAAATCAACCTCCACCAGGGTCACTGATCCCATCGGTGCCATTCTGTCGATGTCTGTCTTCACGGCGCCGTTGATGTCTTCATGATCGCATAGAAAAAGTGACATTGATAAAGAGGTTAGAATTAAGGTTTCTCCACCATGGACGACGTCGACCTTTTTTCTCGCCGCAAATCCACGAACCGCTACATCGCAACACCAAAGCCGCTCTATGCCCCTGGCACCGCACCATGGACGACGCTCTGCATGTTCAGGATACTGATGCAGATGGGCAGGATAAGGATGTGCCGGCTGAACCTGCAGAGAGCATGGAAACAGCATCCGTGGCCGCATTGCCACTCGCATCAGGGGAGGACATGGCAGCCGGCGCAGATATCGCACCAAGGGGAAAAGAAGGGAGCCAGGACTCGAATGCATCAGACAGCAAGACTTCGTCGCTGTCATCTTCGATTCCTCCATCATTATCTAGTTCTACCGGCCTCAGTGAGCTATCGAAGGAAACCGGGCTCGGGGGAGGTGAAGGAGACGGCCATGATGCGCCTCCCAGTGGATCGACACCCTCAACATCAGTATCATCGCAATTACCTTCTGCTTGTTCTCCAGCACCAGATGCGCAGTTAAAACAAGCTGCGCTAGCCTCTTCATCACCCCTTGAGAGGGAGGCGACGGACTATGCTGCTCTATTACACAGGGTCAAGCCGAGGTCTTCCATACCTACACGCATCCCATCAGCCGTGTATGGGCAGCAATGTGTGGAGTCGGCGTATATCTCTAGGTTAAATCCATATTCTCTTCACAAGGGCGAGCAGGAGCTGCTGCAGGACCACTTGTGCCATCTACATGTCACCGCATACCTCAATATTCGGAACGGTATATTACGTCTATGGTCACGCAACCCGATGCTCAGCGTCACCGAAGACGAGGCGCTAGGATGTGCAAAGGATTCTCGATGGATGCCTCTCGCGTCAGTTGCGTATAACTGGCTTGTCCGAAACGGGTATATAAATTTCGGATGTATCGATATACCTAAATGCCCATCTGTTCAGAAACGTGGGCGCCGGAAAGACGGTCCTACAATTGTGATAGTAGGAGCCGGTATGGCTGGGTTGGGGTGCGCCAGGCAGCTACAGGGGCTTTTTCAACATTACTATGGCGACTCGGTAGCTCCCAAGATAATCCTACTTGAAGGCCGGAAACGAATAGGCGGCAGAATATACTCTCATCCTCTACAGAGCTTAGAGGCGAATGAATTGCCCCAGGGACTTCGCCCTACCGCAGAAATGGGAGCACATATTATCGTTGGGTTTGACCATGGTAACCCGTTAGATCCAATCATACGCGCCCAGCTTGCGCTGCGCTACCATCTGCTCCGTGATATTTCAACAATCTATGACACAAATGGGCTCCCAGTCGATGAAATGAGAGATTCAATGACCGAAAAGCTGTATAATGATATATTGGATAGATCAGGGACATATCGTCATAAATCGGTCGTCACACCTACAGCCGAAGGAGATAGAGAGCTAATTGACTCTGGTAGAGACACATCTGCTGATGATGGGGTAACAATAAGAGAGTATGAGGATGCAGCAGCTTCCGGGATCACGGGGACACTGTTACCAGCCGCAAGACTACGACGAGGTGTTGGGCACAAGACGACCGATATCAAACCAGCAGCTGGACCAGCTCTTTCCGAGCTTCAGCCTACAAAAGAGCATTCTGCCGCTACGACCTGTCAAGCTATGGGCTGGAAGTTACGCCACGATGTTTCCCCTGCCGATTCTTTATCTCTCGATGAAATTGCCAATGCATCCAGCACACAGAATTTAGGCGCAGTGATGGATGACGCAATCAACCAGTACCAGAGGCTTCTCGACCTTACTCCCCAAGATATGAGGTTACTCAACTGGCATTTTGCTAATCTCGAATACGCCAATGCTGCCAGTGTTGGGAAGCTCAGTCTCTCCGGCTGGGATCAAGACATGGGGAATGAGTTTGAAGGAGAACATGCCCAGGTTGTCGGTGGGTACCAACAGTTACCACGAGGACTATGGTCTCTCCCGTCAAAGCTAGATGTTCGTACGAAAAAGATTGTGTCCAAAATATGGTACAACGCTGATTCGACATCGAACGAGAAAACTCGAGTTGAGTGTGAAGATGGAGAATCTATTTATGCTGACAGGGTGGTATTTACGGCTCCTCTTGGTGTATTGAAGAGGTCGTCCGTGGCTTTCAACCCGCCACTTCCAGAATGGAAAACCAATGCAATTAAACGCCTTGGTTTCGGCTTGCTAAACAAAGTTATTCTTGTCTTTAAAGAGCCTTTCTGGGATATGCAAAGAGACATGTTTGGCCTGCTAAGGGAGCCAACGGTTGAAAACAGCATGTCTCAAGATGACTACCGTGCTAATCGGGGGCAATTCTATCTTTTCTGGAACTGCATGGCGACTTGTGGATTGCCCATGCTCATTGCCCTTATGGCAGGAGAATCAGCCCACGAGGCTGAAAATCTATCCGATCAGGAAATCATAAAGGGTGTCACCTCACAGTTGAGGAATATCTTCAAAGACAAGACGGTTCCCGACCCCCTCGAGACTATCGTCACGAGATGGGGGCAGGACAGGTTTGCGCAAGGAAGCTACTCATATGTAGCGGCTGAGGCATTACCCGGCGACTACGATGCAATGGCCAAGTCAATTGGTAATCTATACTTCGCCGGTGAAGCTACTTGTGGAACTCACCCAGCAACTGTCCATGGGGCGTATCTCTCCGGCCTTCGGGCAGCCAGCGAAGTTATTGACTCGTTCCTTGGCCCGATTGACATTCCATCCCCGCTTGTACCAGCAAAGAACAGAGCTTCAAATAATGCATCCATGCCAACGACACCAACCTCTGCTTCTCCGCAGAAGAAACGAAAGATCGTGTCTGATCCTAACGGACCATCCGACGAATCACCCTCTGCGCCTCTTGCACATGCATCTGAAGATGTATTACGAAAAGCATACGATGAAGCTATGTGGGCAGCTATAATTTCTGAGTTAGGCCCTGCAGAACCTCGGCCTCGCAAACTTGCGCTGAACCCTTTCCTCCTATACCAGAAAGACTACTGGTATATTTGCAAGACCGAATGCGACAATGCCAAGATCAAAGCTACAGGAAAAGAAAACGCAAAGGCTCCCCGGGATGAAATCCGACAAGCGCTTGGCCAAATGTGGCGTGATGCAAGCGATGAGATCAAGAAGCCCTATCTAGATCAGATGGAGGTACATCGAAAAACGAATGAAGAGGACTTTGCAAAGTGGAAAGATAGGATAGTCGAATGGGAACGACGAACATATGAGATCAAGGATAAATGGTGTGCTGAGAATCCGTTTGAGATTTTTGCACAAAATATGCGGGATAACTTCCCTGCTAATGGCATACAGGATGGCAGGCAGAAGGCGAGGAGGTTGTGATGAATAGATGCAGCATTCCTTCTCTTGCTGTACATACATTTCCGGCCTTTTCAGCTAGTCAGCATTATGGGAGTTTTTATACCGTGGGGAAAACATATAGGAGTTACGAGCCTGGACATGGGGGAACATGCACGGATGGAAACTGGGCGGCGGAGCGTTTGATTTCTTTGACCAAGTGTACATTATCTGTTTATTTATTCTCCAAGTATTAATCAAATAATACGGAGCATTACCATTGATATAATTATGAATTCGTTGGGAGGATGGACAGTAACACAGATACTACGTGCTGTATTGAAGAGTCCAGGTATTTTTTACCGATGCAAAAGGCTCATTGGTGGGATGGAAAATGCAAAATTTTGAATAACACAAGCATCTGTCTATAAAGAACAGGGATATCTACATAAGTGTGAAATCTAAAGGAAATGTATCAATGCAATCATGTCATGAGCGCTTCAACGCAGAAAAGCACATTTAAAGCTGGGGGTTGGTATCTTCTTTGATAGCAGCTTCATGGGCAGCAGCAGGCTCTGCTTCACTCTCGAGTTCGGAGATGTACTTCTCAGCCTCAAGAGCGGCAATACAACCAGAACCTAAAAAGATTACATGTTAGCAATGGTTCTTTTTTATAATGATAAAAATTAGTTGCTGAACAAGTGAGAATGCGTACCTGCACTGGTAATGGCCTGTCGGTATCGCTTGTCCTGGACGTCACCGGCAGCAAAGACACCGGGTACGCTGGTGAAGCTGGTTCCGGGCTTGGTAGCAATGTATCCCTCAGAATCACACTCAACCTGGTCCTTGACGATCTTGGTGGCGGGCTCGTGGCCGACAGCGTAGAAGAGGCCGTTAGCAGGAACAACCTCCTCGGCGCCAGTAACGACGTTCTTGATCTTCAAGTGGGTCATCAGACCGCCATCAGCGGCTTCACCGGTAATCTCGGTGGCAACAGTGTTAAACTTGACCTCGACCTTAGCGTGGTTGAGGAGACGAGTAGCCATGGTCTTGGAGGCTCTGAGATGATCCTTGCGGACGAGGACGGTGACGCTGCTGCCGTACTTGGTCAAGAACATGGCCTCCTCGGCGGCAGAGTCACCACCACCAATGACGAAGAGTGGCTTGTTACGGAAGATTGGGACGGCACCATCGCAGACAGCACAGGCACTGACACCGTTTTGCCAGTACTTCTCCTCACCGGCCAGGTTCAGACGCTTAGCGTTGGCACCGGTAGCCATGATGATGGCATCGGCAGTGCGGGTAGGAGGGGCATCAGGGCCGTCAGCGTACTCCTTCCAGATCTTGAATGGGCGAGACGAGAGGTCAACTCTGGAGATGGTCTCGGTGATAATCTCAGTGCCGAATCGGGCAGACTGCTTGCGCATGTTGTCCATGAGCTCTGGGCCGGTGATGCCCTCGGGGAAACCCGGGAAGTTCTCGACCTCGGTGGTGGTGGTGAGCTGACCGCCGGCAGCGGTGCCACCAGCAAGCATACCCTCGTACATAACCGGCTTCAACTCAGCTCTGGAGAGGTAGATGGCGGCGGTGTGGGCGGCAGGGCCGGAGCCGATGACTGTTGTTCGTTCATTAGTCCCATCCCGATTAAATTTCTATAAGCTGGGAAGAGGCGGGGGGTTGTCTCCGAGCCCACTTACTGACGACCTTGGAGTGAGCCATTCTGCTTGATATTGGAGTTTTAAACGCGGAGGAAGGGTGGGAGGCGGATGTTCGCTGCTGGACGGAGGTTACGGCGGCCAAAGAGAGTCCAACGCTAGATTGGACTGAAGTGAAGGGGAATCTGCGAAAGAATGAGGGAAACAGGGTGGCGGTGGTGCTTTTAAAGGCTCTGCGAGCAGCGAGAAGACGAAGCGGTGGCCGCAGGGTTTGCGCGGTGGAGACGGCGAGAGGCAATCTGGACGCTGGCGAAGAAGACCGGGGCAGACGCTAGCCGGGCAGGCTGACATTTGCGCTTCCGTAACCAGCGGCCGGCGAGCGCAATCGATGCTGTTGACGGTCTTGAGTCTGCTGGAGCTCGCGGTCTTAGAAATTCGAACGTTCGAAATTACCAATCAAGCGAAAAAGAAACGCCGGATATTCTCGCAGGTCACGTGATATGGGTTTCAGCCCCTTGCAGATGGGGCGAGTAGGGGGCGATAGGGGGAAACATGATTATCTGAGACCAGCGAGGGAGGGAGCGACGGCGATGGCAATGTGATTGGCAGGCTACAGGCCAATAGGGGCCTCGGGAGTGCGAGAAAGACTGCGGCGGGCCGAGGCGAGGTGCCAATCGGGGCCTGCCAAAATTGCTGTGAGTATTCTGTATGGCTGGAGAGATGCATAAATTCGATGAACGCCTCTAATGACAGATCCAGAAAAACTAAAACATGGATGAAACATGCTACAGATACATAGACAGACTCCTGCCCCTCGTTTCCTCCCCATGATTCCTTATCTTTGCTAACCTGACTACCCGGCGGGCGAGATCCACTGCTGAGTAAGTGGCTGCGATCTTGTCTTGTTGTCTAGAACGGCAGATGATCTCGCTGGATTTCAAAGAATACCCAGCCATTTTTTCTTCCTTGGACGGTATGCTTCTATCCCCTCGTATCCATGCTCACCGCCATTAGCCGGGTTCATGGCAGCAGCATTGAAATAATGATGTTGTTTGCCCTGAGTCTGCTGTGGCGGCGGCTGGGGAAGCATTCTGGGGGACGATAGCTCGCCCGGCCGACCTTGGACCGCATATTGCGCGTGGCGTGGAGAGCCCCGGACATTGATATCGTCATCATATTCGTCCTCATAGTATCCTTGCCTAGATTCCCGAGTAATGGGACGGCCGTAGTTGTGGTATGCATCGTTCTCGACCTGCTGCAGGTGCTGAGGCTGTTGCTGCTGCTGCTGCTGCTGCTGCTCGTCATTCGCCGCCTTTGCTGCTCCTGCTACTGGCTCAGCACCGTCGATTTGTGCAACACTGCTGTTATTTTTGCGGTGCCCCAGTTTCCACCATTGCTTTTTCTCAACTTCAACGCTGGGTTCAAACTCCCCATCAAACGATAACGCCGGGATAAGAACATGGTAAGGCGTTGTAATCCCGGCCGGATCTTGGGGCTTGACCTCGCAGTTGAACGTGATATGTAACCCGCCTTCAATATTAATAAAGTGGTGCTGGTCTGGACCGCCCTTGGCTGCCTGTTTGATCTCTCGAATACTGAGATCAGTGCGGCGTCGCACAAATTTGTTTGGTAATGAAGAACTGTCGCCGTCTGCGTCGGCGTAGCTCGGGTTTTGTGGTAACTGGGCGTCACTGTATGTCTGCTCTGGTAACTGGTTTACACTGTCCCTTCGCAATCGTGGCTCATCATAGCTCATACGCTGGGTAAACTGATCCTTCGGGATGGGATGACTTATCTGCGGACGCTGAGCTTTAAGGGACAGCCGCCGCATAAGGCCATTAGCAGGTCTGTCACCGCGAGACATAGAAAGTGTTCTCCCTAGCCTTCCGGGACGCATATCGGCAGAAGATGCCGGAGAAGCCGGGGAAGTGGGTTCTGGCGGGGGTGTAGCGGGAGGAGTGCATCCTACCGACGGCCCGTTAGTAACTAGAGGTGCTTATTTTTATCTTTTTATAAGGGTCTATAGCGACCAGCGAATAACAACATACCTGGAGTGTATTCTCTGATAGAGCACCAGTTTCTTCGGGGTAGCAGTCGTTTGTTATTTCGCGGCCGTCCTTCAACATCATGCCAAAACATTGCTCGCATATCCTCAACTGTTTTGAGGTCCAAGGTATGTACCTTGTTGCGCTTGTTGAGGGTATCGGTCATGATTTCTGAGAGGGGAGCGTCCACTATTGGGGAAGATATTACATTTGGCATGTATCTGTAGTCCTTGTCCTTGGGTATCTGTAGGCTGGGGTCTGAGTAGAACTGTCCAACAGCCGCAAGGTTGGCTCCGCCCCTGGAACGAAAAGAAAAATTAGTATAGACAGTTTCTCATAACATGACGAACAAGGGATAAGTGACGCATACCCTAATATTATCACTCTCATCGATTTCTCAGCCGCAAGTTCTTGCAAATCTTCTATCAACCATTTCCGTTCAAGTTTGTGTTGTTTTGAAGTCCACTGATCGTCCATCTTCTCTGAAGTGTTTTCAATCTTAGTGCTTGCGTTGCGGAAGACACCGTTCCTCCCAAGAGCCTTTGCAGGGCCTTTGAGAACTCCCTCAATCAACGACTATTTCAACTGTTAGAATTATTCAGCCAGGCGAGAATTTAATGTGGTCCTTACAAGTCTCGGGAAAGCAACCGGAACTCCAACCAGTACCAGTAAATGTTTCATTTCTCCCTTCACAATCTGTTGGTGACATCGATCCCAGATAAGGTCATAACTCTCATCAATCATAATATCCATTTTCTGTGTCATGAAATTAGTATTGATACTGCTGGTAATTCGAGACAACGGGCATCTTCTCTTACCGATCGTTCAGTGCGGCAATCAATTGCCAAAAGACCTATTCTTTCACCCAAGTTCATGAGCAGATTTCTGCTCTTTTGCCGGATATATGGTCCTTCGGCCGATCCAAGAAGCCAGCTTGGTTCGTGCTCCTCCGTCTCCTCAATTGCAGTCTGATGCTGGAAGAGCAAGTAATACTTGAATGCAACATTTCCTAGCCCCGAGAAAACAGGGGATTTCATCAATTCATCCGTAAACGAGCCGTAGCCGCTAATAATGTCGTTATCATCCCACATATTAACCATTGGAATTTGAGAGCATGCCATGCCAAACAGGCCCTGCGAAAACCAAGCTGCATAATTCTCAAGGTAGAATTCTTCCAGTTCTCCCTTAATGTCCAGGTTCAGGGGATATTCATGCTTTTCGTTCTTCCCTTTTATTTCGATCCATTTTCGGAAATGGTCAGCTTCCACAGTAATGGCGTTATTGTTGATTTGTGATCCTCCGCCAATCATGACGTGGAATGGACGCGACTGGTGTGCGTTCAGAGCATCCCGCCACATAGGGTCGGGGCCACTGTACTTGTCGGTATCAACGGACATACCAAATCCATTTCCGGTGTGGTATAAAATGTTCATTGCCTGGCCTCTGGCAGGCACCCAGAAACCTACCACGGAGCCATTATTGATACGGTATGCAACATGTTCCTCCTTGTCTCCAAGTTCGATTTCTAGGTTGAATCGCCAGAACGTGGTATCCCTACCAGGGTCTATGTATACCCGGCTAGCCTTGACCACCTTGTATTTCCCAACCATTTCTCCGTCAATCCCTTGGATCCTGGTATCAGGTGGGATTGATACACGACGACTAGCGGCATAGTCAATTTGGCTAGGAGACCGTTCAAATAGGCCTTCCTCGGTTTCGTCATAGCAAAGATCCAGGCCTTCTTCTATATGATCCACAGGCTTGACATAAAGCAAGTTACCGTTTCTACCTATTTTTCCTAGGCCGGCTATGGGGTCAACATATTCTGGTGCTAGAGGTGAATCGTGGTCGCTTGGATCACTGGACGGGGGTGGTGGTATCAGCTCCTTCGGTTGAGAGAATATCCTCAATGTCGGCGGGGTGTCATAGAATGATGCAGAGTCCTGGGTAACGATCATGATAGATCCTCGCCAAATCTCTCGCTCACAGGGGCCATTTGGCAGATCTACTAATTCCTTGGTTGTGCCTGTGAATCGAAGGAGAGGCCCACACTTTAGATATAGAGGCGGGTTAAATGGCGTGTTTTCTGGGCCGCACAAGTTAGCACTCATAAAAAGAACGAAAAGATGGAATCACCCGCATCCTGAAAACATACTCTTGAGTGTGACTCTAGGTAAACCGCTCTCGACTCCTCTGTGGGCATTTCTAGTTCCCCTGGTCCCCCGTCCTCTCCAATCCCTGTCCATATCCGGTACCCGGAGGTCAAAATCGGTCAAACATAACCGTCCAACTACTGCATGCATCCATTCAGATACTGGCGGGGGTGTCGGCGGAGGAACCGCAAAGGAAACAGAAGCGTGCTTCTGCTTGCTCGGGCCATTCTTCGTATCTTCAGCCTGAGAAGCTTCTGAATCGATTGCTCCTGAGCAAGTTTCTCCAGCGGGCGGTTCAAACAGTTCTCGTGTTTGCTGTATTTGGTTGTCCTTCGGCAGTGGAGCTCCTGGAAGCTGGCCATGATGATTATCCGGGATTTTTGCGGGCTGATTCAAAGAAGTGGGTGAATCATAACCCGGCGGAGGATGAGTTCTCTCATACTCGAATCCACCCGCTTGAGCATCGGAGACCTGGTCTGGGTCTGGCTTTTTCAGTTCCATCTGGGCGCTTTCACGGATCTTGTCCTTTTGCTTGGTGCTTAGACTCCTCAGTAAGCCAGCTTCCTCAATATTTGAAGGTTTGAACGCATTCTCCTTATTCCTAGCACTCTCTGGAGCAAGATGGGGTTTACCGCCTGCATCACGGCTGATGGTCTTGCCTTGGAGACCTGCCCGAGCTTCTCTCAGTAGCATCTCAGCCTCCTCGACTCTTGCGCGCTTTTCTTCCTTGCTTATATCATTTAGCGTGAGCTCAAGTTTTTTCAACGGCGAGCGTGCTGGTGCCCATTCCTTTGCTGTCTTCTTCTGTCTCGGGGCCATCTGCGAGTTTTGGCGTATCACAGGTGAGGCTTCGACACTGGCTTGTGAATGTGGCGGTGAGTTTATATCTGGTGATGCCGGATTTTGTTGTATCGACGGTGATTGCGAGTTTGCTTTCTGGTATGTGCTAATAGGGCTCATAGGTGTGTTCATAAGGGGGCTCTGTGCTCCGTTGGGCGAGACTGACTCGTACGGTAATTCATCTTGCCCACGCTCTTTGGCTCGGTGTGCAAATGACATAGATTGGGAAGGTTGGCCTCGAGAGTTTACTGGTGTATCATAATCATCTTGGGTCTGCGGCTGGTCTGGATAGCCACTCTGATGCATTGTCCCGTTTCTCCTCTGGGTTGGGCTGTAGTTCTGGGATTCATCATACGGTCTTGATGCTCTTCTGGAAGGCATTGTGCGGTGAGTGCTGTGAGATGTTGCTCTTCGGTGAAAGGTTTCAGTTCAATGCCTCCAGCAACATAGTATCTTCAACATTAACCACGCCTTGGGCGTTGCGAGGGGGGAGGAGAGAAAGGTCGGTCTGGCGGAACGGGCAACTGATAGTCCATGCAGGTTAACTAGCTGATAGACACTCTTTCGAAGGCAATATTTATCAGTGAGAAAGTCAGAGGCTCACCTTATCCCGCAGTATGATATCGCTAGCCTGCCAGCGTCCTGAGAAGCAGCTCTGGCGTGTTTTGCAGCAGTTGTGCTCCTCCAGAGTGACAAACGGGAGCGGTTGTTTGTTAGATCTGCCAGAAAACTAGCAGTTAGCAGTCAACTAACTCGTTAGTTACCGAGCTAACCTTGGTGACGGCAGGCCGGGGACGTACCTGTGGTGAAGGAGACGCCAGCTAAGGACTCCAATGGGCAGACGGACGATTCAACAGCACAACGGCGAACAGCAGGATGGTGACAGCTGAGTTGCCTCGTCAATCGAGAGAAAAAGGCGATGCGAAGGGTGGTGGCCACGACGTCGGCGGTGCGACAGGCCTTGCGGTGGCTGGCTGCGCTTCCACGTCATTGGGCGCCCGGCCTCGACTCCCTGCATACACAGCATCCGCCGGCCAGGGATGGCTGGCAGTGCGCAAATGATGGTGCAGTTCGCATGTTAACACTCCAGGCGGGCGGTTGTCATTGCCGTTGTATAGTCGGAGAAATCGTGCCTGCGCGGGCGTTGAAGGCGAGATCCACGGTTGAACAACGGCTTTGCCGGCTTTTCAAAGCTTGGTCGCTGGTCGTTTTGCCACTTAGCAGGCTTCTATATCTACAGGACTACGCTGCAGCGACCCAGGACTACGCGGTTGTCGAGCAGCTGAGTGCTGTAGGACGATATCGAGTGTCTTCAACAGTCACCTTGGCCAGCTGATGCAGCAGGTTGGAGGCTAAACGGGCCAATGCGAGCCGCCTTGTTTCATACTTTGCATGCGATAACTACATGATAAACGTCATGCAGCAACAAGCCTTTTGTTGTCGATTAAAGCACTATTATTGGTCGAGTAAGCTAGGTTATATGTATCGAGTCGAGTTGAATGTACATTGAATCGCATAGCAGGTTCAGAAAGGGTCTTTGAAACTCGAATGCTCCCTAGAAGAAAGACGAAATAATCAACCATAGAGTTAATATGTGCCGAAAGCAAAAAATAAAAGTCATGCATAATGAACAGTACCTTCTACCTGGTGGTTCTATAGCTAACGGTGGTTTGAGACACGGCTTTGGTGGAGATAACCATCGTGGGTATAACAGACTTAGCAGGTACCCTATGGTTCACCTATAGTTGGCATAGGGCGAAGAAGATTTGCAATACAGATGCCGATCACTACATCATAGTTAGACTAATAGGACAGAAAGCCTGCTTCGGACTAACTTACAAGGTCCATTGGAAGCTGGCATCGGGGGCCCTGATAACCAAATCCATGCACCGAAGCTCTTCCTCTGTCAAAGGGATTGCCTTGGAAGTAGCTTCAAATAGGGGAGTGTTATAATGATCATTGCCGCACCTTATGGCTGCCATTTCATAGAACCGCGGATAGAATCCAGCATAGCCCCAGTCAAGCAGACATATCGACTCGTCTTTTTTCAGTACCATGTTCCGACGGCATAGATCCATATGGCAAAGAACAAGCGGGTAGGGCGTCAGGTCAACGGTCTCGTCAATTGGCTCAATCCGCTTGTTGACCCAGTCATTCACGTCTTCTAGGGACCGGAACTCCCTTTTGGCGCCACCATCCCCCCACAGAGTCCCTCGGGGTATGCCGCCGCCAACAGGGCCAGGCACACTTCCCCCGGCTATCTGCCCTAGGTGGGCAATTATCTTGATCAGTTTCCTTGTGATCTCACTGTCTGAGCCAATGTTGTTCCGAGTTTTCAGATTTTGGCCGGGTATATATTCCATGAAGAGGTAGCCGTTCAACTTGGCATCCAGAGATTCACGGTGCTGGAAATAGCGATACACTCTCGGGACCTGAACGATCTTGGGATCGAGGTGTTGATAGGCATATTCTTGAGTCGCCGCTTCGCCGGGAGAGACACCGGGGCCGTACTTGACGACGATATTACGAGTGATCCGGACAACAGGGTCGCCCCAATTTGAATCATTGATTTTTCGGCTATGCTTCAGGCGGTGCGAAATACTGATGAGCCAGTCTTGAGGGGCACGCTGGATGAAGCTGGCCGGGAGGAACCACAGCAGCCACCCCACAACTATCGTTATAGCAGCCGTAAACATATTATTATAAGCTTATAGGAACAAATGGAGACACCCAGAAACAAAAAATAAATCAAATAAAAGGAAACGTCGTGACTTCGTGGGTTTGGGCATCAGGGCAGAAACGAGGAAAAAAAAAAAGTTTGTAGCATTTGGAACGGCGTTACAAACACGCAGGCCGTAGACTCCTTTTCGCCAGTATGAACATGATCAACATTTCCGGAAAAACAACCAACTATGCGCTCGCCTGCCGAAGAATCGAGATGCCAACTAAGAAGGCAAAGAAGTGTTTAGTTTTGGCCCGCAAAGCGTCAACTAGACAGATATTTATAGGCGGCTATTTTAAGCTTCTTGCCGCTCGGGAACCATGTTATTAAGCGAAAAGAGTCCGTCGTATAAAAAAAAGTCGCGCACGTCATTTACGTGGACAGCTTCCTAGATCTGAACGCCATTGATACATTGAACTGGCAAAAGAATGTCGGGTCAGAGGGTATGACGAACTTCGGTCACTATCGCCATGAGATGACGGCATAGAGGGTGAGCATGCAGAGCAGCAAGGTAAAGAAGACGTACATATTTCTAGTCGCCTTCTGCACCTGTGCGTTATAGCACTCTTCACACCTCTTGAAGAACGATATGGAGTCGTTGGTCCTGGGAAAGGGAATGTCTGGGATTTCCTTGCCGAGAAACTTGCACAGTGGCTCCCATCCGTCCTCAACATCCCATTCCAGCAGCTGATCCTTGGGTACGAGACTCCGTACCCGCTCGCAGTGCTCCATCAAAACGTTGATGGAATTTTTTTGAAAATCGCCTCGGTAAAACCAGTTCAGGGTACCTCGATAATAACCTTGCTGGGCCCAGAAGAGCTCAGCATGGAAGAAACTTTTCAGCCAAAACATCCAGTCCTTTGAGTGCACGATAATTGTGTTCTTCACGCTCCTATGCCATGCTCTGACATCGCGTCTTGTGTTCAGAATAACTTTTGCCTTGGGGTATGCTGCTATAAGCTCAGCAGCGAAGACCGCGGCAGCATGGTCCGTCATGGCGGCACAATGGCCCACCACTCTGTCAAAATCTGCAGCGGTAATAGAGAGCTGTGCCGAATTAGGATGGCTTGCATTGTGCTTCAGTCTCTGACGATGAAGGAGGTACCATGCTTTATCGTCTGGGGGATTCATAACAACGCCATATCCATGGTAGGTATGCACATAGCCAAGGTGTATTAATGCTGTCCGAAGGGACCAGGTGCCACTCCGAGAAGGCCCAACACATAGCACTTCCATCGGCCGTGTGCGAACACGGCATGGCGGGTTCAAGGGGTAAAATAAATTCTTTATCTCCTCCATTTCTAGGGGTGTAATCTGTATGTAAACGAACGTCCTCGAGACTATCAGATCTGAGACGGGCCTGGATTGGATAGCGATTATATAGGTTGGCTCTCAACTGCCAAGCAAACCAAGTCAAGGAAAAGGGGAAGAAAGATGATAACTGGGATGGACGTACCCTCAGGCGCGTTATATATGGCCTGATAACCTCCACCAATATATACCCTCTTTCAGCCATGTATTCACAATGCTCAAAGAAATGGTGGACTTGCAGAGAGCTGCTTGATGTACCCCTGTACATCAACTGCCTAGCCGTGAATTGGACATGCTTAACGAGAGCAGGCCTGGTTAGCATTGTCATGACAGTGACACGGTCTGGTTTTGACTCGGATGGTTGGATCTTAGCTCTAGAAGTTTGCATATAAACCCCGTCGCAACCCAGCTGACTTCAAGGATTGACTCGAGGTCTCGCTTGAATCACGAACTACATGAACATCTGCAGCCAGGAGTAATCCGTCTCAATGGAAGAGAAAATGTGCCTGCCATGCAGGCAAAACACGAGGAGCCATCTCAGCCCACTCAAATCCCCAGATTGATCAAACTTCCCGGCCCTAAGCCTAACAAACCCCAGGCGGGCCAGACTTGAATGACCAGGTATGTTCGTTTGCTCAGAGAACTGAAAGAACGTAGAGTGGCGTTGATTAGCGTGAATGTTGCACAGCGAAGATACAAGCGAACTGTGATGCGCGGAATTGCTGCATGATATCTGTGCCAGTGATGCTGCAATAAAGGCATTTTGTTAATCCTTGGGCCTCTTTCTCTTCGATCGAAAAGAACAAAGAACTGCCTTGCTCTAGAACAGCCTCCAGTCAATGATACGTCCCACTACAAGTCGTCTTCTTTGCTCCTCTCTTCTCCAGACAACCTGAAAGATATGATATTTATTCCGGTATTTTCCACCAGCATATACGGAGTAACCGGGAGACTACGTGGTTTGAGCTTCTATGAAGACAAAGGACATAGAGACAATACGTCCCTTTATATAGCCTTGGTAATGACCAGGGAATCGTCAACCTTCTCTTCCAAAAACAGAACAATGTCATCGATTTCGTCTGGAATCTTGTGCCAATTTCCAAACTCGGGATACCATTTTCCATGTAACATTCATTTTGAGCTACTCTGACAGCAAATTAGACGTCCCTTTCTCCGTGGTGGACAAAGACCTTAGGATCCGCAGCGCCATGGCCGAGAAAGATTGGAACTTTGAGATGGTTTAACGTTGGCTGTACATGCTGTGTTCATGACTCAAACTCGTCTACCACAGTCTCCGGCAGAGGCGGAAGGTTGGGGATGTCACGTATATAATCCATGACTTGGTAGATAAGTGGTCGTGCTGCATCACCATCCCGCACGCAGCATAAAAGTAATAATTTTTCGCCTTCTATGGCTCGGCTGCACTATGTAACTCCACAATCTTATTATACATCGTCAAAAGAGCTTCCCCATCAAAGATACATTCTGGATCCCGTTCGCTATCCACGGCAACTTTCCATTGTCTCAAAATTACCTTGCACATTTTTTGGATAGTTTCGCTCTCATCATAGGAAGCATACATGTGGAGAAGTAGTGTATCGGCGTAAATGTTCAGGACGGACACCATTTTAGAGTCTTGAGAAAGAGTTTCGACATAGCGGAAGGGTATCCCGTAGATATCTTCAAACCCGGTGGCCCATTTGGTAAAAACGGTAGTGCGGCCACGGCTGCTGAGTAGATGGCGCAAGATCGTAATGTCCATCAGTATGGAGCCGCCGTGAGCGACTGCATTTCTTTTTGCTCGATAACTTGGGCCTACCTTGTGACCTGAATGTAGTTGATAAATCGGCGCTCGAAGCTCCATCATGGTCATGATTGAGGCGTCGTATGCTCTCTGAGACTCGCTCTTCGTCTCCTCTAACGCTTTTCTGAAGTTGCTATTCGTCTCCTCCAACGCTTTTTCTGACTCTTCAACCCTTTTACGCAAGCCTCGGAGTTCTTGGAGTAGGCCAACACCATCCTGGTTTCCACAGACGCGCTGGCTTCGGTCAAAGACAAAATCTGTCGTTTGAAGGCTTCGGGCAACACTTTCTTCTGTGTCTCCAGGCATAATTTTCAGCTCTTTAGATATGATACCCTGCCAATTTTGGCCCTGTTCGATAGTGTTAGATGCTGGTGTTCGCTGAGTGGGAAGTTAACTATCTTTGAACTTGCCTCTATTTCTACTAGCGGGTCAGCCGCCTCCTGCCCTCCTGGTCGATGACGTTTTCTTGCGTGTGCATTCTCGTCCTGGGGGCACGATCGTTTCATGCTTACTAACTAAGTTAATTATTGTAAAAATCAGAGACTTGAACGTCAAATCACAATATCAATTTGCCTCACCTGGTATTAACGATGGTCAGGAGGGAGAAGGCAGAGGAGGAGGAAGTCGACTCTGTGTACAACGAAGTCCAATACCCCAGCAGACGCAGAGAAGAAAGCGGTTATCGGGGGAGGAAGGCCGGCCTGTCGTCACGACAGGGCCAAGATGGTGAGTGTGAAGTCGAAGTCAAAGTAGAAGTTGAAGTCGAGGAAGAAGTCGAAGAAGAAGAAGAACGTGATAAAAATGAACTTGATGAAGATGAGCTTGTCGAAGTCGAAGTCGAAGTCGAAGTCGAAGGCGAGGAAGAAGTAGAAGAAGAAGACGAAGAAGAAGAAGGGATTGTTGTGCTGGCGCGGGACAGACGCGTTTTACTTCTAAAATGGGAACCAGCAACACACCCCACAAAGGAACAACACAGGCAGGTTCTACTGACTGGGTAGTTTGATGACTTCCATGAGATTCCAAAGAGAACAAGGAAGCTGCAAGATATCCAACGAACCAACTTGGAAACGACTCGAAATTTATGGAAGTAGGAGGTGTATATATATACAGTCACCTACATATTGACCATACTAGGCATAGGATACGTCTATGTCTCTGCCGATACTAACCTGTCTTCCACTAGACAGGTTGCTATTCTGGCCGCTTGTAGGCCCAAGATCTTCCTTTACTTTCATTCCCCGGCTGTAGAGAGCGCAGAGGCCTTTTGAGTCCCCTGGTATGGGAATTCTAGATGTCTCCGAGGCTCTCAAGTCCGATAAAATCGTTTAATATGTCGCTTAGGTATGAAACTACATTCCTGCTATTTGCAGGCAGGTCAATAGTAACGCCGAAAGGTATCTCGCTCCAGCAAAGGGGTTACATAAATTATGCCGCCGCAAAGTCTAGGAGGTTTTTATTAACCAAAGAGATTGTTTTACATCAACTTTCCAGGATTCGACATGTTAATTGTGCAGATAGTCAAAACACTGGGTAACGGTGGCACCCTGGTCATTGTGCAGCAGATTTCCCGCGGCGACTGGTTGGCAATATCAGAACTTATGTTGCGAGAAAACATTACCGTCACCCTGGCAACTCCATCTGGATATCTATCCAGCAGTTGTTTGAAAATGATAGCAATTCTCATAGTTTAGGATGCCTATGGAATATACGCATTGCCTCGTTTATTCCATTGATCCAGAGAACCTCCAATGAAAATTTGTCTTTTAACAAAATAATCAACCTATCACAAATCAAGGAAATTCTCAATTGGAATAACTATAATCCGTCAATAACGCTTTCACGTGACTCTATTTTCTCCCTTCAGTTTTTTTTTATGGAGAAAAGAAGAAGAAAAACAGCAAAAATTCACAAGGAGAAAAAAGGGGCAAAAGGCGGAATGGAGAAAAGGAGGCGACGGGGAGGAGCAGGACAAACGAGGCTCGGTGGGGGTCAAGTACGGAGTAGTTAGGGGATAGACAGCAGAGGATGGTAGAAGGCTGGCTTGGAGCGTGTTGAAGGACAGTGTTGGAAGACAGACAAAGGAGCCGAGTATCGTAATCGTAGCGGTCAACCCAGCAAGGGGCCTGCCAATTGCTCTCTGTAGATACAAGTTCGAAAGCAACGCGAAGAACGGCAGAGGCGCAATATAAGATTAAGCAGGGAGTCCAGTGTCTCTGAAGCAGCGGAACCTAAGTAATAAGCAACCAAGCATTGCTTTTGTTGGTGGAAAAAGACACGAGAGTCCGCCCTGTCTTGCGCTTGACCTGCGTTATGATCAACGTGTCTCCCAGCTCCGAGAAGTTCAAACACCTACAACCCTCGACCGGCGCTCCCTGGACCAGCAACCTACTTCTACCAACCTCCCTTCTCCCTCTCTTGTACTCCTAGATAACCTCGCAGGCTTACCTGTTCTTCTTTTTGTCCTTCGAGTTCAGGAAAATATAGGCGCGAGTCTGCTCTCTAACCGGGGCCGAGTCGAATGAACGCCAATCGATAAATTCCGCCGGATTGAAATCCACCCCCCGGTTCTTCGCGGTGTTCCCAGGAGACAGAAAGAGACGCTGAACATGAAGCTCCGAAACATATTCCGCCTCATGGCCTTGCTGGTCGGCGCTGGTGCCGTCGACGCTGCGTTATACCGCCGAGATTACGACGCCCTCGACTACTTTGCGGTCCATCTACACTCCTCCGTCTCGCCAGCCCAGGTAGAAGAGTTACTAGGAGCTAGACATGAAGGCCAGATAGGAGAGCTGGATGGGCATCACACGTTTTCCATAAAAAAGGACAGAGGTGTAGACCTGGATGGGATACTCGAAGACCTCAAGAGAAGGTCTCTGCGGCGGAGATCGTTGGAAGCCCGTGGCGAGCCTGCCGGGACAGATGGACTGGACGGGATACTATGGTCAGAAAAGCTGGTCCCGAGGAAACGACTCCATAAACGAGTGCCTCCGCCGCCGCTTGAGCTCAGTCAACGTATACCTGAAAAGGCTCCAGATCCTGCAGCCCAGTCGAGGCAGGGTGAGATTGCAAACGCCCTAGCCATACGAGACCCCTTGTTCAAGGAGCAATGGCATCTGTTTAACGCGTTTACGCCCGGAAACGATCTCAATGTAACGGGTTTGTGGCTGGAAGGTATTACTGGGAAAGGGTCGATTTCAGCCATTGTTGACGATGGCTTGGATATGTACAGCAATGATCTCAAGGATAACTACTTTGCGAAAGGCTCCTATGACTTTAACGAGATGAAAGCGGAACCTCGACCTATGCTCGATGACGATAAACATGGCACTAGATGTGCCGGCGAGGTTGCAGCAGTTCACAATAATGCCTGCGGCGTGGGTGTTGCATACGATAGCAAAGTTGCTGGAATTCGCATCCTGTCGAAGTATATCAATGATGCAGATGAAGCCGAAGCCGTTAACTATGGATTCCAGGACAACCAGATCTATTCTTGCTCATGGGGCCCAATTGACGATGGCATGACCATGGATGCACCGGGTCTCTTGGTCCGTCGAGCGATTGCCAATGGTGTTCAAAAGGGCCGTGGCGGCAAGGGCTCCGTTTTTGTCTTTGCTGCCGGAAATGGAGCAGGCCACGATGACAACTGCAACTTTGACGGTTACACTAACAGTATCTTCAGCATTACCGTGGGTTCTGTTGACTGGAACAATGAGCACCCCTACTATTCCGAATCATGCTCCGCGCAGCTGGTTGTGACGTACAGCAGTGGAAGCGGTGGTTATATCCATACTACCGATGTGGGAGCCGATACTTGTTCAGGCTCCCATGGAGGAACGTCCGCAGCTGGTCCCTTGGTTGTTGGTGTCATGGCCCTTGCTCTCCAGGTTCGCCCAGAATTGACCTGGCGTGACCTACAGTACATCCTTGTTGAAACTGCCGTTCCTATAAACGAGACCTCCGATGGATGGCAAACTACGAGCATTGGAAGGAAGTTCAGCCACGATTTCGGTTATGGCAAGGTTGATGCATATTCCACCGTTCACCTGGCCAAAACGTGGAAACTCGTCAAGCCCCAAGCTTGGTTCCACTCGCCATGGTTGAAGGTCTACCACAACATTCCTCAGGGCGAAAAGGGAGTGTCTACTGCTTTTGATATATCTCCCGAGATGCTCAAGGCACATAACTTGGAGAGAGTTGAGCATGTTACCGTCACGATGAACGTCAACCATACACGCCGCGGTGATCTCAGCGTCGAGCTTCGCAGCCCAAGTGGTGTAATCAGCTACCTTAGTACCGCTCGAGCTCAAGATTCTGAAAGAGCCGGATATGTCGACTGGACCTTCATGTCTGTTGCTCATTGGTAAGTCATCTCCGGGTCCGCACCGTGCTTGTCAAGCTTTATCACTAATCCTTTCCATGTAGGGGTGAAAAAGGAACAGGAGTCTGGACCGTCATTGTCAAGGATACCGTTGTTAATGATCACAACGGAACATTCCTTGACTGGCGACTTACACTATGGGGAGAGTCTATCGATCCCAAAATTCAAAAACTACACCCTCTGCCAGACGCTCATGACCATGACCATGATACCGCCATTCCAGCGCCGCACGTCGGCACAGCCTCCGTCCAGCCAGGACCGACTAAGACCAGCCCTCCCTTCCGCCCTACCGACCACATCGACCGACCAGCTCGGCCAAAACCAACAAGCTCCAAGAAACCAACTCCTACTACCACTACCACTGCCACTACCACTTCCACTGCCACTGCCGCATCCGCACCTTCGACCGGAGCATCAGGAGAAAACTTCCTTCCTTCTCCTTTCCCAACCTTCGGTGTATCAAAGTACACCCAGATCTGGATCTACGGCTCTATTGCCCTGATAATCGTCTTCTGCACTGCACTAGGCGTATACTTCTGGATTCAGCGTCGCAAACGCCTACGCAACGACCGCAATGAATATGAATTCGAAATGGTAGCAGAAGAAGATGAAGGCTTCCCACTCAGCGGTGCTGGTGCTAGAGGCAAAAAGAGCACTCGTCGCGGAGGAGAGCTGTACGATGCATTCGCTGGCGATAGTGATGATGAAGACCCTCTGTTCAGCAGCGAGGAGGATGATTCGAACGAATATGCCGATGCAGCTGAAGATGACGACTCTTACCATGATGAAGGACCAGAAGTCACTCCTCCAGAGTCTACCACTAAGTCATGATGACAACCAGACATTTCATTTTCCTCCCATTCTTCATCATTATTAGACATGCATTTCATTTCTTCCACCGGTTCGCCTCAGCACGGCTTGTATTGTTTTGACTACATGAGTGATTCCCCTTCTGTTGTCTTCTCCATCCAAGTCCTCTTCTCTCTCTTCTCTCCTCTTTCCGCTTTATCTAGCTGCTTTTTCTTTCTTCTTCTTTCTTTTTTTTTTTCGTGGATATATTATACATGTAAACACCATAATTGTGTCTCAATGGCGTTGGTTTCTTCTTATACATGCTTGATTGATTCTTCATGCTCTTTTTACCAGGCTTGTTTTTTTGGTATACTCTTTTTTCTCATGTTGTTGACATTTTATGGGCATGCATTTCCCCTTGCTGTATTGATACGAAGCCTCATATCTCCATAGGGTGGACTCTGAGAACCAAATATAAATCGGGATGAGCTATGCTGGCAAAACATCTATCTAGCTGAGTTAGGGGTTGGCCGTTACTTATTAGATGGCAATTTTTCTACCGGGCAGAGTTAGAACCAAATACCGAGGTTGTTGCGTCTTCATGGCCACTTTAAGTAGAGGGAATTATAACAAGACCTTGCTCTGATTCTAGCTCCCCTAGGCAAGAGACATTCAAACCCTGGCTTTAAACCACAAAGCTAGAACTACGATTGTAGTCATGAACATGGCTTCTCCATATGAATGCAAGAGCCGCAGCGGGCAATACCTTCAAATATCGACTCTGTAAGAAAGACAGCCCAGCCCCTTTAGTAGCAGAAAAAAAGAAAGAAAAGAGGAACTTTGAAAATAAAGATGCTCTGTTCCAGCTCAACTCGTCAAGAGGTATCTTTTTGGGCGCTAAATGTACAACAGAGAAAAGGCTATGCACGACCGAGATAGTAGTAGTTATGGGGAACATCAAAGTGTCGCCAAAAAAAAAAAAAAAATAAAAATAAAAATAAAAATAAAAATAAAAAAAATAAAAATAAAAATAGTAAAGATAGGGAATATATCATCAAACGCCATTGTTCGTCCCTATTGCCGACACCGGGCTCCTAGACTCCAGAACAGGTAAAAATAGGAAATAAAAGAGGTGTATCTATCGTATAAATGAGGAAAACAAAGGTTATATATGGGTCACTATAGGTTCGTTAATGTTATCGTTCCCGTCAAGGAGATCGCCTATAAGACAGGCGTTGACGAAGGTGGTAACGGCAGGCTTGGGCTTTTCGACTTCTGGAGTGGGTGAAGAAGCTACTGCCGGGAAGATATATTCAAATAGATGGCCAGCCTGTTCCCATGTGGCCCTGAGAAGTGGTCCCCACCCCTTTCGCTGGCGGTTAGTCGCCTCTTCCTCGACTGGGACGACTTTCTCATCGAAGTTGGTGGTTTTCACACCATATCCGTCATGAACGTGGCCAAATACCACAAGACGAGGTTTTACTCGTTCTATCTCCTGGCCTAAGAAAGCACAGCCGCTCTGGAGATCGCCGTCCAGGTGTTTCGATGGCGGTTCGTGGGTCAACAAGACGTCGGTTCCTTCTGGTACTGCTCTTGTCCATACATCCGTGCCCCGGGGAACATGGAATGCTCCTACACGCGAGCTGGACGATATAGATGGTGAGCCATGGATTGCGACTTCGCGTCCGTTTCCGTGCTCTGGAAACTGTAGTGTGACGGAAGAGTCTCGGAGGTAGATGACGCTGCCGAAGTTCAGGTCACAGACGGTTCGTCCTGGCACGGAAGGATACCTGTCCGGATTGCGCTGAGCAAAGGGAGGGTCCAAAAGGACATCGTGTTCCCCAGCGACGAGAATTTTATATGTGTGTGGTTGAGCGGATAGCCATGTAAGCTGAGCCTGGAGCTCTTCGAATGTGCCGTTGACGGTCAAATCACCGGCGTGCAGGAGGATGTCACCATCTGGCAGTTCTGGTTGCCAGTTATGTGTGTCGGATATGCAGACCACTGAAATTGGGTGTTCCTGCGTGGATTCCGGTTCCGCTAGGGGTCGATAGTTCTGCCTCCCCGAGAGCCTGGCTGTGAACGCCCGCAGCCATCGGCTGAAGAAGGCGAGAAAACCGAACGGCCGCTGGCTCAGAATGAAGGCTTTGTCAACCGGCATCGAGTCGCACATTTGAATAAACCCATCCAAATAGCGAGAAAAGATAACTCTATACATATGAAAAGGCAAACGTTCAAAACTAAAATGTTGTTATATTATATGGAGGGCTGTAGGAGCGAGGACGGGGGGAGGGATCAGCTCAAAACTCAAAACAGCATGCTTCAATGGCCAAACGGGAGAAAAGGAAGAACGGGAGTAGACATAAAAAAAGACGGAATCAGGAGGGAGAAATCTCTCAGGATCCGGGGACACACATTGGGACCGAGTATGGGTTATATATGTCTGGTATATCGGCCACAGCCCTTGACTAAAAGGGGGCGGCGGCTGCTGTGTATCCGGAGCGAAGGGAAGGGGGGGTTAGGGATCGTTCCGGAGAAACAGAGACAGGCCAGCAGAGGCAGCGAGCAGCGCAGGGCCAGCGAAGACACACCGACAGAGAGGGTCGCATCATGGATCATGGGCGGCCCCAAAGCAGATGCTCGACCAGCTGCCCTGCCTCCGCGGCCTCCCATGGGCCGCCCTGCCTGCTGCCTGCCTGCCTGCTTTGTCTCTCTTGCTGCGAAATGTGTCGTTTTTGCGTTGTTGCTGCGTGAAGAGCGTAATATATTCCCGATATCACAATGGCCAGTTCGTTACCGACAGAGCGGTTTTCTATTTAGCTTGTGGGGAACGCCAGGGCGCTTCGTATTAATAAGCTATTGTTCGCTGCAGAGAACAATAGCAACCTGCATGAGAAGGTGGCGCTAGTGTCACAATCGCCCTTTCCGCGATACGGCTGCGATACAGACGCCGTACATAACACATACAGCACGCCTTAAGAGCACACTTTGAGAGCAGATCCTCGAGCGGTGCCTCTGATGCTGCTCGTTCCGGGCTCCAGCAGCCCTTTTTGACTTCCTCTCAGCGCTAACTGAAACTCCGCCGGCCAGCCTATCACGGGCTGCGTGTGAGAGAAGGCAGAGTTTTGGTCGCACGGGAGTTGGTGCTTAGGCTCAACTAGCTTGCCGGGCGAGAGTTTGATACTCTGATCCATCGCCCGTAAAAACTGCTCTCCATCCTGGCTGATCGAGTGACCCTCCTGTGGCCGATCAGTATAATAACGAATGGATATATCGCTGGCCTGGCGTAACACACTTCACATACACCGGCACAAGGGATATCGGCATTCATCGATGCATACAGAGCCAGTGAGAGCAAGAGACCTGGTCTTCTGGTTGGGCTGATTCAACCCGACGAGGGCTTCGATATCTCCGGGGTTTAATGGGAAAGGCTTGCTGCTATGTCGTGATAGTCGTTACATCTCACATACATAAGCAAAAGCTATAAATATCAGCACAGACATCAATTCGTCGTTTCAGTGCACAAGTTCCCCACTAACGAGGATGCTGATAGCCCATGGCCCCTCGGTTCAAGGAAAAATGTGTGGTGGGAGCGTGTCTCGAGCCAAGGGGGGTCCGTTTGACCGTCTTACTACATCCCGCCCCAGGATCAGGCCTGCAGCCCGGAGATGCACGTCGTGACAGAACCTCATCAATTCAGCAAGAAGCTGGCCCTTAGCTGGCAGACCCTGCATGGGATTTCATGCAACCTTGCAATTATCATCCATCGAAGGCGCTTAGAGGCCCGTAGAGATATTTGTTTTACTCCTGTGGTAGTCTATGTCTGATAGACGAAGTAGTCAGTCACCATGGAGGCCCCATGTTGACATGGAAAAAAGCTTTGCATCTCCCATAAGGAAAAGGTCTAAGCTTCGTTTTCTAGTCATTATTCATGTCGGAGCATCAGCCAGGCTGCTCTACCCTGGCCCAATATCAAACGCCGTTAAAGACATCTCGAACAGCCATCAAAATAAAAAGCCGAAGTTGAAAAGAGGTGAAGAAAGCTCGGGGCAGGCGCTAGTCCCGAAATGGAGAGTCCTGACATCATTCATATCACGTGACTGTCCGCTGGCTCCTTCGCCGTGAACAGCGCAGCGAAAAGAAGAGCTGGCAGCGTCCGCTTCATGCGCACTTGCTGAGGAAGAAGAGACGGGACTCGCTTGTTTGTCTGTTGAATTGGGACGCCACGTATCCGCACTGCTAGGCAGACTTGCTATGTCACTAGATATCTTGCTCTGAGACGCGCCGTGAACCTCGTCGGAAGAGACCAAGCCTGGCCGACTCAGGCTCCTACAATCAGCCATCAAGCTCCTACAATCAGCCATCAAGCTCCCCGCATATATACATACATACATCCCCCATCAGCCATGGACCACAATGATTTCGACAGCGTCTCTTGGAGGAATGACGGAGATAGCGATCCATCGCGGCCAGCTACTTCGTACACAGATATCGATAACGCTTCCAGTTCGCGAGATGATCCTAATGGGAAACGTCGAATAAGCTCGACGGGAGATGAGGTGCTCTCGCCCGTGCAAGACGGCGCATTTGCGGCTGCGTTGGATAACGGTATGCTTGAATGCACAGTAGACACGCCTCTGAAGGAGAATGAGGGTACAAAGGATGTCTATGTTTCCTACCTGGTGTCAACTCATGTCAGTGTTCTCGCCATATCTTCCGGCAACTATACTTACAGATTCAATAGACCAATTTCAAATCCTTTCAAAAGACTGACTTCAGCGTTCGACGGCGCTTTACGGACTTTTACTTTCTTTACAATACGCTGTTCCGGGAGTATCCTGCTTGCGCCATCCCTCCACTACCGGATAAACACAAGATGGAATATGTACGCGGGGATCGGTTCGGTCCCGAGTTCACCCAGCGTCGTGCCTGGTCTCTTCACCGGTTTATCAAGAGAATTACACTCCACCCTGTTCTACGCCGAGCTCCAATCTTGGTAACATTCCTTGAATCCGGAGAATGGAATCAACACATGAGGATGCGCCCGACCCGCAGCGCCACTAATGCGTCTGACGGCGGGAGTAACATCTTCGACAATTTTGCAGATACCTTCGTGAATGCATTCACCAAGGTCCACAAGCCAGATAAACGCTTCACGGAAGTGAGAGAAAAGGCCGACAAGTTGGACGAAGATCTTGGCCACGTTGAGAAGATTGTTGCGCGGGTTGCGAGGCGCGAAAGTGACCTGGAGGCTGACTACGCTGACCTTGCCGTCCAGTTCCGCAAACTTGTCCCTCTAGAACCTGAGCTAGAGGTACCTCTACAGATCTTTGCCGGTTGCGTTGA
Source organism: Trichophyton benhamiae CBS 112371 (assembly GCF_000151125.1). Taxonomy (NCBI): domain Eukaryota; kingdom Fungi; phylum Ascomycota; class Eurotiomycetes; order Onygenales; family Arthrodermataceae; genus Trichophyton; species Trichophyton benhamiae. The sequence goes on from NW_003315102.1 coordinate 368,079, forward strand.
GGAAACATCCTATGGTATTCAAAACCTGAAGGAACATACAGATCAAAACTACCTAGGCAGTCTTCGTGATATGGAGGCTTACATCTTATCTCTCAAAACCCTGCTCAAAACAAGGGAGCAGAAGCAGCTAGACCACGAGGCGCTGGTTGACTACCTCAACAAAGCCGTGGCGGAGCGCGAAAATCTGACCAACAACCCTTCCTCATACTACGCCACAAACCCACTAACAAGCAGCCCTGCTTCTTTCATCAGGTCAAAGATGGAGGATATCAGAGGCGTTGATCACGAACAATCGCGCCGAGAGAAAGTCCGAAAACTGGAGGTTCGAATTGATGAATTGACCCGTGAAGTTGAAAGCGCCAAAACAACTTCCGAGATGTTTGATGAAGAAGTTGTCCGCGAGGTTTCCGACTTTGAGCGTATTAAAGCAATCGAGTTCCGCGATACCCTGGGCGCAATGACACAGAAACACGTCGACTTCTACCAAGGTGTTCTGGCAACTTGGGAGCGCTTCATTGTGGAGATGGAAGCCGATGGAGATGATGTCGGTGGCAAGCATGATTTGAAAGCGAAGAAGCCTCAAGTTCGACCTGCATGAATTGGTTCGCCGTTTCTCTCTTCTCTCTTTTTTTAGTTTGTGTATAGATGAAATTTGGCACTAGAGCTCCAAGGCTCTTCTTTTTGCATGCCTACTTGGTTCTCAGTCATGACTGGCGTTATATGTTCTTTTTGGATGGCATTTGAGCCAGAGAATATGAATTAATAGCTGCATTATTCCTTTTCAACGATTCCTAAATTCCCAGAGTGTATTCCACAATTGGATTTGATCGGCGTGTTCTTTCACACGATTCTATCCCGTCGAGATGCTTTTTTTTCTTTGTCTTGTCCATTGAGTAACTTAACCGCATCCTGCATTACGTGCCACACATCGATCGAAACATCCCACAGAAACTGCTCCTAGTGTGTGATTGTATCTTGTTAACGGCCGCCGGTTAGTCTGTTAACAAATTGTGTTGTAGAAAAGTAGCCCACCACACTTTCGTAGTGGCCTACAGGAAGATATCCAGCCGCTAGATCTAGCACATTGTTTTGACTGCTATCTATACATTATTTATCCTTCCTAGTTTTAGCCCTTTTGAAGACTCAATTGATCTCACCACACTGTGTTCACATTCATCCGATCGCCAATTGGCATGTAACAATATCTGCCATTTCTGTATATAGAATATGGCAAAGGCTCGGTGGTAATCCGGATAGCAATGCCGCGACGGTTGCGTAAAGCAGAATATGCTAACGGTGTATCTTTATGCCATATTATTCGGTCAAAGTCCTACCGAAGGACCGCATTTGGTGGTGAAGACGCAATTCAGAGGACAGATACTTGTGTGGCACACTCTCAACCTCCACAGGAGACGTAGTGCAACGAAAGATACATTAGCCAGAAGATACGACTGCACACATAGACAAAGAGCAGAAACAGTAGTTGCTGACTGCTTGCTTGCTTGCTAGCCTGTTTTAATGACTGCTGGTCTTCTACCGGGTATAAATATCAGCATGTATCCATCGTGATGGCCTTTGATTTCCAAGAACCATCTCTTCCAATTTAATTCAATCAATCCTCTGAGACTTAGAATCTTTACCTCGTTGCAATCGAGCTACCGACTATTCCAACATGAAGCTCTCCTGCTCCCTTCTCGCAGCTCTCGCCATCCTGGGCCAGACTGCTATTGCTGCCGTTGCTAGTGTACCGATTGCTGCCAGGGCCGAGGCTGCAGCTGAGGGTCAGGCTGATTTACCCATAGCAATTATTCCTGTTAGCGGTATCTGTTATCGGGATTCCGATTGCACCCCAGGCGTAAGATGACATTCACTCTCATCATCACCATAGCTGTTACCGGAAGGCTAACTCATAACCCGTAGTGTGCGAGCATGGGCTTCAGAGGACGAGCCAGATGCCCCAGCCCTGGCAGATCAAAGTAAGAACATCAATCATTCCAGGTTATTAAATGCAGCTTCGTTACTGATATATCCTTCTAGTATCTGCCACTGTTACTAGAACGCTGGCATCCTCGTATGGCACCTTGAAATGGTATCCTCTCAATGGAGCGATGGAAATTAGGATGTTCAGCAATTGAATAGGGCCTGTGCAAACCATATCATGGCTAGAAAAGTTTTCAGTTGCTGCTTAATATATCAGTTTCAATGAATCATCATGTTATTCTAATGTGTCTGTAGTTGTTTCACTAGTAAAAGGCTGTTGGTGATGTCTTAGAGATATGCATGAGGTTCAAGGAGTCGATGACTCCACGTGATAGACATGAACAGGCAAGGTGGCCGAGCGGTCTAAGGCGCCAGATTAAGGCTAACCTTAATCAGTAATAATCAGCGGTGATCACCACCCAAGATATTCTGGTCCTCCTTGAGGGCGTGGGTTCGAATCCCACCCTTGTCACTTTCCTTTTTTTTATTTTTTATTTTGGTCGTCTGTTGCGTGATGTCATGACTAAGAGCTGACTAAGAGCCTGGACCTGAACCTTGATCCAACGAGGAACTTCCGTAGCTTCATTTCGCATACCTATCAAATATCAATAGCACACTGTGATAATCTGCTATCGCGATGCGCTCGTTACTAGGTGGCGCATTGCGCCCATATATATGCACGTCGTGTAAACGTGGGATTCAGGCACAGCGGAAGAGATTCGCCTCCAGTCTTTCGCAACAGCCTGACATCTATGACATTGTCTGTGTTGGAGGGGGTCCGGCAGGGTTAGCTCTGTTAACAGCATTAAGTACGTTCACCTGTACCAATGGCACCTCAGGTTACAGCTTCAAATCTTCCAGTTAACTAATATGTGATACTTAGGATCCTCTCCAATTACCTCCAAGCTCAAAGTCGCCCTCGTCGAAAGCCAGGATATCACCAAGGCCAAAAGCTGGAACCTCGACTCTGAGAACTTTTCCAACCGTGTTAGCAGTCTCACACCATCATCTGTGGCATTCCTGAAAAGTATCGGCGCCTGGCAACACATTGACTCCTCTCGAGTGCAACCATATGAGGAAATGGAAGTGTGGGATGGAGTGACGGGGTCGAATATTTCATTCAACTGGCCCCCCGGCCTGATCGATCACGATGCTTCTTCAAAGACAATTGCGACCATGACCGAGAACGCGAATCTAATACGAGGTCTACTGTCACGAATTGAGTCCCTTGGTGAAGATGTCTCTATTTTCTCTTCGACAAAGGTCACATCTATCAATAACGGCACTGATATTCCCGATGGACCCGATCTTTCGGCCTGGCCGGTTCTCACCTTATCTCCTTCATCTTCGACGGAAACCAATTCCAAGCTCCCTACCATTGCCGCTCGTCTTTTAGTTGGAGCAGATGGAATTAACAGTCCTGTTCGATCATTTGCCGGTATCTCGACGGATGGATGGGATTATGACCGACATGGTGTCGTTGCTACCCTGAAGCTCTCCCACTCGGCAGCCTCTTCATCCAGACCGGTAACTGCATATCAGCGGTTCCTTCCAGGAATTGGTGGTCCGGTTGCCATGCTTCCTCTACCTAACAACTTTGCTACACTTGTCTGGTCAACCACCGTGCAGAATGCTGCATATCTCAAGTCACTATCTCCAGAAGCATTTACAGCAATGGTAAATGCTGCTTTCCGCCTATCCATAACAGACCTGAAATACATGTTCTCCTTACCGTCTAGCCCAAACCAAACATCCTCTGAGACAAGCTATGACCACGCAGACGAGTTATCCTGGCGGCTCCAGCATACCCCTGTCCCATCGTATGTGCCACCAGAGGTTGAAACGGTTCACTCGAACACAGTTGCTGGCTTCCCATTACGCTTCCGCCATGCATCAACTTACATCTCACCTCGAGTGGCACTAGTCGGGGATGCGGCTCACGTCATACACCCTCTTGGAGGACTAGGGTTGAACCTTGGGGTCGGCGATGTAATTTCTCTCCATCGCGCGATTGAATATGCTGTGCAGCACGGAATGGATATTGGCTCTTTGCTTAGCTTGGAACAATATGCAGCTGATAGATGGATAACTAACGCTGGGATTGGAGGAGCCTGTGATCTTCTGCATAAGGCCTATAATGTTCCTGGCTATGGGCCGTTTGCATGGGCAAGAGGTGTTGGTCTAAGCGCTGTGAATAGCCTTTCGGCGTTGAAGGAGGTTATCATGAAGCGAGCTTCAACTGCTTGAACACCTTTTCTATCATGTACTAATTAAAATTTCAAGGTAGATATCCTTGCACACTGTACCAATATATGATTTTTACAATTTACAATTTACAGTTTCTAAATCCCACCATATCCATTTGTCTTGGGCAAAACGCTGTCAAACACAGAGTTTTTGCAGATATTTATCAGGTTTTATAAATATTTAAAACAAGAAGTAAAAGCTTCTAGTCTATCCGCGAAGGCAGTAAGCAGAAGGTGGTATCCCGATAAAGCAATAAATAAACAATACATCCTTGCGTCCATGCACCCTTGAAAAATTCCAGAAATGCATTCACCCCTCGAAAGGAATAATTTCAAAATATTTCATCATCTTCCTCCGTTTCCCCCCACCTACAACAGATCCTTTACTTTCTGGGCTAGGTCCGCTGGCTCATCTGCTGGTTTTTCTGCAGGTGCATCGGCCTCGCTCGCCTTCTTCTCCAGCCTTTGCTTGATTTCAGTGGTAAGAGAGTCGACGTCAACCAGCACACCTTCCTTCTCAGGGTGGCCATCTGGAAGACCCATCTCCTTGACGCGGACTTGTCCAGCAGCAAGCTCATCTTCACCTAGAATAACGGCGAAGGGGATGCCGTTGGTTTCAGCAGCTTTGAATTGAGCGGGAAGTTTTGGTTTGACTTTGTATGAGAATTCAGCCTGGACATTTGACGTTAGAATATATTCAGAAAGTTAAAGAAAGAAGTTTTTTATATAGGCTTACCTTGATACCGGCCTCCCAAAGTGACCTGCAGATCTGCATTCGCTCCTTTAGTAACCCTGTGAAACCCTTGCCGCCAAACGCCATAACGTATACATCCACCTCACTGCTTCGTAGAGCATTTGCATTGCTCTCGCGCTGCATGCGAGCTTTGGTGATGGAGAAGATTCGATCAACACCGAACGATACTCCGACACATGGTATCTGGGCCTTTGGCGAGAACATGCCGACTAGGTCATCGTATCGACCTCCAGCAGCAACACTGCCGACGCCAACAGAAGGATCATTAGATCTGTCCTCATCAGGGTCTACTTTCTTGTCCTTCTTCGAGGAGCGTTGCAGGGCTTGGGCCTCGGGGGCAGAGGTAGCAGTTGCAGGCGCTGAGCCTTCAGTGATGACCTCGTAGATAAGACCGGTGTAATAATCAAGACCACGAGCAAGACTCATATCGAAGGAGATCTTGTCTACCACGCCAAAGTCTTCAAGATATTCAAGCAACAAGGCCATGTCATCCAAGCCGGCTTTGGCAGAGGCGTTGGCAGTGAGTTTCTCATCTGTCAGCAATGATTCAAGGAGGTCTCGTCTGCCCTTTCGAACAACATATGTCTGAATGCTATCAGCTACGGCACCGTCGAGGCCCTTTTCATCCACCATTTCCTTCCTGACGTCCTCCCATGGTAGTTTGTCCAGCTTGTCCACCGCGCTGGAGATGGTCCGTATTTTATCCTGAGGCACACCACACACCTCAAACAGGCCATCCAAAATCTTTCGGTGGTTAACTTTAATCGTATATTTCCCCTTCCAGCCCAGGTCCTCGAACACTTCGGTGACAATCTTAAGCACCTCCGAGTCCGCAACCATGGGGTCAAACTGTGCACCGGCAATATCGAAGTCGCACTGGTAGAACTCTCTCATCCGTCCCTTTGTCATAGCTGGCTGATCTCGCCTGTACACCTTGGCCAAGTGGTATCGTTTTATGTTGCGCACATCCGGATTCATGGCCAGCCATCGTGCAAAGGGGACGGTCAAGTCATATCGCAACGAGCATATCTCTCCGCCTTGGTCCTGCAGGTCGTATATCAGCTTCGAATCCTCGCCGTACTTGCCCGCCAGGATCTCGCGCAGCTCAAAGACAGGCGTGTCAAGCGCCATGCCACCGTGACGCTTGAAGACATTGGTGATTGTGCTGAAGATGTTGTCGCGCAGCAGGGCATCAGGGCCAGACCAGTCCTTGGTCCCCTTGGGCGTCTTGAGGGTAAACGAGTTCTTTCCCTTGGGCGCCATGGTGTCTAGCTGGTCTGGAGGGTGCGAGTGGTCGTGATATCGGCGAGAGGAAGAAGACGAGCAGTGTTGTGCGAAGATGGAGGGGTCTCTACCGGAGTTTAGAGTTGGGATGGAGGGGAGGGCTCGAACGGACAGTCGACGGCAGCCAAAAACCCGCAGAACCCGCTGGCACAGCATCCAAAACGATCGTCAAGGAGAACAGATAAAAAGAAGGAAGGAAAATGAAGGAATTGAGGGCCTTAATTACTGTTTTATACACTTCAAGACTGCCTTTGACTCATACTTTTCATGTAGTCATTGCATCGATACACGGAGAATAGAATCTCCGCCAGCAAAATCTCTGCCAAAAAAAAAAAAATGGAAATAAAAAAAGATATAAATGCGCTCCCTAGCGGGGAATCGAACCCCGGGCACGAGTGTGAGAGACTCGGATGTTACCTCTACACCACTAAGGATGGCTGGATGGAAGAGCGAGGCTGTGCTGCTTCATAGAGGTGGGCAGCCACCAACGGCAGGTCTTGGTGTTTCTCCCTATCTAGACGCACCTACTGGATGGAAGAAGGTAAAGGGAAAAGCTATGTTTCATGGTTAACAATCAGGCTAATTTCAGTAGTCACGGAGGAAGAGAAATATAGATAGATGGCTGGGACTCCTTCTTGGATATGTGGCATTTGTAGCTTGGGCGACATCGTAGGTACCTGACATATAGGTACACAACTTCAAGGCGATTGAAATATTTCCTCCTCACGATCGGAGACACGGTCACGTTCCTCTAATATTAATTTTAGAAGGTAACTATCAGTGGATGCTGAAGAAAGCTACGTTGAGTTACAACATAGGAACCTGTTGCATGGCGAAGTAGATTATCTATTACTCGCATATTACCTTCTGGTGGAGTATATCTACCATCAAAAGGCATAACTTACTGCTTTACTAAATGAGAATAATGAGAAAATGAATCCGAGGTGAAGCTAGACAGATGACATTCTTGCGGTTAGTTACTTTGGTATTCGCTAGTTCTCTGTCCAGTAATTCGTTGATTGGCTTCCCATGTTAGACAAAATTCGTATCCATATCTATAACTACACGAACGTATGTTGGCAAGGTCAGCTAGTAGCGTACCCTCATATTTATTCAACCACAAAAGAAAGTCACCGTTGCCTTGATATAAGGCAATAGTATTTATGAATGTACTTGATGTAGAATATAAAATATGTAAGGAGGGGCAGTAGAGCGTAAATACATGATATCAGACATGTCTTCACACGAGCAATAGCCTATTGCATAAATTACCCTTTTATTGTTCGTGAAGAAGCCACTTACATAATGAAAAGTCCTTAGTGGTGTAGAGGTAACATAACTCTCTTTCACAGAGTCGCCCGGGGTTCGATTCCCCGCTAGGGAGTAATATTTTTTTATATAATATATATATCCATTCCTAAGTCCACTCACCACTGGTCGCTTGACTCCGGCCGCCCATTTTACCGCGAGAGTGGAGACAAAATATGTCTTGGCATGCATTTTTTTTTTTTTTTTGACTTCCGACCTTTGAATCTACCCACTCTGCTCATCTGCCATTTTGGCGAGCGTTTCCCACAACAAGCCATCCTTAGTGGTGTAGAGGTAACATCCGAGTCTCTCACACTCGTGCCCGGGGTTCGATTCCCCGCTAGGGAGCGCATTCAACTTTGATTTTTATCTTTTTTATGCTCTCGTCAGTTAGTATGTACCTACATCGATCATGGAATTCTCTTTTTTGGTCCCGCATAACAAGACTGGTACGGAGTACGGAGTATTGCATCACTATCTACCTTCTGCAGGCCCTTATCCGCTATCCCACTGTCATCTCTTTTTTCTCGATGTACACCGTACAAAGATGGCCTTATTGCGGTTGTCTCATCAATATAAATAACCAAGTCCTGCCGAAGATGTTGTCCACGTGATGTACTTAAAATCGACGTCTTCAAGTTGTAAGACTATATATAGACACATGATGGATACAGGCGTTTCTACAATACCATGCATAAAGTACTCTATTGTTTTTAAGTGATCTTTTATATATCGTACGTATTATATTCTCCCTATATTATCTGTATGTGTTATTTGTTGCTCTATTTATTTGTAGCAGGGAAGGAACTGTGAGTGAAAGATGAAAATTACATAATCAGCAGCCAAACGAAAAAAAAAAATTAAAAAATGAAAAAAGAATTTTCTCCCTAGCGGGGAATCGAACCCCGGGCGACTCTGTGAAAGAGAGTTATGTTACCTCTACACCACTAAGGATGGTTGTTGTCTGACCTGAGCACCAGTTCTTTATATGCCCTCCATACTTCAACAAATCCAACGTCCACCAAACATCACAGCAATGAATATACATACATACGGAGTATATATCTTCTTACATGCGAGCTCTTGGGCAGGAATAATTAAACATGATCCTACCAGGACACGCTCTTGTGTCTCGCAAGATCATCAACGACCTGGTCTCCCCTTCCCTCCAAGTCCAGCCCGGCGGCGTTGACCTCACCCTGAAGAGAGTGCTTACCTGGACCTCTGCCGGCACCGTCGACCTTGATAACTCGCACCGCCAACCAGCCTCTACGAAGGAAATACCCTTTACCAAGATCAAGTCTAGCTCTAGCAGTAGTAGTAGTGGCGGAAAAGACGACGACGATGACCACGACGACGACCATGACGACGACCACCACGATGAAGCAGTGATGATAGACCTGCCACCTGGCTCGTATCTGGTCGAGTTCAACGAAACGGTCTCGGTGCCGCTGGATGTGATGGGTCAGCTGTTTGTGCGCAGCTCGCTGTTCAGGTCTGGCGCGCTGCTGAGCGCTGGGGTGATGGATGCCGGGTATACGGGAGCTGTGGGTGCGATGTTACAGGTGGTGAACCCGGCGGGTCTGCGGGTGTATAAGGAAGCGAGGCTGGGCCAGTTTGTGTTCCACCAGATGAGCGAGCCGGTGGAAGGGTATGACGGGGCGTATCAGGGGAGTACGAGGGTCGGTTAGGGAGGAGGCACGATAGGATGGGTCGAGCTGGTGAAGGGCGTTGGGCTTATTTTGTGACTACGAGAGTGGTGGAGATAGATATAATATATAGGAGATGTAAGGGGTCTTTCACTTTGAGTAGATTGTAGATTGGTATAGATGCCAGTGTTTATGAGATATCTATACAATACTCGGTTGGAAATTTGATACGGTGTGTGCCCACGGTCTCTGGCTGGACATGACATCATCTAACCGACGTCGGACAGGGCATCCTTCTGAGATCCAAGCTCTGAGATCCCATGGGCCAACGGGGGATAGGGAGGGAGGGAGGGAGGGCCGGCTGTATCACTTTGCTGGCACCGAATCTAGAGAGACAGGCCAGGAGGATGTGCAACCTCGCTGTATAACGAGCAATAACTGCATCGAGTAAGTACTTAAGTAGCGGAGTAGAATGAACATGTGGAGCATATAAACACCAATATTAACGGCGCTTTGAACGGAGGAGGTATCGAGAGTCTACAGTGTACATCTCCATCTTGGTACGTACCAAGTATAACTTACCAGTAGATCTATCATAATATGAGCGGTAGAGCTGCACCTCGCACTGGACGCCCGCTGTTCCACGCAACTCCGACTGCCCCCCAGCTGGCTGCATCCTGCCTCGACTCCCACAAATAACGCCCTGTGTTATGGGACAGGCATGATCCCTGGGCCCGACCTCCTTTCCCACGTGGATCGTCGCCTGCTTTGGCTCCTTTTCCCACGCTCCCCCCTTCGCCTCTGCTTCCAGAAGAACTCTGTCCTCCACCGACGATCGAAAGCAACTTTTCTCCCTGGCGATATATTTAAGTATATAGCTAGTTATACTCCGTAGAACAGATACGCTTTCTGCCGTGGCCGAGAGCGTTTGGCCTGCTGGTGGGTGCGGGATCTCTTCGCCAATCGCCTGGGAGGGGGAGGCATGCCGGCCACGACAGGGATGGGTGGATGGAGAGTGAGCCCAGGTGGAAGCCGCCCGCGCCAGGGAGGAGCAGAGAGGAGTCGAAGGGAGCCACTCTGGAGTTAACGGAGGAGGGACGAGGAGACAGACAGACACGACAGCGTGGGATAACTCGTTAGATGTAAGTAAGTATAGACTGAGGGCGAGGGTGTAGGGGGTGGCAGGGAGGGAGAGGCCGCAAGCCTTGCACCACCACCACCAGCACTAGAAAGTCAAGTCAAGAGAAGCTAAGAGACCAAGAAGGAGGGAGGCTTCGCCCGGAGCTTGTCTGGCAGCTACTCAGTGACAAGACGACAAGGGGGAGGGAGGCAGGCAGATGGAAAGGGGGAGAAAGCCCAAGTCCCCTCCCTCGTCTGCCTGCTGATGCCGTCTGTCATTCGGCGAACGGTGTCACGATCGCACAGGCGCCTGTCATCGATGCCGTCACTCCTTGACTGCCCGTAGAATCAGTAACTCACCAGTTAACTAGAGCACTGTCTGGTGGGATGACTTCAAGAGTAACTGACGATGGCGATGCTCGGGTGTCTGCCTGTGTCGCCCTCGGAAGATATGGCCCCCCCAGCAAGCAAGTACGAGAAACACGCAGAACTAGCGGAAGTTAAGACGGCCCAAGTAAGCGACTTTTCCCTTGCCATGTGTAGGCCGACAGGCATGGCAGGCCGGGGGTCGTCGTCGTCGTCGTTGGCTGGCTGTCTCTTTGGTCTCTCTGGCCGTCTCTTTGGCTGTCGCATAGTTGCCATGCAGAGGTACCTGCGCCCGCACCAGACGCCCGCCCAGCCGCAAAGTACCGCGCCATAGTCAGTAGTCAGTAGTCAGCATGCTGCCTCTTCGCTGCGACTTTGCACTGCGACTCTCGTCTTTCTTTACTCTTTTACTCTTCTTTGCTCTTCTTTACTCTTCTCTTCTTCTTCTCTTCTACTTCTACTTCTTCTACTTCTTCTACTTCTACTCTCTGTCCTGCTTCTCTGCCGTCGCCGTCCCTTGGCAGCCTTCCGCTCCTCCCAAGGCCCTAAGCCCGCCAACCAGGACTAGTTACTTAACCAGAACGCCCTTCTCGTCTCTTCCTCTCTCTCTCGCTCTCTCTCTCTCCTCCCTGCGTGAAACACCTCCGTCGCCCTCGCCCTCGCCCTCGCCTGCGCCCTCGACCGTCCTCACAGCTGCAGGGCTTTCTCTTGCTTCTCCTTCTCCTTCTTCCTCGCTTGAGCCTCGCTGGCCCTCTCGCCGTCCCCGTCGGCCCTTTTACCCCGACTGTACCCACGGCAAGATCCGCTCTTGGTCGCCTTTTCTTAGTTCCCTCGCCTGCAGCCAGCCCTGCGCTGCGTCGACAAAAGACCCTCGCCGAAATACGATCGTCGCCGTTGCTACAAAGACGCTTCCCTCTTCCGTCTTCCTTCTTCCTCCTGTTCCTACGCCCTATTCTGTGTCCAGATGGTCCAGCGCGCCTCCGTCGAACCGCCTGTCTGTTGACCCGATCGTCCCATATATAACTGCTATTTATATACATTTATATATATATATTATATTCATTCCTGTGCTGCTCTGCGCCGGCCCTCCTCTGGCTTGGCTGCGTGAGAGCCGGTGACAGCCAGACCCTTCGAGCTCGCGGTTCACCATGAGCTCGTTCTTTGGCAAGTTCAGAGGCAATGGAGTACGTCGGAGCTCTCTTGAGGACACCACAGCTTTTGCATTTAAAAAAAAAAATAAAAGTGACATCATTTTTTTGCTGATTATCGACTCTCTCTCTTCTTTCTTTTGCTTTTATCCAGGCCAACAGCACCTCCGCCAACGGTACCGCAGCCTCGAAGAAGGACTCGGCTCCCTTGCCCAAGACGCCGCTCCAGAAACTCCTCTCGGACGCCGGACCGCTCAAAAGTGATGGCAGTGACAAGTTCTTTGGCATGGAGAATGTAAGTCCCTTCATAACTTCTTTTGTTAATATTATTAGCGATGTGGTACTGACTTGTCTTCTAGGCCCCATTCGCCAACACATGGTTAGTCAGGGACATCTCCTTCTCTTTGGATATAATAATGTCTTTCCTAACAGGCCTTACCTCTCACAGCTACTGCAATTCCATCCTCCAATGTCTATATTACTCCGCCCCCTTTAGAGAGTCCGTCATAAACTACCCCCAGCGCTCTCCGCCAGAGTCGCTCAAACACGCACTCTCCACCAACTTCAAGTACCCGGACCCAGACATCTCGCTCGAAGAAGCACTGCTCCAGACCAAGCTCAAGCAGCAGCAGCTCGCCACCAGCAATGGAGTCAGACCAACACTCAACCCGCAGAACCAGATCCCAAAGGCAGAGGACAAGGACTCGCCAGAGTACAAGAAGAAAGTCGCCATGCATACCCTGCCCGTCCTCGAGACGACCGACAATTCTCAAAACTACGGCATGCAGGAGTCCCTCTTTACCTCGCTAAAGGACATATTCGAGTCCATAGCCGCCAGCGAGGAACGCGTCGGTGTCGTCAGACCACAGCACTTCCTCGACGTCCTACGGCGGGAAAATGAGATGTTCAGAACGGCCATGCACCAGGACGCCCACGAGTTTCTGAACCTGCTGCTCAACGAAGTCGTCAACAATGTCGAGGCCGAGGCAAACAGGACCTCCATGCTCGAAGCAGACGCCGACTCAGAGTCAAGCACTGCAACCTCCACTTCCGTCGCAACTACACTGGCTACCTCTGTCGGCGGCAGCGCAAAGTCCCCCTACAGCACTCGCTGGGTCCACGAGCTGTTCGAGGGGAAGCTCACCTCCGAAACAGAGTGTCTTACCTGTGAAAAGAAATCCCAGCGTGACGAGGCATTCCTCGATCTCTCCGTCGACCTGGAACAGCACTCCTCCGTAACCTCATGTCTGCGGAAATTCTCGCAGGAAGAGATGCTCTGCGAACGCAACAAGTTCCACTGTGATAACTGCGGCGGCCTGCAGGAAGCTGAAAAGAGAATGAAGATAAAGCGTCTGCCCAGGATATTGGCCCTGCACCTGAAACGCTTCAAGTACACCGAAGACCAGCAAAGGTTACAGAAGCTGTTCCATCGTGTCGTCTATCCTTACTACCTACGACTCTTCAATACCACAGACGATGCCGAGGACCCGGACCGCCTGTACGAGCTCTATGCCGTGGTCGTGCATATCGGCGGCGGGCCCTACCATGGCCACTATGTAGCTATCATAAAAACCGAAGACAGAGGCTGGCTGCTGTTCGATGACGAGATGGTCGAACCCGTCGACAAAAGCTATGTGCGCAATTTCTTCGGTGACAAGCCGGGCCAGGCTTGTGCCTATGTCTTGTTCTACCAGGAAACTACCTTCGAGGCCATGCAGCGCGAGCTGCAGAGTGACGAGCGCATGTCTGCCGCTTCAAAGTCTCAGGATGCGGATCTGGCACCCTTGGCGGCTCTGGACTTGAAAACTACCGGAAATCAGCCAATCCCAACACCGCCGCAGGATATCAGTCGGGTTCGCAGTGCCATACCCCAGCTCCCTACAACAACAGACAGCTCAACCGCTGGCTCATTCAACCCCATCAAACTGATACCCAGCGCACCGCAGCTCTCGAATATAGGTGATGCCCCGCCAACCGCCCTCCCTACCACGGCAGCCAATTCACAACCAGCCACTGCACCTACGCCATCGTCTAACAAACTGCCCATCTCTCTACCTCGTATCCCTCTGATGTCTCGAACTCCTGACCGAACCGCCGAAATTCAGTCCAAAAAGGAACGAGCTCGTGAAGAAAAGGACCGCAAGGCTCAGGAGAAAGAAATCCAGAAGCAGAAACGCAAGGAACAGGAGAAAGCAGAGGCCCGTCTGAGAGAGCTAGCGAAGAAGGAAGAACAGCAGATCAAATCTGCCCTCGACGCAAGTAAACTTACGGCTAAAGAAGAGAAAAAGAGACTGTCCTCTGAGAAGAAACGGTTGTCCTCAGAGGGTGCATCCGACGCTGCCAATGGTAACGGCAGCACCAATGCTAATGGGAATGGAAATACCAATGGAATCGCCAATGGTTTCACGAACGGCATCAACGGAATCGCAGGCGGACTGGGCAGACTCAAACTCGGCAGCCGAACACTCAGCTACAGCAGAAAACACAAAGACAACAACACCTCCAACAATAACAAAGACAACAAGGATAACAAGGACAACAAGGACAAAGTGCCAGCCCTACCTACTGCTTCTGCTTCTGCCATGAACGGCAACCCTACTGCTTCAGACATCACTATCACGCCCAAAAACTTCCAACGACGGGATCTCGATACCTCATCCAGTGCAATCACTGATGCAGCTAACCAGCCTCCCGCTTCAGGCTCTGCTTCCGGGTCCGGAACGAGCGAGCAGCCCCATCTAGCAGCCAGAGTACTCGCACAGGCTGAGCAGGAGGATTTCTCCTCGCACCAGCAACAGTCGCAGATCACTTCACTCCCACAACCACCCCCTACTCCATCTCCGCCGAAACAACCCACCCCCCGACGAAGCAGGTTCAGCCTCCGCAAAAAGTCATTCAGTGTGCTATAACTCGATACTTCACACCTAGCTCCTGTCCCCTTCTTTACTTTACCCGTCTGCCTCTCGCTTGAATCGTCAAATCATCTCGCATCTGTACCACATATCTGAGTTTGCCATATACTACATACCCACATACATACACTGGTTGGCTGGCTTTCATCGGCGTCTCATCTTTTTCTTCATCTTTCCTATCTTTTCTACTCATTTACGCGGAGTCGCTGGTTATCACATCACCTCGTTTTTTTCCCCTTCTAGCCGACCATCTTTCTCTTCCCTGCATATATTTGCCGTGGTTTATCCATACCTCTCCGCCTCTTTGGATTGTATATAGAGCCCTACACTTCTCTCGCTTTTAACGTGCCATGTAACCCGTCCATCATTCCCTTCCTACCTCACGATCTACAGCCTGATACCAAACCAAAGACGATTTAAATGCCATTTCCCATTCTATACACCGTCCAAAGAAAGACAGGTGTCCTTCTTCCGTTCAATTTTTTCACTTGCTGGCATCAGATCGTTCGTTTCCACTGCCTTTCTTTTTTTTTGCCCTGCGCGTCTACATATACAGTATGGCATGCCAGATTTTGACTGATGGAAAAATTAAGAACAGAACTGATTACTTGCAAGAGAAAAGTGTGTGTTGATGTTGATGTTGATGTTAAATGTAGCCCGGTACACGGCTAACTATGCATCGCTAATGAAATGTTAAATGTTAATATGATTGATTGATTGATTAGATTCACTGGTCTTGGGGGAGGTTTATTCTCCAATTTATCTTTCTCTTATGCTTCGCTTTGCTTCACTACCATTGCCTCCGTATCATTTAATATTTTGATTGAGAAATGGCCCTGTGCCAGCTGGGCGCCACCACGCTATCCTTCTTCGGCGGAGGTTGGGACACTGCTCTGATGCCCTTCTAGCAGCCATGACGGTGCGCAGTGTCTGGAAGTGGGTGCGGCGTCAGGCGGGAAAGAAGGTAAGTATCATATATAAAAACGCCAAACATCGATTCAAATTCGCAAATCCATTATAAAACTCCATAAGCAAGAATCATCCCAGAACCAACTCGTAGAATATAACCAGCATATTTATAGCGATTAACGGGACTATATCGCGAATGGTCAGAACAGATCCCCCACGAAGGTATGTATGTATATATGTGTGGCAGACGACGTACTCCTCATAACTGTCCGAACACTAGCGATTAAATCGGCGGATTTCGCTTTTATGCTTGTGTTATCGTGTGTTGCTCCGAACCCTGCATCGTACTGTGTTCGACTCCAGCCGACTTTTATCAGAGTAGTTAGCATTGTCACTTCTGCAGGATAAGAGGTAAGGCAAGGGGGGTATGGGTATGGGCATTCGATGGCGGCTGGCGGGGGCGATTTACTTCGTGCTAGGAAGCGATCTTCCGATAATATTGCAATGGCGTTTATTATAAGTATTACCACTATAGATTAGACAGATAAGCTTGTAAGTCTCCTGGTTTCATGCAGATTTCTTGGAGGTGTGTGCGTTGCATTGGTATAGATAGATAGGGTACTACTTGACAGACAGCGGAGAGAAAGAGCGCATACCTTGAAATAGTTTCCCGAGGCCAAAGAAGAACATTTTGAAGATTTTATTGCGAGAAATCACTTTACGTCCAGAGCCCTGGTTTCCGGAGAGTAGAGAGCGCAGCGCAAAGAGTCGACTTCGTTGCGGCCTTGCAAGTTGATATTGATTGATTGATAACCTCGACCGAACGTTGTTGGAAGCTGGAGCTTTCACGTGACTGTGCTTTCGCAACACCTTCCAGGGCTGCAACTAACTACATGCTGATCCCAATGTCAACACACTAGACAAGTTAACAATTCCATCCTGATACCCATAATAATTTTGATGTGAATTGGTCGGTGTTTAAAAATTGTTTATTCTGTTAGTGCCAGATGATATGCAGAATCTGATATTCGCGTTTACGCTGGCAGTCAGCTGCATCATTGGCACCGCTTACCTTTGGCTATCCCCTTTTACCAAGGTTGAGGAGTCCTTTAATATCCAGGCAGCCCATGACATATTAAAGTACGGAGTGCCCTCAGTCGGTAACCCGCTGCCCGTCCTCAACCAATATGATCATGTTAGTTTCCCTGGATCCGTCCCCAGGACGTTCGTTGGCGCTGTCATTCTAGCTGGCGTTGCTCAGCCGGTGATACGTATTACTGGTGCTGATCCTCAAGCCATAGGTTGGTTTCAATACCCTTTGCATATATAACATATATTATGCTAACATACCTATTAGTACGCGGCGTGCTATGGTTCATTAATTTCCTCGCTTTGGGAGGGTTTGCTCGTGCGCTGAGCAGGTCATTTGGATTGACTACTGGAATATGGTACCTCTTGTTCCAAGGTAGTCAGTTTCATATCATGTACTATGCTTCGAGGACCCTTCCGAATATGTTCGCGTTACCTATCAGTATGCACAACCCTTGTCCTGCTCTAACCTTATAACTTTTTTTTATGTCTATCTATTTATCAATGACCAATAGCTACCTTTACCTATACCCTTCTCGTGGCATGTCTGCACGCATCATCTAGCGAACGTATAAGCAGGAATTATCGATTATCGCTCTACCTGCTCACCATTGCAGGGGTGATTTTCCGGTCTGAAATCGCAGTCTTACTAGGCACAACAACGATATACCTCTGGGCTCAGGGGCGGATAGGCTTACGTCGAGAAATAATTCCAGCAGGCATTGGCGGTGTTTTGGTTGGTCTAACCATCACCCTACTGATCGATTCTTTCTTTTGGCAGAAGTTCCCCCTCTGGCCTGAATTGGCTGGTTTTGCATATAATGTTCTTCAGGGGAAGGCTTCAAACTGGGGTACCGACCCGTGGTACCATTACTTGATCAATGCCCTGCCTCGTCTTCTTTTAAATCCGTTGGTATATCTTGTGTGTATCCCTATTGCTTGTCTGATGCATCCGCTCCGTCAAGCTGCCCGGTCCATCGTCATTCCGCTCGTTAGCTTTATTGCGGTAATGAGTCTTCAGCCACATAAGGAATGGCGCTTTATCATCTACACAATACCGCCGTTGACCGGCGTTGCTTCCCTTGGAGCATCATATGTCTGGACTCGTCGAGCGAAATCCATCCTTTACTGCCTCCTTTCCCTCTCCCTTGTACTTACAACCTTGGTTTCGTTCGCGATCTCATTCTTCATCCTTCTACCTATTTCCATGGCCAACTACCCAGGCGGAGCAGCCATGAAGCAAGTGCATGTTCTCGCCCATAACACTCAACCGGTCATTACGGTCCACATGGACACATTAACATGCCAAACCGGAGCAACGCATTTCTTGGAGATGCCAATTCCCAAGTCCCCAATGATCTATCTCCCTGGCTCGAGCGATGGTAGCTTTCCCGAGCTCAAGGCCGGAGAGTCCAGATGGATATATGACAAGACAGAAAGCGAAATTGAAAAGAGAAACTCTGAATTCTGGGGTCGAATTGATTATGCCCTTGTTGAAGACGAGTCGGTTCTCCGCGGAATGGGTAACTGGAGGCTTATTGATAACGCTTATGGATATGATGGGACCCGCATTGTTCGGCCGGGTACTGATGACTGCTACGCGTGTGGTGTCGAGACTATGATCTTGCGGACATTATTTGGGGATACTGGAGTTGATTATTGGGAATCGTTCAAGGCGGGTGCAAGGAAACATATTACACGTGGCTGGTGGGTTGAAGCTCGGTTGGCCCCAAAGATCAGGATCATGAAACATATCAGATGAATGTTCTCAACACCATTCTGAAGAATAGTCTTTATATCTATATGTACTACCGGGTGTATCACTTCATGGAGATATCGTTATTAAAGGGTGACGGATTATTGTATTATATAGACCAAGTGAGAACAACAACTTGGGGGTATGTTAGGAAAATTCGAACTCAGCGCACAGGGAATCATGACTGTTGGTTCAAGGCATCTAGCCTTTTCTCTAAATCTTTAACCCAAGGGCCCATGACTTCCATGTTCCCTTTCATTGTCTCTTCACTTTCCTTGACCTTCTCCTCCATGGCTTTGAGCCCCTCCCTCCATTGATCTATTTCTTTCTTCATATCAGCCTGACGTTGTTCTAACGCATCAAGGTCCTGGTTAGCCGTTGCAGCCCCGGCATGTATAGCACGTAAAGAACGTAACCGTTCTAATACAGTAGGAAGCAAGGGATGCAAGGAGGTGATGGTGGGCAGGGTTTGGTATAATGCTTGTATCTTGGCAGTTTGTTCAGATGCAGCGGCATCTGATTCTACTGCTGCGGAGGTAGAAAGTGTAGGATCCATGAAAGGCTGCGGTTCGTCAGATGTTGCAGCAGCAATACGGGCAGAAAACGCTGCACGAGCTGCATCGGTTGCTCTCTGCCTGGCAGTGGTAAGTGCTTCCGCGTCAGCAGTGAGTTTGCGGATTTTGCTGCTTAATGCTTCAATGTGTGGAGTTGTCGTTACCGATAAGGGCCCAGATGGCCGATCGGTATGTGTCGATTGGTTGGCAGTAAGAGTGCTGCTGAGTGTCGAGAGCTGGGAAGAAAGATGATTGAGTGATGGTAGAATAGGCTGGATGTCCATGTCTGAAGGGTCGTCTGGTGATACCGGTACGGGTGTGTTCTTCAACCCCAGTGCAGCTTCTAGCAGCGCGAGTCGTGCGTCGAAAGATGCCGCTTGCGATAGAATTGAGGCGTTGGGGCTGGGCTGGGAAGTGGAAGACCCATCAGCACCTACAGGCCCCTGGCCTAAAACGCGTTGGCCGTTGTATACGTCTGTAGAGAGTTTATGGGATAATGCGGCCTCTGCCGTGTGACCGGTCCCTTTGGAAGAAGTGTAGAGGGTATCCAAAGTCTGGCTAAGCTCCAAGATTCCTTCATCATGGTCACCATGTGCCTCGCCTTCCTCTGTTTCTGCATCGCCATCCCTTTGGGCTTTCCTGCTGGCAAGCTCTTCTTTTAGTTCTTCAGTCTCCCTTCGAAGTCGAGCGAGCTTTCTCTCAAGGGTTTCGTCCTCTTCGTCACTAAGGTCTCCAAGTACCAACTCTACCCTATTCTGCCGTCCCGGGCCCCTTATCGTTCGGTAGGATTTCTTCTTGGATGCAATGCTATCTGAGAAGTCCACGTCTTTAGCATCGACTCGAACAGGTTCGAAATGTGAACGAGCTTCATCAACTCGTAATCTACGGCCATCGATCTCTGGGTTTGAAGACTGTTCCGGATCGAAGGGCGAAGAGGAGCGTACCGTTGTGGCCTAATATATTCTTCCATCAGCATGTAAATCTCCAGAGTCCGCATTAGCAGTGAGTAGGCATTACCGGCAGCGTAGAAGCGTCTGTCAATTCGGGGGTTTCATAGATATCAGGAGCAAGGTCCTTATCACCAGGTGTTAGCAAACGGCAGTCACTCCTAGGCGGTATTTCTCATAGAGGCACATACCAGGTCAGGAAGTCCAGCGTATTTCTTATTAAACGCCATTTCAGCTGTGTCTTAGTCCCCGTCTCGCTTCTTGTCGATGCTGCTGACTCTGTCCATCCTTCTCTTCATCTTCATCTTCAAATCTCCCTCCACCGGCGCGCCATGTTTGTATCACGTGACGGCTCACACCTTAAATCGACTTCCCTCAATGTTCCAAGTCGAGATGGAAGTTTCCAACTTCCCACAGCGAATTCCCGGCTGCACAAGCTCGCTATGCCTGCACGAGCTACGATGGAGAGGGCAACGGTAGCAGGATTGAGCTAAGACATGCAGTTTCGATAGGCCAAATGATGACTTACTCCCATCTCCTCGATGACTTTGTTCACTAACCAATAGTAGGGTGGTATCTGCAGTTAGGGCTTACCCTCTTCACAAGCCGTGGGAAGACCCCCGAAAATGCGAGACAACAAACATAAACTCTCGGGGGATTCCAAAAGGGGTTCAGCAGGTTCCCATGGCTCTTATTTCCGCGCTAATAATTGCGCCTACAAACAGCTCGGGGGCTATAGAACTGCTACTAATGCTGTGGACGGGAAGTTTCCGGGGCACATCAGAACGCTGGGGCTGAGGACGGGGGATTACATGTGCTTGCCACAACGGAGTGCTGCTTGTTCCAGCCGACCCCGTTTTACTCGTGGAAGGGCGTCAAACGAAGCTCAGCGATTTGTGGGTGGTGGCATTCAACTTTCGTTCCTGGATTTAGAAACGATTTGCCGGCACCCTTGGCGCAGTTCTTCCCCACGTTCAATGCCGTCACTTGCACATGATAAATAGTGCGCAAGTCGGAAGTTTCCAGCTATTCCGAGGTTTACCGTCTCCATCACATTTTACGGAGTAACTAACTAGTTAATTCAAACGACTCTTTTAAAAAGGTGTTTCTTTAACAGCCGTGGGGTTCCTCTTCTCACCATCAGCATATTCTTCTTCTTCAGCTACTCATATCTGGATCGCAAGACTGCTCTCTCGACATTTATCTTCACCCCCCCGCACTTATATTTGCCCATTACATCACATTATCAAAATGGCCGCTCCAAAGGAAGCTAATGTTCACAACCTGAGTGGAAGGTGGACTATGGTAAGTCAAGGAGCCTCTGCAGAGCCCAAGGTCCTTTGGATGAACTGGACTTTATGGCCAGCTTAAACAAAAGAGACAGCATATGGGCCTGATATCTCTATTTTGTCGCCTCTGATTCAATATGCGGGGTCTAACAGGCGACTAGGATAGTTCGCTCTCCGACAGCACCGACCCAACCCTACAGCTTGTACGTTTTATGTTTCCCCCTAGACATTACATATGCGGCATTTATTTACAAGGCTATAGCAAGGAATCTCATGGTTCACCCGCAAGGCCATCGGCCTAGCCACTATCACCTTACACATCAAGGAGTACACTGAAGAGGATATTGTCCACATCGATATTGCGCAGACCCTGACTGGCGGAATCTCTGGCACCACCGAGAAGCGTGAGCTCGGCTGGAACGTCAGGGAGCACACCGATCATATTTTCGGCTCCGTCAAGGGCCAGACTCGCTTCGTTAGCTCTAAGAAAGATGGCTCCAAGACTGTTCCTGATCTTGAGATACAGACCAAGGTTGGAAAGGAGGAGGAAGACGCTGGTGTCGCCAAGTTTTTCAACGGAGACGTCCTAGCTGACGGATCTGCGTCTGACGGCTGGGTTGTTGATGAGAGTGAGGGCAGCGAGCCATTCTTGCAGAGCTGGGTTGAGAGTGTTGACAACGGCTGGACTGCCGAACAGGTAAGACACCTCCTTCAGTATATTCATTTCTTCACAGCTAACGTTTTATAAGGTCTGGGGTTTCGAAGTGATCAACGGCGCACGATACTACACTCGCCGTATCGTCGTTGCCAAGAACGGTGTCTGCAGCAAAGTCAGACTT
This sequence comes from Trichophyton benhamiae CBS 112371, assembly GCF_000151125.1. NCBI lineage: Eukaryota > Fungi > Ascomycota > Eurotiomycetes > Onygenales > Arthrodermataceae > Trichophyton > Trichophyton benhamiae. Next base: position 390,228 of record NW_003315102.1, read on the forward strand.
GTCTATGGTTATCTCGGCCAAGAGGAGTAATTTATGGCCGATTATATGTGTCGAAAGCCTTTGCATTTCAGAGCCCATCTCTCTGCGCAGCCTGTAGAGTTTCTGCATACCCGCTCATAGACTAGATGCGACTTGGCTATCTACCTGTCCATTTATCCATGATATCACTATCTTTTGCTTTCAGCCCTTGGAATGGTTGGATTCTGAGTAGGAATTGTCTACGGATAATTCTCTTTTTGAATAGTTAGTTTGGAATGTAATTCATGCCAATACCAAGTTTATATCCCCTAAATTTATGCCATACTCAAATATGTACTCAGCTTTTGGATTCTCTGGTTACAAGTAGGAGATTATCTCTTTAGTATTATTTCTGGCTATCTCACTCTATACTTGCCAGGCTATCACAAGGCATGAGAAGGCATGAGAAGGACGGAGAACGCACGGCGAAGGATGCGCCAAGACGGGCATGCGACCTCAATAGTTAACTGTTGCCAACCTCAGCTGAAGTTTTTAGCAGTCAACTACGGAGTACAACCAGGCTATATCAACGACGTTCTTCATGAGAACAGGCCAGTGTAAATTATGGGGTCCAAGTCACCAGAAGGTCATCGTCAGGGGCCAAATGGTAAACCAAAATAAACCTCTGCTGCCGTGCTCGCGCTGTTACTAACGTTGGAGTAGAACCGCCCACTCGCAGTATGGCTGCTATTATCAACCCTCCCAAACCAGCTGCCGCAAGTGGACTTATTCAAGGCGTGCTTGACGGAGATGATGACGATGAGGAAGGGGACAATGATGACCATCAAAAGATCGGAACTGACCTGAAGTCCGGTGGCCAGCCGAACAATGGTAAATGAACTAGACTGTTGTACCTATCTAAGACACTGCTAAATTTTTTTACCATAACTAGATGGCAAGAAGAGAAAAAGAAAGAATAACAAGAAGAAAAAGAAGAAGACGTCAAAGGGGCAACAGACAACTCCCCCACGAGTACCGCTACCCAGCATCTTTCATGATCAGCGATACCCAGAGGGCGAGATTGTCGAATATACCGCTTGCAATGACAATCTTCAACGCACAACTGCAGAAGAACTTCGTCATCGGGCTGCTATCAAAAACATGAATGACGAGTTTCTGACTGACTATCGCCAAGCTGCCGAAGTTCATCGTCAGGTCCGTCAGTATGTACAGTCAATCACGAAGCCTGGTGTTTCAATGAGCGAGCTTGCATATGAGATTGAGACTGGTGTTCGCGCACTTACTGGTCACGAAGGAATTGAAACGGGCGATGCTCTAAAAGCTGGCCTAGCATTCCCGACCGGGCTCTGCCTCAATAATGTGGCTGCTCACTGGACCCCTAATCCTGGGGCCAAAGAGGTTATCCTCCAGCATGATGATGTCTTGAAAATAGACTTTGGAGTTCACATCAATGGAAGAATTGTAGACAGTGCCTTTACTATGGCTTCTAACCCTGTTTACGATAATCTACTTACAGCCGTGAAAGCAGCCACCAATACCGGACTCAAGGTATCTTCTATAGGGCCTATTTATACTCTTCTGTGACCTGTATAGTACTAACCATAATGTAGGAAGCTGGTATTGACGCTCGAATTGATCATATTAGTGGAGAGATCCAAGAAGTGATGGAAAGTTATGAAGTTGAAATCAATGGGAAGGTCATTCCTGTGAAGGCTCTTCGCAGTCTTACTGGTCATAACATTCTGCGCTACAAGATCCATGGCGAAAAGCAAGTCCCATTTGTCAAGTCAAAGACCACCCAACGCATGGAAGAAGGCGATGTCTTTGCTATTGAGACTTTTGGAAGTACTGGAATGGGCTATACCCGGGATGAAGTCGGGGTATATGGTTACGGGCTCAACGAACATGCTAGCACTGCTGCTCTTCATCATGCATCTGCCAAGTCACTGTTGAAGACCATTCGTGAGAATTTCGGAACGCTGGTATTTTCTAGGCGATATCTTGAGCATATGGGGGTGAAGAACTATCATCTTGGTATGAGGTCGCTCATTTCAAATGATATCGTAGAATGCTATGCACCGCTCGTTGATGTTCCAGGGTCATATGTCGCGCAGTTCGAACATGTAAGTGTACCTACTTACTCCTTACATGGTTGGAACGCTAACCCACTGTTTGAATAGACTGTTCTACTCAGGCCCAACTGCAAGGAGGTGATTTCTCGGGGAGACGACTACTAGGTGAAATCCTAATAAACGTAGGACGGGTTGTTTTCTCTTTGAATTTTGAAGGTTCCCCTTGTTTCAACAGACAAGAGATGAACAATTTGGTATCGCATTCAACATTCTTTACAAGATAGTTAATCGTGTCAAACAAACGCTCATTTTATCTCCAAACATTATCAAGGCACAAGCTACTACCAAACATATAATTTCTGGATCATATCGTGGTAACGTTGCGTATTCCAGCCACGAGGCTGAGAGCCGATTTGGTACGCTGGTCGAGGATGTCTAAACTAGAAATGTGCGACAATCTATGACGAAAAGAAGAAGTTTATGTTATCCGCGAACATGTAAAAGGGCAGGGCTAGAACTGGGCGTATGTGTCTTTTCTTTCTCGTTTTCTTGTCTTTTTATACGAAAGGAAATCAATTAACTGTGGGTGGGCATGACAACGCTTGCCTTGTTGCTGATTGCGTCCTCGCTTCTCCACAAGCTGGTGACGGTCTTCTGCTGGGTATAGAACTGGAGACCAGGCTTGCCGTAGAACGTGTTTGCTCCGCCACCAGCGATACTCTTCTTGTTTCCAGTGAAGCTGAACATTGGGAGTGGGACAGGGATGGGGCTATAGTAGGAATATTAGTTGGGTACTTAATGTGATTGGCAATTTTGTTGAACGGGAAAACACTTACACGTTGATACCAAGCTGGCCAGCCTCGATCTGGCGCTGGAACTTGGTGGCAGTTGGGCCGGAGCGGGTGAAAACGGCAGCACCGTTGCCGTACTCGTTAGCGTTAATAAGTTCGATAGCCTCGTCGAGGGTATCAACTTCGAGACAGACAAGGACCGGGCCGAAGATCTCCTCCTTGTAGCAGGTCATGTGTGGCTTGACGCCAGTGATGATGGTTGGGCCAACCCAGTTACCGTTGGGGTACTTCTCGGGCTTGTAGCCACGGCCATCGAGGAGGATGGTAGCGCCCTCCTTCTCAGCGGTCGCAATGATATCCTCGATTCTCTTCTTGCTCTCGGGGCTGATGACGGGACCAAGATCAGCTCCCTCCTCGAATCCACCGTCGACCTTGAGGGCGCGAGCACGCTCAGCGATCTCAGGAAGCCATTCCTTGGTCTCACCGATCATGACCAAGGTGCTAAGGGCCATGCATCTCTGGCCAGCAGCACCGAAAGCAGCACCTGCAATGGCGTTCAGGGCATGATTCTTGTTGGCATCGGGAAGGACGGCACAGTGGTTCTTAGCACCGAGGTTGGCTTGAACACGCTTGCCGTTGGCAGAGCCACGGGTGAAGATGTATTCACCAGCGCGGTTGCTTCCAACAAAGCTGATAGCCTTAATTTCAGGAGCATCAAGGATGAAGTCGACAGTCTTGGCAGATCCGTGGATGATGTTGATGACACCCTTGGGGAAGCCTGCTTCCCTGGCAAGCTCGGCAAGGATCATAGCCGCACCGGGGTCACGCTCAGATGGCTTCATAACAAGAGTGTTACCAGTCATGGTAGCAATTGGGATACACCATAGCGGAATCATAGCAGGAAAGTCTATCTGGCGTTAGCAACTATACTATTGAACAGACCCATAGTGAGAGAGGCAAGCATATGTATGGGGACACCTACTGAATGGGCAAATGGCGGAGACGACTCCCAATGGCTCTCTGTAGCTTCTAGTCTCCATATCCTTGGCAACCTCGAGCACCTCACCGGTCATCTGGGTGGTGATACCGCATGCGGTCTCGGCTACCTGCAGACCACGGAGAACATCTCCCTTAGCATCGGCAAAGGTCTTACCCTGCTCAAGGGTGATGCTGGCAGCAAGACGGTCCCAATTGGCACGAATCAAGTTGACGAACTTGAACATGATCTGCTGCCTGGCCATGATGCTGGTGGCCTTCCAAGCCGGGAACGCAGCCTGGGCACTGGCAACGGCAGCTTTCATCTCTTCCTCAGTACTCTGGGGAACACGAGTAACCAGGTTGTTGGTAGCAGGATCGAACAGGTCAATCCATGTCTCTGCGCGAGAAGCAGTGAATTCATTGTCGATGAAGTTGGTGGTGTCGATGGGGGAGGCAATGCGTTCGTGGGATTGGGGGAACGAGGTAGCTGTCGATGCTGCGGAGGTGGTTGAGGCAGTTGCAGCGGCAGCGGGCTTGAGCTGCTGAGCCGTGGCGTGCAGTCTGCGGATAGCTGTAGCTGAGCTATTCCTGGACGAGGCCATCATGGATGTGCTGCTGGTGGTGCTGCCGGTACGGGCTGCTGTGGTGAGGGAGCGGGCAAGGGAGCTGCGGGGAGAAGCAGCAGCCAGGGAGCGCTGGAGCGCAGTCAAACGGGTGGCAGCTCTGGAGGCCATGATTGCAGGCTATGTTTCTATCTCTGTCGTCGTCGTCGTCGTCGTCGTCTCGGAGCTGGAGCTGAGCAGGGAGAGAGGGGAGGCGTTGACTGGGATGAGACGAAGATGCAGCAGTTGGAAGTCGGAGTCGTTAGTTGCGGCGCCAGCAACTTAGGCTTTCTGGAGTTGCCGCCGGCGCTAGCAAGTTCCTCGGGTAAGCGGTTTGTGCCGGCTTTATTGGACCAATCAGCAACGCCGCTACAGGACCGGACGAGGATTATATAAGCTTATGTAAAAGAAGCCCATATCTGGTATTTGCTATGGAGATAATAGAGAAATAGAGATATAGAGATATAGAGATAGGTATAATACTTTACAGAGCATCAACTCGCGGCCTGGTGCATAGAAGGATTATGTTTCTAGATGACGCGAAACGGAAGCCCGTCTATCCAGCCCTGCCCTTTCCACATCCTTTGGGATTTTAGCTGCAGCAGAAAAAGGGAGCCCGGATGCCCCCGATTTGTTCAATAAGAAATACTTTCTTCCACCTTTTCTCCATATGGCAAATGTAAAGGATGCAAAGACGCCAGCTGCAATAACGGTATAAAAGAGGTAAAGTATAAGAAAGACAAGGAAAGAAGAAAGGAAAAAGGCGTAAAAGGGAATTCGTTCTTTTTTCTCTTGCGCGTCATGTCACTGAGTCGCATCGCGGGTGAGCCGGCGGGCGTTGCTTGCTGTGCTGAGGTCAGTTGTATGCTAATATTTATGTTTATTTATTTGTCAGTGACTTCTTCTAGCCTGACTTTGCAGCGCGCTTCTTTGCCTCTCCCTGACCGCTGTCGGCGCCAGAGGCGGTGACGGCCTCCGTGGTCTTCTCCTTCTCGGTCTTCTCGGCCGTCTTTCCGGTGCTCTTGGCTGGTGGGGCAGGGGATGAGAGGCCGAACATGCCAATGATTATAAGAAGGGAAGCGAGAATGGCACCAATGGCGCCGCCGACCTCAGGAACAGCCTGGAGGGCGGCGATGGGGTCATCCTGAGCGAGAGAGATGAAACGGTCAATCTTAGCGCGGACATAACCAATTGGGTCTTGGGTGAATGAGATGTCGGTCTCATCGTCGATTTGAGGGCTAAGCTTGGGCTTGCTGGCTTCTTCCTCAGCCTCCTCGATGGGGCGCTTAATGTCGTAGGTTTCGGCCTTGAATTTTTCCGCATCTTCGATAGAGTGACCAATGTAGATGTTGTCGAAGAGGATGTCGTTTTGCATGGTCCAGATCTCAAAGCCGATCTACAACATGGTTAATTTTGTGAACAATATTGGGGGAAACGGCTAAACAAGTTATAACTTACAGCGCCCATGGGCTCGAAGTTGGAAGGAGTCTTGTCCTCGAAGTAGTTGGGGTTGGGGATCTTTCTTGGAGCCCAGACTCCCTTGTAGGCAGGGTTATCAATCAGAGGAGCAGACCACTTGCCCTTATAAGCTGGGTTTCGGATCATTGGGGGCTCCCACTTGCCGCATCCAGAGCCCTCCTCACACTTGGGGTTGGGGACGGTTGGGGCGATCCAGTCACCGTCTTCTTCGTCGTCCCAGTCCTCTGGTTTGACAGCCTCAGGGTCGGGAATGGTAGTTGGCTCGTCATCCAACCAGTCAGCTGGCTTGGTGGCCTCGGTGTCGACAATCTCGAAGGGAGCATCTTCATCCCAATCCTCGGGCTTCTTAGCTTCTGGGTCAGGGATCTTCTCTTCGTCAACCCAGTCGGCAGGCTTGGTGTCCTTCTCGTCATCAATTTCCTTTGGAGGGTTAACTGGAGGAGTAAAGTCCTCAAGAAGGGTGCCGTTCTTGAGGGGTTCTCCGTCAATGCGGATTTGGAAGGTCTGATCTGGGTTGACGATGAGAGTATACAAGCTGGTGAGCTTGGTAACCTTAATCGCTGGAGGGGCCTTGAGGTGCTTCTCCTCATATTCGCCGGTCTTGGGGTTCTTGTGCTTGAAGATGAAATGAACCTGGAAATTGAATTAGGTACCATGTTTCAGGAGGTATGGTTCAATGGTAATAAATACCTTGTTGGTAGCTCCACATCGGTCGGGACCAAACATAATGACGTAGGGGGAGGCATTGGAGAATTCCTCAGAATGAAGCTTCTTGTTCTCTTGTAGGAGCTTCATGTATGCGCCACCACAGCTCAATGAGTCTAGGATATGTCAGTTCCAAGCTCAACTAAGATAGTTTCATGTGCAAATTACATACTCTGCAGCTTAACCTCGTACTGGACAACGAGAGTCTTGCCCTTGTTGTCAATCTTCTTAGGGAACTTGGCAGATATAGCATGATGGGCAGCTGGGTTCTTGACAACAAGACCCTTATCGCCTTCGATACCCTTGAAGACGGTTGGCTCCTCCACCGACCATTCACCAACGTAGGCCCATTCTTCATCGGATTTCGCATCCTCCTTCTTGGCATGGGAGACGGACCATCGGGAATCCCACTTGTCGGTGAATTGTTCGACGAACGGAGCTTTGATAGTGGTAGGCTACACATTAAGTTAGAATGCTTGTACAGTAACAAAAGTGTGTTTCGAAGAGTGAAAACGTACAACAAAGGTAGGCCTCTCAATGGAAGAAGCCTCCTTCTTTTCTGCCACTGGCTCCTCGTCAGCGCCGTGGGCAGAGCCCACAAGCACTATTGACGAGAGGAGCAAGGACGCGAGCTGGGCGTTGAGACGCATTGCGATCGGGTCCTTAGAGCTATGTTCTCAGTAAACAAAACAAGACAACTCCGTCAACTTGTATTAAGAGCGTCAAGAGGATGGAAACAGGCTGGCAACAGCAGCAGGTCAACGAGCAAAGAGAGAGAGAGACGGACAAGAGAAGAAGAAGAGAAGAAAGGACACGAAGGTCGAAACGAGGTTGACCTGGGGAGGTTATATAAAGTCAAACCGTGCCGCTTGAAAGGTGGCCTCTTTCACTTTTGCCGACAGAACGGCTTACTGCCACGCATCTTGGTGTGATTTATAGCGGTGCGTGGGCGTAGACCAGGTATCTTGTGCGTGCGCATAGCGGGCCGTTACCGCGCGGTCCTATATTTACCCGCATATTACTAATATATTAGTCATCAGATTCATCCCACCTGAAACTCACTTTTTGTCCCGCTTGAAGGCCGCAGAAGAGGAGGAAGACGGTGAAGACGACGGAGTAGGAAGATCACAGGACACTGTGGAGGAAGATTATCACTCAATTGGACGCAGAGAAGCTGTTTCCCCGTGGCTACACTTGAGATTCTGAAGATACCCAGCGAAAATGGCCGATAACAAGCCAGAGCAGTCCCTCAAGGGGGAAAACAATGACCATCTCGTTCAGTCGGACGACCCTCAGCATCCGGCAAACTTGATCCCAGAGATGTGCAAGAACTTCTACAGCCTAGGATGGGTTACTGGTACCGGTGGTGGAGTATGCGGCTCACTGAAACAGACTGCCCATCAAGCTGTTTTCTAGCTAACCCTGAGTACTAGACCTCCATCCGTCGTGGTGAACACATCTTCATTGCTCCCTCTGGCGTACAAAAGGAGCTCATCAAACCCAATGAGATCTTCGTCCTTTCCTACCCGACTCCCAAGTACCCTCCGTCGGCCCGTAAATATATCCGCAAACCTTCTGCTTTGAACCCATCTGCCTGTACACCTCTCTTCCTCGCCGCCTTTGATCGCGGCGCCGGCTGCTGCATTCACACTCATTCGCAATGGGCTGTGCTAGTCACCTTGCTTGTTGAACGAGAAAAGGGCAAGTCCGGCTGTTTTGAGATTAGCAACATCGAGCAGATCAAGGGAATCCCCAGAGGTAAAGGTAAAGGCATGCTGGGTTTCTTTGACACACTTAAGATTCCGATTATCGAGAATACCGCATTTGAAGAGGACTTGACCGAGAGTTTGGAGAAGGCTATGGAGGAATATCCCGATACCTACGCCGTTCTAGTTCGGAGGCATGGAATGTAAGTGGCATCACCCTATAGCTCGTGACAATCCAGGTCAAACTAAGTTGAATTCCATAGATACGTCTGGGGCGATACTCCTGCCAAGGCAAAGACTCAGTGCGAGAGTCTAGATTATCTCTTCCAACTGGCTGTTCAGATGCATTCTCTCGGCCTGCCGTGGGTCGTTAATGAATCAGCGTAGGTAGTAAAATAGACGGTTGACGTGAGTTGCTAGACATGAACATAGTCTGATAGTTTATCCAGTACATATTTCTAATGAGCCAGTACTTAATTTCTTGCAATAAACAGTTGGGCGTTGATAGTTAAAAAAGGACCGTAATTTATATCCATGTGGTAACGATATTACCTGTAATTTTACCAAACTTACACCACTTTCGTCATGGTTAGGCAAACAGCTTTCTTACTTCCAGAGAGCTTTCCAGCCAGCGCAGAAACATCTCGGACTCCCTCCTTGCTTGTTATCACAGCCAGACAACTCCCCCCTTCGCCAGTACTAAGAAGCAGTCCTCAGACTAGCCTGCTGGCCATGGATTTGGAGGGCAGTGACTCTCCATGGGGCGGTATATTCGAACACCATTCCAAAACCTCCACTTGCCGACGTTGCAATGACATGGGCTGACAGTTTTGACTGACAGATGTTCCCTCCCACTCCAAGGCCAACGATGGAAAAGAGCCAGGTACGGCCTTGTTTTATCGCATCCGGACAGATGTCAACCTGAATTGATCTGCGTTTGCTGACTATACCTAGCTAAAGAGACCCAGCCAGCCGCCGAGCAGTCGTCGACATCACTCTCAGTTCCTCAGTCACCACCGGCCGCGCGAGGTCCCCGAGCACCCCGTAAGGTCAGCGCGCAGGTAGTCAAGCTAGAACCTGCAGGAGATGCTCTTGATCCTCTCGGGCCTTTGGGCGAGACATCCTCGTTCTCAGCTGCAGATGCTCAGATACAGGACCAGCGACCTGCGCCCCCGCGCAAGGAGTCGTTTACATCTCGGAGTGCTCGGCCTACCTCATCAGCATCGCAAACATCTAGCGCAGCAGGCGTGACAACGCTGATGGAATCTGTTGATCTTGATGAAGATGGTCCTTCTGCGCGGGCAAAGGGGCCTCCGCCTGTCCAGCCGGCACCCGCTTCGTCAACCGCAGATAAACGACAAAATCAAAGTATCAGCGTTGAACAGGCTGCGAAGCCATCGTTCTACATTACCGTTGGAGATCCACATAAAGTCGGAGATATCACCAGCAGTCATATAGTCTACCAAGTTAGGACGAAGGTGAGGATACGTCTCTGTCTTTATTACGCTCATCCATCGTGCAGCTAACTGACAGTTCTACGTAGACAACTTCAAAGGCATATATACGACCTGAATTTACGGTCACCAGACGATACCGAGACTTTCTATGGCTGTACAACTCTTTACATTCCAACAACCCTGGAATCGTTGTGCCGCCTCCTCCGGAGAAGCAGGCAGTCGGGAGATTCGATACCAACTTCGTCGAGTCCAGACGAGCAGCATTGGAGCGTATGCTCAACAAAATTGCCGCCCATCCTACATTACAACATGATGGGGATCTCAAGATATTCCTGGAGAGCGAGTCATTTACCATGGATGTAAAGAATAAGGAAAACCGTGAACCTGATCTCGGACAGAGTAAGGGCATGTTCAGCTCTCTCGGAATATCCGTTGGAGGCGGTGGAAAGTTTATAGAACATGACGACGTATGTTTTCCCTCGATCTGTGTTTACCTATTTGCTTTAATACTTACTTTCTACTAGTGGTTCCATGATCGAAAAATCTACTTGGACGCTCTTGAGACTCAGCTAAGAGCTCTATTAAAGGCCATTGATACCGTCGTAGCCCAGCGTAAAAATCTTGCTGAAGCTGCCAGTGATTTTTCCACATCTCTTCACTCTCTTGCAAGCGTTGAACTCTCTCCTGCTCTCTCCGGCCCTCTTGATGGCCTTGCCGAAGTTCAGCTTCGGATTCGTGAACTCTACGAGCGTCAGGCGCAACAGGACGTCCTGACACTTGGTATCACTATGGACGAATACATCCGACTCATTGGAAGTGTTAAGACCGCATTTACCCAACGTCAGAAATCGTACCACTCATGGCATGCAGCCGAGTCCGACTTTCAGAAGAAGAAGAACACGCGTGATAAACTGCTTAGGCAGGGCAAGTCGCAGCAAGATCGGTTGAATCAAGCTCATGCGGAGGTCGCGGATGCGGAGAAGAGAGTTCATCAGTCCAGATTACTGTTCGAAGATTTGGGGAGAGTAATGCGGAATGAGCTGGAAAGATTTGAAAGGGAAAAGGTCGAAGATTTTAAGTCTGGAGTGGAAACATTTTTGGAGAGCGCCGTTGAAGCTCAGAAGGAGGTTCGTATATTCATCACCATTTACATTTACCTTCATCCTTTTTCAGACATTACGCTAACTTGGTCGTTTAGCTCATCGAACTATGGGAAACATTCCTCCTCCAGCTTGATGCCGATGAAGATCCAGCTGCTGCTCATAGTTCTGTTGCTGCTCCCCCTTCTGAAGGCAATGGGCCAAGCCACCAGCCCTCAGAAAGCAACAGTACATCTAGAGACCAAGACGAGGCCTAAAATATACTGGACCACTAGCATATCTTTCTCAAAATCTGAATTAGGGTGCTGATCTCGACATTATACCACTTTCCTATATATTTTTTTTATAAGAAAAGATGCCTATCTCTGCACAGATCCTTTAATATCGTATCATCTTTCCTTTTGATGACGAACCCTACCTTGTTTTAACCAGCTCCGGAGATGAATTATGCCTTATGCTACCGCTTGCTTCCTTCTTTTCCCTTTTGGCTCGTACAGGAGGAGTTTCTTGCGGATATTTATTGTTGTCTGAGTATCAAGTGATGGGAAGTCGGGTTAAATAGCAGTGAATTCTATAGTTCAAGTCCCCGAGTATCAGTGCACCTCGATAGCAATTGAAGCAACCACGAACCAGTTGGCTCAAGAACATCGTATAGTTGTTCTCTCCCAAAGTGTATAATATAATAATATAGTACAATATTGTTCTCGCCCTGCTTTATGCCATACCAGCAATAGGAGGTAAAATACAAAAAAGCATATAAACATCTCGCCAATCTAACACCGCCTCATCGTATCCCATTTACTTCTTCTTTGATCCAGAAGAAGGGTTTTCTTGCCCAAATGAACTAATCAAGTCCAACAAACTATCCTCATCCTCTTCTTCAAACTCAGATTCCACAATCTTCTCCTTCTCAGGTGTCTTAGCCGTCTGTTGAGGCGTAGACGCAGTCCCAACTTCGGCACCTGCAAGATCTTCGGCGGCGGCTGCATCCTCTGCAGAGATTTTCGTAGTAGAATCCCATCCTCGTCCATACCTGCTTCTAAAAGCAGCTAATCGACCTGCCTCGTCGTCTTCAAGATTTAGCAGTTTTTCACTGCTGGGGTTCCATAGCAGGGCATTGCGGGAGTCGCGTGTAGATCGGTAGACGGCTTGAGGAGATGTGGTACGGTGGGTAAATGTGCTTCCGTCAGAGAGTGCGATGAGTTGTGTGAATGTATAAGGTCTCTTAGGACGGCGGAGGAGTGTTGCGTTTCTGCATTGAGTGCAAATGAATGTGGTTGACGATGAGGCGGCTTTTGAACCCGCTCGGAGAACGGGGGCGTGAAAAGACATGGCTTTGCTCGTTAATAAGGATTGTTCGTAAATATTGAGGGGCTGAGCCCTGCCAATTGCGCGGGTTATGGCTTTTTGGTGGTGGGTTTGCGAGATTTGAAGATTGTTGAAGATTCGATCGCGAAGATTGAAGCTGTTCACGATAAATTTTGATTACGTCAGCAAGTTTTTTTTTTTTTTTTTTTCTCCCTTGTGTTCAGTAACTAGTTAACCAAAAGCTTTGCCAGTTTTTTATTTCTTCAGGAACCAGGAAAATGAGCATTTTAATACCCGGAGGAGCATGAGGGAGGGTAGCTGGACGATTTGAATGATGCAATCGGATACCGGGAGACGAATTTCACAGCTAGTCAATTGGGAAGATGCTCCCCTTCTCTCGGCCATGGGGCCAGGGACTCTCGATACTTCAAGCTACCTATAACACCACCATAAGAGCGAGCGCAATCCCACCGTTCCATGCCATCTCTCGCAGATACTACGGGGGCATAGTACGAGCAATTGTGTCAAAACATGTTGAGAGCATTTCCGATACCCTCAGCCCAGTCCTACCACCCAACCTACGAAAGCGAGCCGATCACGTAAAGTCCGAGAGCACCTACAGAGCAAACAGCTCACATATACCGAATACCAACAAGACAAAGCCAATTGAGCTAGAGGACGATGTCTCAACTACAGAAAGTGGGAGGGGACTTGATGCTGAAATGGATATCCAGACTGAAGTCCGGCGGTTGATGAGACTAGTACCTCATCCCGTTGCGATAGTTACTTCGACTGACCCTAATTCTCCGTCCACTGCTGCGTTTAGGGGCATGACGGTGTCTTCATTCAATACAGTAACATTGAGCCCAAAGCCAGTGATATCGTTTAACGTCAAATTACCATCAGAGACGTACAACGCCATCCGTTTCTCGTCCCGGTTCCTCGTCCATCTACTCTCTCCTACGGAGGCTATGGCAAGGTTGGCTCTGGAGTTCTCAAAAGGATATGAAAACGTAGCTAGAAATAAGGATGAGCAGCAAGCTTCCTTTTTTCGATTCACTTCTCCCAGGGATGTTGAAGCGTCACCTTCTCTCCAGAGCGGTGAGCCGCCACGTTTGGTGATAAATGGAGCGAAAGCAGGAGAAGATGGTCATTTCCCATTTATATTCGAGTGCAAGTGCTTACCACAGACCACGCGGATTGGAGACCATGTGGTCATATTCGGAACGGTTGTGAATGTCCTTTCGGATCAGGCTGTGAATTTAAACACTGCCCATTCAGCGAGAGAACTGTGCCTTTCATATGCTGACACCAGATTCTGGGAGATGGGTGATGTCATCTTGCCTTCCTCCCCGTCTAAGTAAGGAAGGGAATTGAAGTATCTTTTCTGTATATTAGCGTTCATATTATTACTTACTTATATGGTGGTCTGGGTTGGCGTTCAGAGCACGCGTTGGGTTGGTTATATGGAATAAGGTCCCCCTAGTGCATTCATGCCATGTGGATATTTTTCAACCCTTTTTAACATTCTCTCCTGATGAGAACTACCCGTGAAAAGCGAGAAAATAAAAAAAGGAGAACCAGTAAGGTCAGGGGGTGTTCAGTGCTCGGCATGATACTGGCATCATCCCTGAAGAATCAGCCGTTGGGAGCAACTTGGATAGTGCCTGCTAATTAAACCGGTGCTACCTCGCCTTCGGCTTGCCACCAGCTCATTACGCTTTAAGACGGGATAACATTGACGGCTTCTCTGAATAAAGTGCCGAACATACTTTCATTGAAGAGAATAGCCGCCCCAGATCAATAATGAGATCAACCAACCAACAGATTCAACACGAAGGAAACTAAAAGGAGCATGGTGCAGAAGCCATAAAAGGCAGTTAGTATCTTGCATGGATTGTTTCCAAGTTTCTCCGTGACTAGTGGGTTCGCAAAAGGATGGGCGGAGGGATGGAGCCCAACCCCGGGATAACACCAGGTCCATGCATGCAGTGCTACATCAGTACGTAAGGGTGTCTGTCCATCGGTTTGCCTTCCCAACAACGCCGCTGGTACGTCAGCAGTTGATCGCCAAAGACGAGAAGCAGACATGTAAGTATGTGAGCAGGAGAAATAATGTGAGCAGTCCCGAACTCTGCATCCGAGAGGTGGTATAATTTGTGGGGAGAGCACATGCAGGAGAAAAATATACGCTTCATCTCGAATCGGAGACCGTTACTTTAGGATGCATGAGTGAAAGTGGCGTGTATGCTGTCATCCTGTACAGCGTATGTGCTGTCTTTGCTGGCTCCGATGACTCCTAGCTCTTGATAGTCGATTCTTGAACTACTTCTTCTAGTGTCACTCTGTGTGACTTCTTTGATATTTCGACTTTCTTGTCGTCGTCACTTTTCTCTTCCCTGTCACTCGAAGTATCTGCAGCTGAGATAAGCAGATCGATGCTTCCACGTGACGCCGATCTGCCCGGGCTCGGGCCAAGGAGCCTAAGCTTTCTAGTTTTTTTCCCCTAGGGCCGCGCGGGGAGGTAGAGAAGGAGAAGAAGAGCAGGAGAGGACGGACGAGGAGAGATTGAGGGGAGAGCGTAGAGTAGAGAGCAGGCAGACGAGCAGGAAAGGGGTCAGGACGCTCTGTAGAACATGAACAGGGGAGAGCAAGGGGGGCTGCGAAGGAGTGAGGAGCAGGAGTCAAGTAGCAGAAGAGCCTCCCGGCGCATCCGTCTTTGCCTAGCCAAAAAAGCTGAAGGAAGAAGCGGGAAGTGTGTCATCCTCCTACTTCTGACACTGCAGCAAAAAGGAGTCAGCTCCGCCAGAGGGACAACGGGCCAGGGTGAAAGTAACTGCCCCCCCCAATTTGGCCCCTTGGACAGAGCAACGGCGCTCTCCTCCCGCCGCCGCTGTTCATCTCGCCTCACTCGCCTTGTTTTTATTTCTTATTTATCGCACGTCGTTTTGATGTCGATAAAATAAGGTCTGCGGCTGTGCTGACTCAGCAAACAAACACGCGCTATTGGTGCTTCTCCTTAGTCAGCGCTTACCTTTTTTTCACCGCAAGCGCGCCGCCGAGAAAGTCTGAAGGGAAAAAAAGCATCTTGTGAAATCCGAAACGAGCGCTGGGCCAGCCTTTCTCACTCACTTGCTCACTCACTCACTGCTTTTTTCCGGCCTCACTTTTGCCTGCCTCTGACTCCTCTCCTCTGCTCCTCTCCGCTCGTTCTTCTCCCTCCTTTCCCGCTAAAGGATGGCCGCCGCTCTTTAAGGCACGCCCATCTGCCAATTAACCCCCCCCCCGGTCCCCCTCTCGATCGTAACATCCAGACTCTGCCTCTTGGGCCGCAGGTGGCCTCGCAGCCCTTTTCACTCTGGCTAACACTCGCCAAGGTGGATTTGGGCTCATCGACAGCACCTAGCGCCCGCGGATAGGTAATCCATGGCTAGGAAGAACCACCACGGACAGCGCAGCGAGTCAGGCCGTGCCTTGCCAGGGAAGAAGCTCGCCAAACAAAAATCTAATGGCCATCTGAATGGCCTTCCTAACGGATTCCACCAGGCCTCTAGCAATACGCCTCCCACTCCATCTACGACTCCTCCCGCTACTGCTTCGAGAGCAGAAGTAGCAGCAGCTTCTATTCCTCCCTCCGTAACCGCTGCTTCGTCGTCTTCCCCCTACGCCTCCGCTAGGACTCTGCAGAACCTCGATGGCCAACTGGAAAATAGCTATGGTTCTTCGAATGGTGGTATGGGCGGTGTGACCAAGAAAGAAACAGGCGGGCGTGTAAGCGGAAGTGCTCAGGTTAATGGAAGCAACGGTCACGCCTTGGTTAGCAGTACTAGTGTTGGAGGAGATGCCGCCATGTCACCGAACGGCCACCATACCTACTCAGCTGCCACCTGTATCGTAGCTGGAGACCGGCTCAACGAACATTTCTCCCGTCGAGCGGACAGGATGGGTCCAACTGTGAAAAAGGCCCATTCCGCCCGTAAAGGCGTCAATCCGTTAGTCCTTGCTTCGACGATCCTCAAGGCCTGTCCCACGTCCGATACAATCGCCATTCTCATTCTCCTGCTACAGCTACCTCCCATCGTTTTGACCCTGGTCCAGTTTCTCTATGCTTCCATGACGTTCATGCTACCCGCTGGTGTCTCTACCGGGACTTTGACCTCGAATTTTGACATCTTCCAAGGACCTGCCGGAACTCCCTCGCTAAGTACAATGATTGCAATGGACGGGTTTTGTCTTCTTGTATGGGGCTTGTTTATGTGGAATTGGGCAAAGAACTTTGCTATTGATCTCGCTCATGTTCAGGTAGCCATTGCCTTGGGTGCCGGAAGCTCGGGAGGCACCGGAGGTGTCAACACCTTCTGTGTCTCCATGGTGCTTATCGTACACCTCTTACGAAGTGAAGGGATACAGACCTTCCTGCTTGGTCACTTGTTTTCAGCAAAGCTTCTTTCTCCTGAAACAGTTGCAAAGTACTCGTACCTGATACCCGCAGAGTTTCGGCGTCAAGATAGCTCTTCACCTCCTAGCTGGATAGGAAGCCTCCTTGCAGTACACATCTTGGCTCAAGCTGGAACTGCCATGGCTCGACGATCAATGGCCAAGAATCGGTCTTCTCCCCGCGCCAAAAGTAACGAAAGGTCAGCTACGGATACCTCTGCTGCTGGAACGCCGACATTACCTGATATCTCCTCTATTGAACCTTCAACCGCTCTATCGTCTAGCATTTCATCTGAACCTGCACAGCCAAGTTCTAGTTTGAAAGATACCAAGGAACGCGTCTCCACTGCTAAAAAACGACGTCGTCAAGCCAACGAGGCGAGAAGGATACAACCTTTTTGGGCTGCTTTGGCTAGCACAAAATTTACTGTCACTAGAGAATATGAACGATCCCGGAATGGTAACTGGTACTCTCCAAATGCCCCTACCTCGGAAGATGATTTGGATGGCGTGTCTCCTGACAACGCATTTATTTGGATTACTGGCGTTGATACCTCAACTATTGAATTTGCTGCGAATGACTTTAATATCAGTGAAGACGCCGTAGCTGAAGGCGCCGCTTATGGAGCTGCAGGGCCATTTTATGTTCTTGTCAACGGCGCACATTGGGCCCCCGTTTCGCTTTCCAAGGTGACTGATAGCTCTAAGGATTCTCCGATTGCTCACTGGAGAGGAGAGATCTCCGGATTAGCGCCAGACTGCACATATACCTGTAGCTTTGTGTGTGTTGATACAAACGAGGAAGTCTGTGTTGTGAGCGTCAAGACGCCGTCAGCACCCGTCACAGATCAAGGTGAGTCGCTTATTTCATACAACCTACACCCCTTTCAGCCTGCCCTGCTAAACAAAGAGCTGTAGTCATTACTCCTCCTGTCGCCGTATCCCCACAGCAGTCTCTACGGCCTTCGTCACCATCAACTACTATCAAGAACTCGATAGTCAATGCTGAAGCTAAATTAAACGAACGCCGCTCCCGTCTCAAACGCTCAAGGAACAACCACAAGCTTCATCTGTCCAAAGTCAAACGTGAGCTAGATGGCTTGACCCACAGGTTATTGAGTGGTGGAGACGAAAGCCGCCAAAGGCAACGCTCCCTTCAGCTCGAACGAACCATTCGACAAACTGAAGATGCAACCGCCGGGATTGAAGCTCAGCTTGAGAAACTCGAAGATTTATCCGGTGCTGGTACCGAGCTGGAGGAATGGAATGCCCGAAAGGCTGTTATCGAAGCGGAGACATCAAAGCTGAAGGCACTCAGACAGGAGGTTGAGGCCGCTAAATCCAACATGGCGAAAGCCGTTACATCCTCTGAAGCAGAGCTCGCGTCTGCGGTACAAAAGAGAGAACGTCTTCAGAGCCGTCTTAACCGTCTAACTGCCCAACACGAACGCATCGTTTCCTCTACCAATGCTCAGGACCTAGCTGAACGTGAACAACAAGCTCAGATGCAAATGGCCCAGTCAGCCATTTACAACAGCTACTTGCCAGGAGCTTTTGTCCCTAAGGTATGCTTCCAGACCTTCTCATCTTGAATGGATATAAGATGAGAGTATTAATGCTCCAACCAGGTTCCAGCGAGGTTTCGTCTGATTCCTGCATGCGGTGGTGACCCTAACCTCTTCATTGACGTTGAAATTGCAAGCGAACCGGCGGGCAATATCCAAAACATATTCAGATCCGATCTGTATAGGTTGAATTATAACCCGCTCACCTACGCCGGTATAGAGCAGAGTATACCCGTAGAGTTCGCAACCGAAACCAGCAACGGAGTCGAAATTGAAGTCGAAGTTCGCGAAAGCCTTCGAATTCACATGCAAATACTTACTCCGAATGGCGTACCGATTACGCCATGGTATATCGAGCGAGCTGCAATCATCGAAGATGATCGGGCTATCATCACCGCAGGTGGAAGTATGGGGATGTATCGGTATGCGCCTAATGGGATGCGACAGTTCCTGCCATACGGGACGGGAGTTACATCCTCTCCAGCTTTGGCTTCTGCTCCTGTTCATATTCCTGCAGCTGCACTGTCTCATGCCCATCCTCATACTCCGGTTCACGGCCACGGTAACCAGGCTTCATACGTAGCTCCAAGACAGGGTGAGGTTATAGAGCAGTTACCAATTATATAATAAATAAGTTAATACTTTGGACCTGTGCATTGTAAGGAACACGTATCTTGCGCTCTCTAGATATCATATACGCATCAAATCAGAAATCGATCCGCCCATCAACATCAACCAAAAGGGGGTCTATTTATATACATCATGTAATATACTGGCTAGCTGCTGGCAGCAGAACCCATACTCTCGACAGCACCCTCCCTATCCCATGTACCAACCTCTAACTCCCTTACCCTCCTTTCAATATCCCTGACTTTCTCCCTATTGGCCTTCTTAGCAGCTTCTTGCGCCTCCCAAAGCTTCCGATACTGCACCAACATCCACGCAGGCAAGATGTTCAATTTCTTTGCAATCCTGTAATCGTATAACACTACATCTTCCTCACATCGAGCAGCAGGACGCTGCTTGGCTTCAGACATGATCAGCACGTCAAGATGGAGGTTGGAGAAGTGGCTTGGATTCGGATCATTCGGTGCCGGTGGTTCGTTTGATAGTTTGTGATACACGCTGATTTGGTCTGGGAACATCATGGGCTGAATGTTGTAGGTGTAGGTTAGTTGGTGGTTTTCTAACTTCGTTTGTACATTGGTAGATGTGTTAAATGGGTATACGCACGAATTTAAAGTCCACCTTGATGCTCTTTAATATGTAGCCTATGCTCGTGGAGCCCATGAGCTGCGACCATTCCTTACTGTTTTCGGGGTCGTGGTGGAGGGCTATGTTGCGGGACCAATTTACACGGCCTGTCTCTGCATAGCGGACATACATGACGTTATTCACATGGCCTATTTCGTACGTTAGTTTTCTCCCTTTATGGGGATGATAGTGAACGAGTTAGTATACGATGCATACCCTATTTCCGGAAAAGCGAATATAGCAGCACACTGATTAGAAGATCATTCATAATACAAATTAAGAGCAGATGATCTATAGCTGCTGGAATGCGGCTATATCATATAATCAAGGGAAAGCAGGTATCTTACCATGGAATCCTAGAAAGGTAATAGTAAATCAGTACAAACCATCCATACTCAACCGATGGTTATGTGAAAAGGAGAAGGGGGGGACAAAGAAAATAGAAAATAATGTAGTGGAACTCACCATCTCGCCCCAGACGACATTATGCCTGTGAAGACCACAGTACTTCTCACCGGTCAAGAATCCCTCGCTGCCCGCGACTAGCTCCCTCCAGTCTCGTGCTATCTCTTCCAGCACCCCTCCGGCAACCGGCACTAGATCCTGCTTCATGCCAAAAGCAATGCATTTCCCAATACGCCTTTTTATGTTTGAAAGCCATCGCGGATCAAGCTGGGTATTATTAGATTTGGATGCTGGCCTATGGGCTGTATGGGAATGAGAGGCTCGAGATAGAGCAGGGATAGAGCATCGGCCTGGGGAAGATAAGCTGGGTATGCTGCTGACCAATGGCGAGCTGGGAGCGCTGCGAGCGAGAAGCGACTTCCTCGCCAGGTTCATCGGTGAAGACATGTCTGGTACTTTGCTCCTACGCTCCCTGGAGACTGCTAGAAGCTATCAATCGCTCGCTTTCTCCTGTTTGTGTCTTTCTTGTGGGCAGCAGGTTGCTGGATTTGCCGGCCCTCGGCTTTATGGGCCGGAGTTTGGGGGTCAAAGCTAACTAAGCGGCACGTGACTTGGCGCGGGCGTTTTGGGATTTGTTGACGGCGAAGGAAGAGGACGACGACGAGGATGGAGGATGGAGACCGGACAAAGAAAGAGAAGAGACAAGGACACCGGACGAGGAGACGAAGGATCAGCTTGGGACGCCAGGGCAGCGGTAGCAGGCTTATGCAGGTCGGACGCTAGCAGCAGCGCTTACTTCAACGTCGGTCGTCGCAGCAGGGCATCTCTCTAGATAACCCACTGGGGCTGCTTGGACAGGATGAGCTCGTTAAGACACCAGGTGGTGAAGATCTATAAAGGTGAGCAGCCAGCATAAGGAATGGTTTGCTGGGAGAAGGAGACGGGCTAATCTGATGTTGCTGGAGCAGAACTCCTCTTTCTGGGTCGAGACTATCCTCTTGGATACGCATATTTCCGAGACCGGCTGCACCGGGCCTTTGCCAGCCAGGCGCACATCACCGACGAAGCGGAGATCAAAAAGGGCATAGAGAGAGCCGAGTTTGTGAAGAAAGGTGTGTACGATCTTGTGCTATTTCTGAGTCACTTTTTCGTGCGTTTCTTCTGACATTATAATAGAAGTCGAAGCATTGTAAGTTGAATTTATTCAAGCAAATTATATACTCCATGTATAGTCCCAGGGTCGTCAGACATCCATACATAAATACAATGCAACCTCCCGCCTTGCCTATATACTCCTATCCACCCGAGCAAGAAAAGGAAACAAAACAAGAGGGGAGAAAAAAAAACCACTCCTGACGTCTATTGTGATATACACCCCGTTTGAACCTCGGCATATTTTTTTGGTCGTTCCAGATATCCCCATTTCCGTTTCCGTTCACAGTACCCTCCCTTTGAGACGGTGATAGTAAAAAACAAACAAGACAACAAAGCAAGTAAGAAGTGCCGCCGTGCTAATCTGTGATATGCAGATATTACCTGAAACGGTACCGGACGCTGAAGAAGCGTTACCAGACACCAAGCAACTGAGCGGCAAAGTCGAAGTCGAAGTCGAAGTTGAAGGTCGAAACTGAAGCCGACGGCGTGTATAGGGTGGTAGTCCTTTTTTTTTTTTTTTTTTTTTTGGGTTCGTAATGGTTTAATTTGATCTGGGTGGGAGGTAAGAAGACGGAGAAGAAAGACAGAAAGAGAGGAAGAAGAAGAAGAGCAAGTTACTTCTTTCGTCCCCACCAGGCGCCGATTTCCAGACATTCGCCACTTGCGACGCCTCCCTTCTGCATCAGGTCGGTGGTCATGCCAGTCCACCAGCGATCCCATTCGGCCTGACCCTTGCCGCTGGCCTCCATGAGCAAGGGCTCCATGCTTTCGATCAGCTGGACGACGGTGAGCAGGGTTGTCTGGCGCAGGGCCATCTGGTCGGCCGTCAGGGGCTTGCCGTTCTGCTTCTGCTCCCATTTGACCTCGCCGAGCGGGATGGCAACACGCCTGCTGCCGGAGCTTTGAAACGACTCAGCCTCTGACGAGAAGGCGAGCCCGATAGTGGCGCAGGGCATGGTATTGAGCTTGCGGGCTTCAAAGGCCTTTTGTATCCAGGTGTTGTAGTCGTTGAGGTATTTGTTCTGGGCGTTGGTGAAAGGGGTAGCGGACGAGATGGTGTATGTACCGGTAATCTCAGCCTGTTCCTGGTACTCCTCGGACAGCTTGCCCGGGGCCACGGGCGGGTTAGGCAGCAGGGTCCTGTAGACCATGTCTGAGTCCCAGATCTCGAGCACTCCGCCTGACTTGAGCACCCGCAACGGCTCTGACAGCGTCCCGTCCGCCTTGAGATCCGACATGGGCCCGCAGAGCGAGACATCCTTGATGAAGACAAAGTCGAAGCTCTCGTCTGCAAAGGGTAGGGTATTTTTCCGTAGATCGTGCTTCTTGAACTGCCAGTCCACGCCCTGCTTGTGCTGCAGGTCCGGCGCCAGACTGATGATATCGAGACCGGTAAAGGATATGTCTGTCTGTCCGCGGTTGGCAAAGTACTCGTGGCAGGCGCTCGTCCACAGGCCGGAGCCACAGCCGAGCTCGAGGACCTTCTTGGGCGGGTTGTCTGCGGT
The DNA here is from genome assembly GCF_000151125.1 of Trichophyton benhamiae CBS 112371. Taxonomy (NCBI): domain Eukaryota; kingdom Fungi; phylum Ascomycota; class Eurotiomycetes; order Onygenales; family Arthrodermataceae; genus Trichophyton; species Trichophyton benhamiae. The sequence continues at coordinate 412,726 of NW_003315102.1, forward strand.
GGTCGGGGAGCAGAAGGGCCCTCCCCAGACGGTCATGACGATGAGGGAGTGGAGGGACTGCCGGTGGATCTCGGGCACGTCGCAGGGCAGCGGATAGGTGCTCTCCGGGTCGCGCAGATAGGTCCGTCCATTCTGCTTGCCGAGCGGGTATGTGGTGTAGTCTGTGTTGTTGAGGGAGGCAGACGAGGGCGAGCCGCCGCCAGCAGGAAGCGGATCTAGGGCTGGAATCGACATCATAGGTGCGTGAGGGAGGAAGACATGTTTGAAGTCGACGGCCGAGACGAGAGTGGGCGGAGTGTACTGGTAGTGGTGGTTGTAGTTGTAGTGCCTGACCTCGCTGCTGCTGTAGTTGTAGGTTGAGCTGTTGCTGCTGCTGTTGTTGTTATTATTATTATTGCTGCTGCTGCCGCCGCCGGTGGTGGTGGTGGTGGTGGTCGTCGTCGTCGTCGTCGTCGTGGTGTTGCCGCCGCCGCTGGTGTTCGAGCCGCCTCCCGCTGGGGGAACGGCCATCCCTAGTGCGAAGTCTTTTTTTATTTTTTTATTTCTTATTTTTATTTTTTGCTTAGAGTTACCAGTCAAACTACCCTTGCCCGGGGCGAAAAAAAAAAGGGGGTGAAGAAGGGCAAGAAAAGTAACGCCTGCAGGGAGACTCTATGGCCTTGTCTGTCGGTCTGCTGCTGCTTCGTATCTCTCGGTCCCCAGCCTGGGAGGGTTGGGCCGGCTGTTTGCTCGCTCCTTGGAGGCAGCAGGCAGAGAGCGCTCCGTATGTAATAGCCGGCGTCAGGGGTTGATATCGGGGGAGAGACGCAGATGAGACGAGGCCTGGAAGAGCAGAGATACAGGGCAGAGATAGACGGAGACAGACGGAGAGAGAAGCGAGGAGTATGGAGTATAAAAATACGGAATGGATAGAGTATTTATATTGCTTTATGGAGCTGGGACGGGCCAGGAGCTTCACCACCACCCCCCTTTGGTGGTCCTGATATTCGTTCGCATCTTCGTCAAGTTATATAACGGACCACCGATCAGCTAGCCTATTTACCGCCTGCTGCCGCTCTCCAGCTGTCTGTTTACCAGTCGCAGAACTCGCTTTCGAGGCGTGGGCGGCCTAGTCAACCGTCGACAGTCACTAGTAGCGGCCATCCTGAGCTGTCTCGCATTGGCCTTGAATTGGTCTTTGTATCACAGCAGGTCTAGCACTCTGTAGATACGAAGTAGAAGTAGAAGTAGTAGTAGTAGCAGTGGAAGAAGAAGAGAAAGAAATAGTAGTAGTAGTAGAAGAGCCATCTATACAGGGTGTCTCCTGCTGCCGGCCATGGCCATGTCCTTCCGCCGGCCAGCAGCGAGTCCCAGGCTTAGATCTCCCTCCCTGCCTTCGAGTCTTCCAGGCCTTCTTCCATGACTTCTACGTCTTCTTCGTCTTTTCTTCCAGGCAGCAGCTGGTAGTTAGTTAACTAGATGGAAGAGCAGGCTGACTGCGCCACCAAGGAAGCCTTCCATCACTGTCCACCGCCGCCTCCCATGCATTCACTGCTCTTTGTGTATACAGCCTGCATTCTCTTGCCATCACTCCCTTTCCTTCCATGAATCTTTTTTTATCTTTTCCATCTTTTTCATCTTTTTATACCCTTTTTATATCTCTTTCTTCGTCTTTTTTGTCTTTTTTTTTTTTTTTTTTTTTTTTTTTTCAGCTTCTCTTTTCTCTTCAGCGTCATGTCAGGTGACTCCACGTGACCGACTCCCACCTTCGACTTTTCAAGGCAAAAAAACAAGCAAAAAGAAACGAAACGACGACGACGACGACGAAGAAAGAAGAAGACGAAGACGAAGAAGGAAGACGAAGACGAAGACGAGAAGACAAAAGAGACTCGCATCGACAGGCGCCGGAAGAAACACCACAGACTGACTGACAGTTGTAAGCGCTGCCGGACTCCCTCCCCTGGCCCCCCATCCCGCTGCTGCTCGCCCTTCTGACCAAGCCCGTCCCCATCCCAGCCAACCTGCTCGAGACTCCCCTTGCTGCGGCTGTGCCTCCGGACTGGCCCTCGGTGCACACAGACAGGCAGACAGACAACCAGACAGACGCCAGAAAGAGGCAGAAGGATCTAAACAGACGAGCGTTGCAGAAGAAGGGCGGTCCGTTCTGACGGTTGGCCGCAAGCTTCTCTTCTTCCCTGCCAGTGGAGGTTCCGCTCGCTGGGCCCTCATGTTGAAGAGACGAAGACCGCAAGCTCGAACTCCCGCCACGCCGCCCGTTTCTCTGTCCGGACACCTGCTGCTGCTACGCCAGCTACGCCAGCTACCCCCTCCACCGCCCGCCAGCACACATCCTCGGTCTCATCTGCCTCGTTAAATGGCAGATGGTCCCTACCGGTTCCAGCCTGGGGCCGGGCAGTTTTACTTCCAGAACCAATCTCAATCTCAACAGCAGCAGCAGCAGCAGACCCAGCAGCAACAACAGCAACAACAGCAATCCCAACAGCATCAACAGCAGCCCTCGCAGCACCACCAAGCTCACCAACGCCACCTTCTAAGAAACGGGACCAGCTCACCCACCGGTAGGCTAAAGTTCAACCCGGACACGCCCTCGCCGTCGCGCTCGCCGCCAATCAACCAGTCTCCCGCCATCAACTCGTTCACCATGTACTCCCAGGGCCATCAGGGGCAGCCGGTCATGCTCAACGGTGCTCAGGGTCACCAGCGGTTTGGCATGCCCATGCAAAAGTTTCAGCATCCCGGCCAGCACCCGCAACATCCCCAACAGCAGACGCAGCAACAACAGCAGCAGCAGCAGCAACAACAACAACACCACGCCCCTCACTCGCAATCAAACCCGGTTCTCTCGCACCAGCAACACAGCTACTCCGCCGGTGCTCTCTCCAACGCCGCTGCTCAGCATTTCACCCCCTCCCACCTGCAAAACGGCTCCTCCGCTAACCTCGAAGACGAGGTTGATGAACCCATGAACGAGCACTGGCAGCAGCAACTACAGCTTGCCGCAGAATCCAGACAGGCCAATTCCCCTCACTACTATGCCAGATCCGTCGCCCAGCAGACCAAGGGTATCCAGCTATCCTCCCATCAAAACGATTCCAATGAAAACGGCACTGAGGACCGTAATCGCGCTGTGGCCGTAAAGGAAACCCGCCGCCAGGACTGGATGGCCATTGACTTTGGTGGCCAGGGTCTTCGCGCTCTCTCCGACGGCCTCTTCCACTATGCCTTCCTCGACAAGCTCTATCTCAACCACAACAAGCTCAAAACCCTTCCTCGCAAGATCGGCCAGCTCAAGAACCTCACCCACCTGGACGTGTCCAGCAACGAGCTTACGGAGATCCCAGAAGAGATTGGCATGCTAACTAACCTGAAGAGGCTTCTTCTTTTCGACAACAATCTACAAACTCTTCCGTTCGAGATGGGTTATCTCTGCGAACTTGAAACCCTCGGCGTCGAGGGGAACCCGTTAAACGATGTGCTCAAGTCGCGCATCATGCAAGAGGGAACAAAGGCACTTATCAAGTACCTCAAGGAAGAGACGCCAGGTAGGATACTCTTAATCCTTTTCCCCCTTTCGATTATCGTCCTTTTTAAAACATGAAATGATATGTCGCTGTTTTACTAATAGCATGGGTAGTGCCAATGCCTCCGTCTGACCGAGACTGGATTGTTTTGGACGAAAGCGGCCGCGGCTCGTCGAAGAATCCGCATGACAAGTTTACTGTGCTTACGTACAACACTCTGTGCGATCGATATGCTACACACCAGCAGTACGGATACGCTCCATCAAAAGCACTCGCCTGGGAGCTCCGTCGTGACCTTCTTCTCAGCGAAATCAGAGGCCAGGACGCCGACATTGTCTGCCTGCAGGAAGTCGACCAAGGCAGCTACCATGGTTTCTTCAGGGAACAGCTGGCGTATAACGATTACAAGGGCGTATACTGGCCGAAGGGTCGCGCCCAAGGTATGAGCGAAGAAGAAGCCAAGGTCGTCGATGGTTGCGCCACCTTCTTCAAGGGAAGCAAGTACATCCTCCTCGAGAAGGCGATGATTCACTTCGGCCAAACCGCAGTACGACGACCTGACGCCAAGGGCCAGGACGACATCTATAACCGGCTGTGGCAAAAGGACAACATTGCCGTTGTCGTCTATCTTGAGAACCGCATGTCCGGAGAGCGTATCATTGTAGTCAACGCGCACATCTACTGGGATCCTGCGTACAAAGATGTCAAGCTCGTTCAATCCGCCATCATGATGGAAGAAGTCACGCAGCTTGCCGAGAAGTTCATCAAGATACCTCCGTGCACAGACAAGACAGCCTTCCGCTTCTCCGAGCCAGAGGACGAGACGAACAACAGCGAAAACACCAGCCCGCCCACGCCCGTTGAGCCGTCTCCGTCCGTCGAGTACAGCAGCCCATCTCAGATTCCGATCTTGGTATGCGGCGACTTTAACTCCCGCCCATCCTCCGCGGTCTACAACCTTCTCGCCCACGGCCGTCTAGAGGAAGAACATCCTGACCTCCGGGATCGTCTATACGGCAACCTCACGCGCCAAGGCATGACACATCCCTTCACCCTCAAGTCAGCCTACTCTGCCATAGGCGAGCTCTCCTTCACCAACTACACGCCAGGCTTCACCGATGTCATCGATTACATCTGGTACTCCTCCAATCTGCTGCAAGTCACCGGACTGCTCGGAGAAGTGGATAAGGAATACTTGCAGCGTGTCCCTGGCTTCCCCAACTACCATTTCCCTAGTGATCATCTGGCGTTGATGGCGGAGTTTTCGGTCAAGAACAAGAAAGGGAAGGTAGTTGAGGTCGACTTTGGCCCGCAACGAGATCGTGATAAGGATCGAGCTCGCGGATAGTGTTGGTTGGCATCGAGTTAGAAAGGAGAGTAAGAGGAGGCACAGCGTGAAGGTTTCTTCGTCTTTTTTTATATTCTTTTCTTACTGTTTCTTTTTTTTGGGGGTGAGGGAAGGGTTGTGCAAAGCTATATCTTTTCAACGGATGGAGCTAGGGTGCTTAAGTCGTTTGGTCCTTTCTATTTCCTCGTCTCTCTTCTTGTTCTTCCCCCCCTTTTTTTCTTGCTTCCTATGTTCATCATCATCATATCGTCATCTTACTCTTATTTCGGAATCTCTGCCGCGAGTTTCACTGTTCTTCCCCTGGTCCCTCCCCCTTTCGTCCCATATCTCGCCCGTCCTCTTCCTCTTCCGCTTCCGCTTCCTCTTCCTCTTCCTCCGTACTCGCCCTGACCTTCAACTCAGCTCTTGTCCCCTTATTCCTCTTGCATCTGCTGTATTCTCCCCTACTTTCTTTCCTGTTCACGTCTCTTGTCACGCATTCCTCGCTTCCTCGGGTCTCTGCTCTTGGAAACTATTGTCCATTGTTTGCTTCTTTCTCCTTTTCTTAACACGGCGTGGTGATATTTCTGTACCTTGTTTTGCTTCTCTTGCTTTCTATTTCATCGCCTTGTCTTCATTACTCCTTTTTTTTCCTCCCTTTTCTTAACTTTTTTGCCTTGTCCTTCTCCTTGCCAACTATCCTCATAGCTGGCTAGCTGGTCTGTCTGTTTTGTTTTTCCCAATCGAAGTCAAAAGAGGGTTGTATGATGGCCTTTCTTGTTCATTCTATGTTACCTCGCCTTTATCTACCTACCTACCTACCTATCTCCCTACCTACCACTTATTCTCGTCCCCCCCTTTTTATTTTTTTCCTTTTCTGTTTTATCTCATGAATCTCTCTGGATCTGCCTCGTTCGTATCTTGCAGACATTGGTGTTCTGGTGAAGGTGTGGAAATGGGAATTGGGTCGAAACATGAGGTTGGCTGGTTGGCTGGTTGGTCGGTTGATGATAGTGACGGTGACAGTGTGTGGGATGGAACTGTAAAGAAGGAAGACACAGACGAAGAGAGGATACAGCTTTCTCCCACCCAGCCCTTTTCTTATATAACTAACTAACTGAATAGTTATATTTAGTTACATGCCTTTACTCCCAGCGGCCCTGAAGCCGGGTGGTTTAAGGAGAAGGCAAGACGTGCAAAAAAAAAAGAAAGGAATAGAATTGGATGATGTTTCACAGTCTGGCCATGTTATAGAGACCCTTTTCTATAGGCAGAAGAACTCGGCTCCGGTCGTACGTTCGTCACTTACGGGCGATCGATCTCCATATATAGGTGCCCAGTTTATATCAAGCATGCCTGGCAGCTGAGGTTAGTTCGATTGGATACGGGCGTCGACAGGCCGAAATGTCGCACTAAGGGGCGTCTCGCCGTAACTTATGTCCGAGCTGGAATCCGTCTTTCTTTTTTCTCTCCCTTTGCTCCGTACATATTTTAGGAGTCATATTCCACATCTCATATGTAGGTAGCTATCTAGCTAGCTGGCTAACTGCTGGCCGGTCTGGGGGCAGCGGGCCGCTCCAATAATATGGGGCATCAGGGCCCTCGTCCTGGCGGTGCGACTATCTTCAAGCCAGGCCAGGCAAGACTGGCCGTAACAACCTTGGGCCTCGGGCTCGGGCTTGGTTTGTCCCTTCTGCTCCATGGATCGGATTTATCGGCATCAGTAAAGGCAAAAATATGCAGGTTAGTTAGCTCTTTGGCCGTTGGGTGAGTTAACGAGGGAGATCCATAGCAATTTCTCGTATACGGTTAACCATATATAAAAGAAAACCAGGCAGGTGGGAGACAGCGAATATATGACAGTATGATTCGTCTCTGAGCTATTTTTTCTATATTTCTTTATACATATAAAACCCGCTTCAACCGCTCTGCTGGTTTCTGCTTCTTTATTTTCCCCCCTTTATTGTAGCCATCCAGCGGTGGCGGCCAGACGAAGCAGAGCGTCTTTCCCTCATGGCAGGCTTGATGGAGTCGACGGCGACGGTGACAGGCGGGCAGGATGAAGCAGCCACAGAGATCAAGAGCTCGTCGTCCTCTCTCGAAGGGAGCACAGATTGCTCGGCCAAGATGGAGGCGCCGAAGATGCTTGCTGGCGGTGCGAAGGAGGCGGTAGAAACAGCTGGGCCAGCAGAGGCAGACGAGAAGCAAGGAGACGTCATGCGTCAAGATCGATATCAAGAGAAAGAAGACAGCCAAGATGATAATGGCCCAGAAGCACAAGAGGCTCCAGAGGCACCAGCTGATTCCAGCGAGGTCAAGATGTCGAAGGGCAAAGTCGCTCTCATCATGCTTGCGCTCTGCGTGAGTTGCATTCTATATTTCCCTGGTTTATTTATATTCGAAGCCATCCACTCATGCTCATCGGACTATCTATTATAGTTGGCCACGTTTCTTGCGGCTCTCGACATAGTAAGTCTTCTTCGCCTTCTTTTCTTCTTCCTTTCGTCTTGATTTTCATCCTTCGTCGACTGATAGGCTAATGCGAAACGCCATAGACGATCGTTACTACGGCGCTGCCAACCATCGCCAGAGAGTTTAACACATCACAGGCGGACTATGCCTGGGTTGGCTCTGCATATTTGCTCGGTGCTGCCTGTATGTTACTGTTTCCCCCTGGGCACTGATTCTTGTATTGACTTGTTTCCCAGCATCGACTCCATCATGGGGGAAAGTCAGTGATATCTTCGGCCGGAAGCCTGTCTTGCTGGCCGCCAATGTCGTCTTCCTGGTTGGCTCACTCCTGTGCGGCGTGAGCATCAATATCAAGATGTTGGTAGCCAGCCGTGTGATCCAAGGAATAGGAAGCGGAGGCCTTCTTACTCTTGTGAATATCTGTGTGAGCGACTTGTTCAGCATGAGGTTCGTTCCCATCTTTCCTGGCCTTTGGAAGTGGCTGGTTTTGGCAGGCTAACCTCGTAAAACAGAACTCGAAGCATGTACTTCGGTATCATCGGCATGGTATGGGCTATATCAGGCATCATTGGGCCCGTCATCGGTGGCCTTATGACCCAGTACACCACCTGGCGTTGGTGTTTCTATATAAACCGTAAGTTGTGCTCTCCCTTGTTGCTGCCCGTGATGGCTCTTAACGGTAGAAATAGTTCCCATCGACGGAGTTGCTTTTCTGATTATATTCTTCTTCCTGGAGCTCCATACTCCTACCACCCCATTGCTAGCCGGACTCCGTGCCATTGACTGGCTCGGTTCTCTCGCTGTCGTTGGCGGTACGGTGATGTTCCTCATCGGCCTTGAGTATGGTGGCGAATCTTACCCCTGGTCTTCCCCAACAGTCATATGCTTGATTGTTTTCGGAATAGTGACATGGGGCATCTTTATTCTTATTCAGTGGAAGGTTTCGCGTTATCCAGTCATGCCGCTGTGGCTCTTTACCCAGCGATCCACACTCGCGGCATATGGAACGGTCCTCATACATGGAGCCATTTACACTAGCGGAAGCTTCTTCCTTCCACTCTACTTTCAAGCCGTCCTTGGAGAGACACCGCTAAAGTCGGGAATACTCCTCTTTCCAAACGTTATAGCAGTTTCTATCGTCTCTGCGGTCACCGGTATCTTCGTTCGCAAGACCGGTCTTTGTCTTCCACCAATTTGGTTTGGAACAACCGTTTTAGTTCTCGGAACAGGGCTCTATATCAATCTCCCATCACACAGATCGTTGGTCAAAGTTATCCTCTACCAACTAGTGGCTGGAATGGGTATTGGACCCAACTTCCAGGCTCCCATCATCGCTCTTCAGAGCCATATAAGGCCCAGTGACATAGCAACTGCCACAGCCTCCATAGCCTTCTGCAGAAATCTTGCTAGCAGTATTTCTGTTGTCATCGGAGGTGTCATTATCCAAAACAGACTCCAAAGTAACATTCTAGAGATCCAACATCTCCTTAGCCCCAAAACCTTGGACGCTCTGCAAGGAGTCTCTGCTGGTGCTTCGGTACATATCATCCAGGCTCTCCCGCCAAACGAAAAGCAACCAGTTCTCGACGCTTATACCAAAAGTTTAAGCACTATGTGGATATTCTATACCGCCCTCGCTGCTATCGGTTTTATAGTCAGCTTGCTTCTACAGAAAAAGAAGCTCAACAAGGAACACGAAGTTACCAAGACCGGACTTGATGCTCAGGAACGAGCGAGGAAAGAAAGGCTGCAGATGGAGAAAGAAGCGAAGAGTAGTCGAAATAAGGCTGTTTGAAGTCATGCTGCGCATGGTTGTACCGCGTAGAGTATGACAGGCGATTTTGAAATTTATCGATACCCTTCTGTCTTGATTCGTTACCTTCTAATTTATTTTATAACTAATGAGCTGACCGTGGATAGATTCAATATAGTTTTCCGGGCGCAGCTGCTTCTGACCACGTCAATACCACATGTTTGGATGGCGTTTTTTAATAGATGGGTAGATATGGACAATGCAGCTGTTAATTATTAATTATTGAATGTCAATATAATACAAAATAACAAATTGAATTGACCTAATTAACACTTTAGCCTCTGCCAATCCCCATATTCTTATCTGATTGATAAGATGACTCTAAATTTAGGTGCCGCCATTTAAGCTTAATTATAGTTCATTAACTGGTTATATGGTTTCTCAGGGTGGCAATTTCAAAAAGATCTCGGTCCATACCATTATATCGATGCACATGCTAGTAGGCTTTACAAAATGATATTTCTTCTGACTTTCTGAGAAAATTGTGAACCAGATACCCTTTAATCTAATAGACCACTAGATGATTTCAAAGCGGCCCCTTTTGGCTCCTTCAAACATATTGCGTCTAACGGCATAAGCTATCCCGATCCGCTCGTACAGCTTAGAACTCCGTAAGGAGGGCCCTAGGAGCAGTGCGATAGCGAATGGTTCTCTCGTAGCAACCACAAGGTAAATGCAGTAGCCGGTCCAAGATCGCGTTGGAGGCGCTTCTCCGACCGGTACACGCACAGCTGGCCTGCACATGCCCCAAGGCTCGTCTCCCCGAGGCATAAGCGCCACATCCGCATTCACTACGGTTTCGACATAGTCAGCAGTGAACACCGCTCTATATTGATAGCTAAATCTGTCAGGTTCGGCCGGTGTTCTTTTGTCCTTCTTATCTATCTTTACCGTAGCTTCGACCCAGCCGGTAACAAAACGACCATCAACTGTGATTGATCCCGTTGCATCGTTAAGCCCGTGGCATTCTAGCTCGTATACCCAAGGTTTTAATACCTCCCGAGAAACTTTATTAGAGACCGAGAGGTTGCCGTGGGATATAGGGCCATTTATGCTTAGCCAACTCCAACTTGGCGCGCAGGTACTCGGGTTCACTTCACAAGGATGCGTTCCCTCTATACCACAATCATCTACCTTCCAACCCAGGCTTTCGACAATGGCGTGTTTCCATAAACCCCAAAAAGCTGTCCAGCCTTTCCGCTTCTCAATGCGATTCATAACCGCTGCAATAGCCGGGAGCCGATCAGAAGCGTATGTTATGTCCCTACGCATGAATTCATCCACTAGTTCCAGCCACGAATCAATGGATACCTTCTCTAGGTTGCTGGACCAAGAATTACCGGATATACCTTGATCAAAGCCTTCCCAGATAGAGTGGCAGTGACACTCAAACTTTAGGGCATGGGAGGTAAAAAACACGGTTCGCGCAGATAGGAGTCTCTCCTGCCAGACCCAAGCCCGTGTAGACACCCTTCCATAATCACCACCCTGATCCTCTGTACCTAATTTATGTGATCGTCGCCGGGTTTTCAAGTCCAAAGTGCCGAGCCCTTCCAGGGTAAGGCTTATGCCAGAAGATTTCCATTTAGCATCCCGTTCAACCAGTATATGGTCGTTCTCGGAGCTGGCAGAGGCCGCAGCAATTGTTAAGGTAGCATTGCCGTATATATCACCCATCTTGGGAGCCTGTTTCTTGAAGTCGCTGTTGTCACCTTGGATAATACACAATCGATCTACCCAAATATACTCAATACCAAGCAGACAGGCAATTCGAACCACATCTTGGAGTAGAGGCGGCAGAGCATTATAGTCTATAGTAGTCTTCCTCGAGCCTACTGTAAACTGGTCCGTGAGGTATGTATCTGCTGTTACCAAGCCCCAGCAGTAGCTTAGAGCAAGGTAATTAGCACGGGTATTCTTCGGCTCAACAAGCCGAATGTCCCTTATGTTTCCTCCTTGGATCCAGATGATGCGATCAGGGAGCAATGGCAATGCCGAATGTCCGTCATTCCCTCCACAATTATGCTCTCTGATGCAGTTTTCTACATGCTCTTTGATGAACTCAACGCAAGTGTCATCACCAGCATGGGATGCTATCTCTTCACCAAAGCCCATAGGCTCTAGAAGGCCAGAAATGAGCTCCCCTAGTTCCAAAACCAGTCAATATTTGCGGCATCTCTAATGTAGCGGTCCTCCGAGTGAGAGCCACGTACCTCTGTCAGGAGCTTTACCACTACTACCACACAGACGAGGTCGGTATATTTCTATCTCTGTTGTTGGCTTTGGCGTCCCAGTCTGGATAATATATTCGAAGTGCATGGGGACCTCAAATCCCATGGTATCACCACTGGAAGTGCCATAATGGCCATACTGCAATTGCACAGTCACAGGCACGTTTGGTGCTAGATTGATGCGAATGACTGTGTCTTCGGCTTCCCATCCAGGCTGCGCCGTCGAGAGGGCCGTGGAAATTATGGCGCAGAAAAAGCAGCCTTGGGCAGAGTCGAGTAAAATATGCGACTTATCTATAGTTATTTTAGCAACTGACGATCCTGCAGGTAAATTGTACTCCCGAGCAGCCCACGAAAGCAACGAAGGGCCATTTTTGACTGGCGGCCCACTTGCTGGAGCCTGGCTTGGGTCGAGATTGTAGCACACTTTGCATATTTCCTCTAGACTTATGCCTGTAATATCAGACATGTCTGGTCGTGGTTTGAGAGGCGCGAGCGGCTCTTGCTGGTGCTGCAGTTTGGATTGTGAGCTGCCCCTGAGCCGTTCAAACCAGTTCGGTCTTTTGCCATCTTTGGCTTTGCCAGCCCGTGGAAACATGCTAGATGCGCTGCCAACTAGTTAGTTAGCGAGTTAGCTAGTTATGATCATTAGCCGAGAAATACGATTATAATAAACATGCCTCTCTCTGAAAAGACGAGTTCAAAAATGGCCTGGTGTCCCCGCTATATACCAAGCGGCTTCCAATACCCTGAGCTAAACGAGCGAGGCTGGGGCTGAATTTCAGGGGTATCCTGCAGTAGGGGTTCCATTTTACGAGGCCTTCGGTCTTGGGTCTATACTGGGGTGTTGCACCCACGGACGCACGATTCTTTTCATGGTGACATCTAAATCGGCTGATCAGCATTCTATAGATAAAGCAATACTAGTAATACATAGCATGAACGTACAATATAATATGCAAAAAGGTAATCAAACCTTTCCCATTCTCCATATTCCAACAAAGCCACCACCCACAATTCTCTCTCCGACTTTGGGCCGGCAAACCATCACATGCTTGACGGGCTGGTTCTCTCCACCAAGCCCATTCTCTTGTGATGACTGGATGCCACTATCCTCTTTTGCGTAGTGCGTTTGGTTGTCAGTAGCTGAAGTATCAACTAGGCTGTCTAGCGCCTCATTCGCCGGTTCTTCTGCATCATCCCGATTTTTCACGCTTGCCCTTATAACTGCGGGCCGAACATCCCATAGTCTCCCGCCACTAATTCCCATTCCAAGTTCCACCGACTTTGTTAAGACAAGAGGCAGATGCTGGTCTTTAATTAGTTGAACGCAATCCCCAATTTGGGTGATGCTTGGCGTAAAAACTGCCAGTACTCCATCAGTCTTAAGAACACGCGCAACTTCAGGAATGCGCTTTTCTGCTGATGGCATGTCTAGTAGTGCGTATGATAGGAACGGCTTTAACTTTTCTCCGGGGGGAAGTTTAGAGCTTCGGCTTTCAATCTGGTGCTGAATCCAACCCTCTGCGCTTGAAACGTAAAAATCTACACTCCCGGTGTAAATGCCTCTTCTAAAACCGCGGACCACTTTCTCGGCATGAGCTGACACCTTGGGTGAAATTTCGATTGTGTGAAGAATTGCATTGCGCTTAGCCCTCCATGCATCCCAGTTTTTCTGTTTGATACTCTCCTCCTCTGTTACTTCGGCTGTGTCCTGAGCTTGACTCTGTGGGTCCAGAATTGTCCGTTGTGTAGCTTGTGGAATGGGCGGCGGGCAAGTATTTGCTCCATTTATAGCTCTTGCAAGATGTAGCGTCAGGGAACCATGGCCTGTCCCAGCTTCTAGAATCTCTAGAGGTTCACCATGTTGTTCGTCTCCGGATGGAGGTGGTGTGTGGATATCTAGGAGCGAAACTATTAAGCTCGCATCCGCCGCATACACCTACTAGCAGCGTTCGTCAGTTATACGTATATCTCCACATAGAGGTAAATGACAACTTTCTTTCGGTGAGAGCTTTACCGGAGTGACAAGTCGCCGGGTTAGGGACACATATTCATCGAGGGTTGGTTGAGTTATTCGGAAATCGCCACGACCTATAGAAATCGACAGTTGTTAGCAGCCCAAGCCAGACTACATTCTTCTGACAAACAATTGCTTGAATCGATACCATTATGTGTCCGTACAACGTCTCTAGCGCTTTTACCAATGATATGGTTATGCTCGATATACCCGCCGCGTACGTCGATTTTTTGGTCTTTCTTAAGCGGTTTCGTCAGGGTCACACCCTTCGTCGTGTTTAATATTACCCTATCACCCTCTTTAAGACCACAGTTAGCATATAGCAAGCACACATCGCCCAGGACATAAATTGAGTACCTTGAAATATCCCAAAGTTAGTGTCAATTGGCCGCGCATGACTTAACAGAGGAGATCTCGAGGTTGCAAAGAGCCGACGAGAAAAAAATGTAACAGATGCCATCAATTTTATATATATATATATATATATATATATATATTGTCTTATATCATATCTTTTCGAGGTGGAGATTTCAATGAGATGCTCTTCCAAAGCTCACGAAGCTCAAGAATTTAGGTAGTCAGGTAGGTGAGTCTAGACTGGACCGGAATTAAAGTTACCCGGCTAATAATAGCGCCGCTCCGAAGTGCCGTCACCGTGATCAATTGATAGCTGTTCGGAAGAAACCTGGTGACGAGAATATTCAGTTAACTATACAATCTACCGGCGGATGAGTTTCTGATACTTTGCTTTTTCCCCTATTGGGATTCGCATAATGAACACGATCTTCGCATTTGCTCTGCTTACACAAACCCTTCATGAAGCGCTGACGAGCTAGATATTTTTTTGATCGCCCCCTAGAACCGCTTCAAGATACAGAAAGGGTGCTGCAGGAAAGATGAACCGCCGAATCGTAAACACTTGCCTCCCTTAGCTTGAAGGCTTGCCATCTTCTAGTTCAGTTAACTAAGAGGGTATTCTAGATCCGAACGATAATCCAGCTCGGCATATTAACAGTCACCGTTGTTGTCTTCGTCGTCATTCTCGATAGCCAGATACGGGTCCTTCCAGCTTCAATACATGACCATTTGCCGTCCCACCACCCGGGCCTTGTTGTTACTGAACTGACAGTTACAACCTGCTCTGCCTTGAATGTCTTTTCAAGCTGCACACTCGATCCTAAAGTATGGCATCGCATAGAAAAAGACCTGTACCTTGGTCAAGGGTGGACTTCGAAGGCATATCTGCATATACAGCGGAAGAAAGGGGATGAGATTCTACCCACAGATAAAATTGTTGTTGATGTGAAAATGGGCCGGCTGGACCCTGGTGCCGGAACTGATAAAAAATGGGAGTCACGACCTGGAGGCATTTGGATACTCAGGTTACCACATTCAACCGACTCGCAAAAATCGATAACATCAGTCGATGTTCTGTTTGGCCCCGACGCTGTCGACCCTCGGCCTGATTGGGAATTAAAAGACATCCCTCTCATGCTAGATTCTAAGAGCGAAGCAAGGCTGACTGTACGGCGAGGACATGCCAGAAAGGTTGAACTACCAGTTCCACGAATTCGGAAAGATGGAAAGTTCAAAATTATGCAAGCAGCAGATTTACATCTGGCTACAGGGCTTGGACATTGTCGGGATCCTATTCCAAAGACTGATGAGGATAAATGTGAGGCGGATCCCCGGACTTTGGAATTTATTGACAGGCTACTGGATGAAGAAAAGCCAGACCTGATAATTCTGAGTGGCGATCAGGTAAATGGTGACACCGCGCCGGATACAGAAACAGCAATTTACAAATTTGCTGATCTATTCATCAAACATAAAATCCCTTATGCTGCTATTTTTGGGAACCATGACGATGAAGGAAACCTGGATCGCCGCACGCAGATGGACCTTATGCAACGCCTACCTTACAGCCTTTCCAAACCGGGACCTGAAGAAATAGATGGTGTTGGCAACTATGTCGTGGAAGTCCTCGGAAAAGGGTCCTCTTCTGCATCAGCCTTGACACTTTATCTCGTGGATACCCATAAATATACCCCAGATGAGAGAAAGTACCCGGGATACGATTGGCTGAAGCCAAGCCAGATAAAGTGGTTCAAGTCAACCGCCGAGGGACTTCGAACTGCGCATAAAAAATACACGCACATCCACATGAACTTGGCATTCATTCATATACCATTACCGGAATATCGTAACACTGCCAATTTCTTTACCGGGAACTGGACTGAGCCGCCAACCGCGCCTACTTATAATTCTGGCTTTAAAGACGCATTGATAGAGGAGAATGTGTTACTTGTCAGCTGTGGACAGTAAGCAAAACCTAACCTTTTCAACAGCGTAGTTTGAGGACATCACTCTTGGAAACTTACACTAACTCTTCATTTTAGTGACCATGTAAATGACTATTGTATGCTTGAGAAGGATAAAAATGGAAAACCAGCATTATGGATGTGCTACGGTGGTGGTGCTGGTTTTGGCGGATATGGCGGATACAATGATTATATCCGTCGCATCAGGTTCTTCGATATTGATATGAATGAAGCCAGGATCATGTCATACAAGCGTCTTGAATGGGGGAATACCAAAGAACGAATCGATGAAGCTATGCTAGTCGATGCTGGCAGAGCGGTAGGACCAACCAACTAACCCCCAATCCTAACCTGGTCGTCCTAGATAAATTTTGTTTGTGGTTGGTATGATATCTTCCCTCCTTAGCTTTCCTCCTTCCTCTATCAGACCTCTCGTTAAAATTTTCATTACCAGCAACACTTTCGGCTTCTGATACATATATTCTGCGTTTTTTATGTGTTATTATATATAAATTCCCTTTCGAGTTTTTGTTGGCGCGAGGGACTTGTTATATCATTGTTTGTTGATTGGGATTACTGCTCGGTGCCTTGGGGATATGGGATCACGCCAATGATGATGTTACTTGTTTAGAAGTTAATATTACTACTTTATGCTCGTTAGACGTGTTTAATCAAGGTAGCCATGTTGGTACTGTGCTCGTATGGCGCAATTGTGGATTGACGTGTTCTAATATTTATAACTGTGTGTTGGATTTATACCTTGAACACAATTACCACCACTTTTCATATAACACTCTTCTCCTTGTTTTGTCGTCTTCGTTGCCAATGAACGTCTCCAATTCCTTAACAAACTCATCAGTCATTATTGGCGGACCACAAACGTAGCATATCGTACCACTCCTTAGCTCGTCACTTTCGCCCACAGCTTTGTGTAGGTCGCCTGCTTCAATGCGTCGGGAATGAACCGTTATATGCTTGTCTGTATCCAGTATATTGGAGTGAAAATCAACCTTATTACCTCCTCTATTTTCCAAGTATGAATTTGTGAGGAACAGTTGCAAGTCGAGAGGATCAGTATTATCTTTCGCTCGGTTCCAGTCGCGACTGATTTGCTGAAGACGGTCTAGAAATAAAATTTTAGATGGCCTATCGGTGGCCAAAATATTCACGACTTCACCCGGCATTGCCATGTTAATAGGAGTGGACGACGAAGGGATCCTAGTCGAATATAGTAGATGAAGCCTTGCAGATGGTAGTAGGCAAGATCTCGTCCGGTGAATATAGGAAATCATTGATATGAGTGGGCTAATACAGTAAGTTAGTCAAAAGTTCTGCGACAAGACTATTTATATATGACAAAGACCTAACAGGACTCTCTTTGAATCGACGGGAGGAGATAGTAAAGGGGTCGTACTTGATACCAACGCCACCAGCCACAAACACGATGTTCTTGATCTCATCTAATGCCATACCATTTGGTGGCGGCCATACAAACCGGCCGCCAATCCTAACTTTGACATAGGCACCTAATATTTGCTCTATAGGCTGCCAAAACCACTTAGCAGCTGGGTTACTAGGTGAATATTGGACAGCTAGTTCAACATATGGCTGATGTTTATCATTTCCATCTGCAGCTATATCAATGTCTCCTTGAGTAGAAGCATCCTGGGGAGTGGAAGTTATTGTAAAACCCCCAGCATGTTTAATGTTTGGTATATGAACGTCAAGCCACTGGCCGGGTAAAAATTCCAAAGGCGGCTGCTGATTATACGTCAACTAGATATAATGTATCAAAGGTCAGTACGGTTGTCCGAGCTCCTAGGTATACGTATTTCTCAATCTACGGCAGATGGGAAACGTTGACAGAAACTCTTAAAGGCAGGTATTTCGGTAAATTTCGTGGTAGGGCCGCATACGTTCTCTGAATTATCTTTAGACCAATCAAGTGAGGTACAGCCACAAAAATTATTAAATCGGATAAGTCGAATGGTTGGGTTGACCTGGGATATATAGGACACCCTCAGCTTATAGAGGGAGTTCTGTCGAGGCTCTGTTGCTGTCCGAAGCTCGTGTGGTTTACTGCCCTGAGCTGACATGGTGGAATAGCTTCTATAAGTACAATAACGGGCAGCAGAATACCTTGAGGAGCAGCTTCGCAAGAATATCATGTCTCTGGACAAGCATAAGAACGACAATGCATTTACTCCATCATATGCATGTGCTTCGAGTCGACGGGAGGTTATCGCACTCAGGTTAGGTAGCTTTAAGGTTTCGCCCCAATTCGGCCCGAAGTTCTGATTATATAAGAAAACCTTACTGGAGTGGATTAACTTTAATACCCATTTAGCTATTTTTAGACCAAAGTATATACTTCTAAGTTACTTTCGACAACAAACGACGCGGACATCAAGAGACAGCCGGGGGAAGATGACAGAAACCAACATTTAATAGAATGGGTTGATGTGCGAGCTCTGGGTCTCGTCTTAGCGCCGGGCGGTGCTTTGAGGTGGGGAAATGGCCCTCGTTCGGCCCCAGATGCAAGGTTTCAATCACATCGCTTTGCTAGCGTGTGATGAGGGTGCAGGAAACCCCGGTTCGAGCATCATCATTGGTGGGAGCCGGGTGCAGTCATCACATCAATAAGACTGCATGTCAAGGATTTGCAACTTCCGCTGCAAGAGCCAACCAAAGCGCGAAGGACAGGCCCGGGAAAAATGGGCGCTTACATCAAAGGGATCTCGCGACGTCAAGTCGGCCTCCGCTCATCTTCTTCCTTTCAACCTCATCGTCTCGCTTCAGCTGTCGCATCGCAGACTCGAGAAGTCTCCCACACCACATAAAGTCGAGAGAATTAGCCTTCAACTCCTTTTCTCATCGTCGATACCACCAGGCCAGCCCCCTCTTTTGGGCCAACGGATTCTCTGCTTTCCGCCGCTTGTCAGAGCCATTCAGAGAGATGCAGCTTTGAGGAAGAAACAAGCTGTTTAAGAGCTGTTGCGCAATTATATTCTGTTGTCGACAGCACTTTCCCTGTGACTGATAATAGTCTGCAAGCATTGCGCACTCTGCCTGGACATCATCGCAATAATGGGTGGAATTGGGTGTTTCTGGCCTCGAAATTACTGGTCCCCCTTAGCGTTCAAAATACTTGTGGCCTGCGAACTTCCTTTGTCCATCGGGATTCTAACGCTTACTGGTATTGCGGCCCCTGACCTGTATAGAACAAAGCTCTGGCAAGATGGAGCAGATAATGGCTTCAACAGCTCTCCAGACGAAAAAGTATACGCTTTTGCCAACTACAGACCATACACCATCCCCAGGCCGTGGAGTCCCTTGTACGTACACATGGACAATATCTCCCGATAAATTTATCTACTAACATTTTTCCGTTATTGCTGAATAGTACCACCAATTTTAACCTCGTCATCACTGTCCTCAGTTTATTCTTCTTGCTCACGAAAACGCCCATGTTTGTGATGCACGTATTCTACCCGCCGCTTTCGATGATAGTTCACGGTATTTGTGTCTTGCTCTATTCAATAGGTGCGGCTTTCCAAGCTGCGAGCGACACGACCGACCCCAAACATCCGCAAAACGGACCCCCATGGTACATTACGAAGAACTGCAATGTGGCATCGCTTCATACAAACGTCAACTACTGTAAACAAGCTAAAGCGACATTTGCCCTCATGATTGTCATGATGTTTGTTATCCTCTTATATCTCGCATTCTACCCGATCAACTAACGTGATCTCATTCTATGTAGATTCATTTTCACCTGCCAACTTATCTTGGCTGCAGTTTCTTGCTTCCCAACAGAAGAAGACCGCGAAAAGAAGAGAATAAAAGAAGAACGAAAGTCGACACTGGCAGAACTCAAATCGATGAAATCACCACTCAATCCAGATGGGAAGATGACATTCCCGCTCACAACACCACGAACCACCGCTTTTAATAAACTAGAGGGGAACTCGGACCTGCCCCTGCGCGACCGATCCAATAGCTATTCAACGATGCCACATGAGGAAGAGACCCATGGAATGTTTAAGCAGCCGGAGCAACCTGAAGCGCAGATGTACTTCCCACCACCACCCCAAGCGGCGACAAAGGGCAAAGCATAGAATGTAAACGAGATGGCCGTTCCATCTACCGCCAACACTTTATATCCTATACCTAAAATAGTCTCACCCCGGCATATTCCACTCTGTTGTGTTTCGGCAGAGAGCCTTTTTTCAGTTTTCTATATACCCCATATATACATGTGTGTTTCTTTGATTGAGCTTTTGACGTCGCAATCACTATGTTCCGTCTTATGGTTATTTCCTATTTTCCCGGGCACTTTCTCCCCTGGTCGATTGCTTAATATGTCATTTCCAAACTCTACTAGCGGCGAATCTATTTATTTTCCATGGAAATGTACTCTGGATTAGTGGGAGCGATACTCGAAACTTTAGTCCTAATCAAATATTTCCTTTATATAGATATCTGCTACTTATCCGGCAGTGGCTGCGTAGTAAACATTTAGATACTTTCCTTTGAAATGAAACTAAGAAGGGGATGTTGTTAGATTGAACGAAAAAAACATACATATGTATCCCAGCTCAAGCAACAATAGTTGAGTTAGGCCATCAAGCCCCATTCTTTGGATCAGCAAATATGTTATGCAAAATCTGGCACCGACGATTGACTTCCCATGGATCTTTTTCCTTTTTCCATCCGTCAAGGGTAACATTGAAGATAGATTCACCATTCCCATATGTCGGAAAGTCTATAAGGCTAGGAAATTTTCTTAAATTCTTTCCGCCGGTAATATATCGCCGCACATGTTCTTGGAATCCCCTTGCGAGGTCAACATCAGTGACCGGAGTTGTGGTATTATCTTGGTAAAAATAATCTAATGAATATTGGATTAGTTTCTGGCTTCGGCGTATTTGGAAGGAAGTAATGTTGGAACATGGACCACAGGGCCATAGGACAAAAAGGCTTTA
This sequence comes from Trichophyton benhamiae CBS 112371, assembly GCF_000151125.1. Classification (NCBI taxonomy): domain Eukaryota; kingdom Fungi; phylum Ascomycota; class Eurotiomycetes; order Onygenales; family Arthrodermataceae; genus Trichophyton; species Trichophyton benhamiae. Next base: position 433,419 of record NW_003315102.1, read on the forward strand.
TGCCCCGTGTCCATAACGGAACATGAGCCTACAGACACAAGAGGATGACTAGTTAATCCTGACAAGTAATACTCACAACTTTGGTCTAGCGCATGAATTGCTGGTGGAACAGACATAACATATCTCTGGGCCTTGGGAGCATATGCCTTTGCGGTATAATATGCGTTGCAGGCGTATGTTATATCAGTCACCCAATCCCAGCCCAGTTTAGCAGGGAGATCCGCAGGGTATGTATAGAGTGACTGTATCTTCTGGATCGTCTCGTCAGAGGCATGAGGAATTGTTCCACGAACTAGATAAGGGAATATCTCTGGCATATGGTCTGGCGGTGCCTGCCCTAGACCTTCAAGGGCCATATTGCTAGCCGCAATTCGTGAAACCCTCCTGTTATAGACTCCTCTTTGTAAGACTGTCAAAACAAGATCAGTGATATAATCACCATCCACGACGGGTGTAAATCCAGGACCAGGGCCTAAGGCACCAGTCTTGCCGTCTGTTACATTGACGAGGAGGTATTCGTTTGCTTTAAATAGGTCCTCCTCTGACAGCTTCCTCAGGCAGTCAGCAGAATCACAGTTCGATGCCTTGAGAACAGAGTCGAAAACCGCCTGCCGGCGACTTGGATCTTTGCGCGGCCAGATAGCTGGGGATGCGATGAATGCCTGTGCCTTGATTTAGTTGAATGATCATACATCTATATATTTCTACCAAAAAAATACCTTATCGAAGGGAAGATCTTCTTTGCCGTCTTTGGCAATAAGTAAAAGATCCAGCATCCCGGCACCGGCACTCTCTCCGAACGCTGTGATTCTTCGCGGATCACCACCGAACTTTGATATGTATTTACGGGTCCATTGCAGTGCTGCTAGTGTGTCATGCAGCCCGACATTGGCTTCTGTATCTTCGGATGGAGAGGAACTCCAACCGTATAGCCCCATTCTAGGAAAGTGACTTAGAAAATATAGTCATTGAAAAGTTATAGCTAACATACCTGTAGTTACTTGCAACGTAAATGAACTTCTGGGTCGCGGGGTCCATGTCCTCGAAGAGACCGCTTCCATCTCCACTGATCTTGTGGAGGTCCTTGCTTCCATAGGCATATCCACTGCCGTGAATCCAGTGAACCACTGGAACACTATCACCCTCCTTAACCCCTTCAGGAACCCTAACGTTGAGGAACAAGCAGTCCTCCTGTCCCCACGATCTTGACGGGAGGCCCTGTGGCGGAAATATGTTGGGAATAGCGCTTACACAGTCTGTTGCAAACATGGGAGCAGAACCGTTCTTGACCCCATGCTCTCTTGGTGGAGGAGTTTTCGGGCGCCTGAATCTCAAGGCTCCGACGGGGGGCTGAGCAAACCGGATGTTGTTGTAGTTTGCATACTTGAGGCCGTTGGAGGTCACATTGATGTATGTTGCAACATGGGTGGCATATCCCAGGTTTACTGGGGGGAAAGAAGCAACATCTTGGTGCGGATATCCAGCTGTGGCTGGAAGGTAGAGGATAGCGAGTGACAAAACACAGCTTGCGCTTGGAATCAACATCTTGCTCGAGCTTGGATATTTGTAATAGCAGTAGAGAAGTTATATGCAGGAAAGAGAGGAGATTGCCATATATATAGCTGGCCCTCCCATCCTGGGTATCATATATATCCATGCTCTCCGTAGCGATGCGAAAGGGGATCTAGCCTTGCCCACAGCATCCCCCATGCTAGTCTGCGTGGCTGTGGACCGCGCGGTTGATACGAAGGAAAGGATCAAAATCACGTATTGAACCGCCAGGAGGGTTTCTCGAGATGTTTCCACAGCAATTATAGGGATGCGGAATGGCCGGATATAACATTTTTGGGGCTGTCATCAGGCGTATCCCAACTTTGTAGCCTGGAGTCACTCCCAGAGTTCGGGGTGAAGATGACACGACAGAGCCAGGGACGATTCTCAGGAGACATGGTAGCTAAACAAAATTCTATTTTTGGATCTGGTTTGGTTTGATATGGAGAAGGGCTGTAGTTGTTTGTTGAACTGTTGAACTAATCATTGTGAACGAAGGTTGTCTGTAGAAAGCTGGCGGAATACGAGAACTGGTGAATCCACAGCAACAGCTAGTTAGTTAACGTTAGTTAACCAGATAGCACAATATAGCCAACGGCTGCACGAGTTTATTGTCGATTCAAATATTTAATTACCGGACTTACTCGCGGTGCTGCTAGTAACCAAGTCCTCTTTACATTCACTCTCAGGAGTTGAACTTATTGCTGTCTGCTTTTGACAGAGAACCTATACGGTTCGTTGAGTTGAAGTTATGAGCATTTGAACAGTCGACATAGCCTCAAAGGATTGGCTATGAAGCTACAAGTAATCAGACAAGAGACACAGGTTTGGCACTGGAGACTAGGCAGTGCAGTATCAAGTCCTGGGCGGCCCAATAGAGGTATTATAAATAGTACTTCTTATACACACATTAGTTAAGGACATGCTCTTCCTTCTTTAGCCCACGGCCTGGCTTCTCCCCCTTAAACCTGCTCTCCCCTAGCTTACTCTCTCCTTAGAGGCTATTCCCTAGCTCAAGCACTTCTTCATGCCAATGGGATCAAGGCATCTACAACGTCCAGGGGAAAGCATATAGAAAACAAGCCAATATTATCGGTATTGAACCAGCTGACAACTGGGCAGAAGTGGATAATGTTTGGTTAGAGAACTATGTTCAGGCATGGCTAGCAGGTAGTCGTTAGGCTAAACGGAAATACGTATACGCAAATATATGCAAACCAACAAGATACAACAAAAAGAAATCGAGACAAGCTTGAACGCAAGAGCCTTAAGAACCGAGGGGATATCATAACCCGTTGTCCACCGTTTGGAGAGGTACATAGCCTTCTTCTTCGGTGGGTGTCCTTCCTCTTCCAAAAGCTCGCGATATATATTGGAAGGCACCGGCCAAATTATTCTCAGCAGGGGATACCGGAGATGCGAAAGGAGATTTCTTCCACCACTTCCCAACTTTCCCGTACGCCTGGCCAGTGGAATCTATCAAACCTTCATCAACTTCTCTCTCCAAGCGTTCAATCTTAAGCCAGCTAGGTCGTCTCCAGAACTTTAGAAGCAAGCTGCTAACAACCACGCTGACACTCGAAGCTGCCATAGCCGCACCGGCAGCCATGGGATGGAGAGACACACCACCGAAGGGCAAGAAAAGCCCCATTGCGAATGGTATACCGATAGCATTATACACGCAAGCCCAAAGGAGGTTGAGCTTGATACGGTTGAAGATGGATATTGACAGACAGAGACTTGCGGGTACTGAAAGTAGATCCTCTGGCCGCATAAGCACAATGTCGGCTGCCTCCATGGCAACTTCTGTACCGGACGAGAGAGCGATCCCGACTGAGGCAGTGGCCAGAGCAGGCGAGTCGTTGATGCCGTCTCCAACCATAGCAATAGGGTATTCAGGGGTTTGAAGTTTGCTTATAATAGCCTGTTTCTCTAGAGGGCTGATGGAAGCATGGATTGAGCCCGATGGGATACCAACTTCATTGGCAACAGCGAGTGCAGTATTGTAAGTGTCTCCTGTTACAAGGGAGGTCGTAAGGCCCATGCGGTGAAGAGCTGCAATAGCGGCTTTCGCAGAAGGCTTGATAGAATCCTGTATCCAGAGCGTTCCAGAGTACTGGCCATTGATGGCAACATGGATTACTGTTGCTGTCTTCAGTGCCTCTGATTTTGATTTTTGTTTTTTAACATCTGAATCGGAGGAGTCTGGAATTTTGATTCCCTTAGAGCGCATAAAAACGGCGTTTCCAATGTGGCTTGTATATCGTTGGCGTTCAGGGCCAGAGGTAGGCTCAACGGTGGCAGAGACACCCTTACCAACTATAGCTTCAAAATCAACCACAGCACCATTAAGGGGGCCATCGTCTGAAACTCCTGATTCAGACTTGGCTTTTGAAACTATGGTTTTGCCAATAGGGTGTTCACTCGTCATTTCGGTCAATCCTACAATAAGCCACCATAACTGGCGTCGCCATTCGTTTGTAGACCATGTAGGTTCCATTTTGGCCTCTGCAACACTTGTCTTCCCCATAGTTACGGTTCCAGTCTTATCAAATATAACGTGTTTGATTTTTGTGGCCGCTTCCAGCGCTGCGCCACCCTTGACTAGGATACCATGTTCAGCTCCAACGCCAGTTCCAACCATGACCGCAGTTGGAGTACTGAGACCGAGCGCACAGGGGCATGCAAAGACAATGACGGATATACAGATCTTTAAACATACCATCAATGTTCCCCCACTACCTTCGACCAGGAAGATTTTGGGTGGGTGAGGGAGGAGGTGGCTCAGTATCATCCATCCGATAAACGTCACGAAGCCCAGGGTAATAATTGTGGGGACAAAGTACCCGGCAACGGTATCTGCCATTCTCTGTATGGGAGCACGATTCGTCTGTGCCTCTTGAACCAGCTTGACAATTTGGCTCAATTGGGTATCTCGACCAGCTCTTGTTACCTGAAAATCTGCCCATCCGGTACCGTTGACTGTGCCGGCGATTACATGGTGACCTGTAGTTTTGATAATAGGAATGGCTTCACCTGTCACCATGCTCTCATCGACATACATCTCACCACGAATGACGACGCCATCAGCGGCTATCTTATCACCTGGACGGATGCATACGATATCGCCAACCTGTATGAGCTCGGTAGGTATTATCTTTTGGCCGGAGTGAATGGCTGCTGAAGTTATATCGGGCTTATCCGCCGACATGGAATTACATGATTTCTTCCAACTCTCTGCCGCCTTCTCCGCAGCAACAGGGTCATCATAGATTGTTGCCATCGAAGGGGTAAGAGACATGAGCCGTGAGAGGGCGCGTGAGGTGTGCCCCTTAGCTCTGTTTTCCAGCCATCGTCCCAGAGTGATAAATGTAATAAGCATCGTGCTGGTTTCAAAAACAGTGCTAGGCTTGCTATGTGGTGATAGAAGCACAGAAACGAGCATTGCTAAGATACTGAAAGAAAAGGCGAGTGAGGTGCTAAGCATGATCAGAACATCCATGGTCGGCGAACGGTGCCTTAGCGACTTAAAAGCTGCCCGATAGAATCGCAGACCAATGCCGAATTGGACGGGTATCGTAAGGAACATACAGGCGACATCTCCAAGGAATAATCCGGGAATTAGTTCCACACTACCAAAGTCAAGGAAGTGTAGATACATGGGGAATATCATGCTTATTAACATGACTGGTATGGCGAATGACAATGAAAGGAGAAAGGCCCTTCTCCATTCATGTATCTCCCTTGTCTTTGCGAGGGACTCAAGTTGGGCGTTGTTATCATCGGATTCTGTAAGTAGAGCATTGTAGCCGGCGTCCTCAAACACTTTGGCTACAGCCCGGATCCCTACTTGCGAGGGATTGAAGGACACCGAAGCTTGTGAACTTGAGAGCCGAACGCTAGCAGACAAAATGCCTGGCGTGTTGAGGAGAATATCCTCCAAGGCTGCTGCCGAAGCGGCGTCGGTAAGCCCGTATACGTTAAAGTTGAGAGGCGTAGAAGACGTTGAATTGATGGAGGTGTCTGACTCAGAGAACAGAATTCGCGCGTCAAATCCTGCATCCTCGATAGCCTCCGATATTTTCAATGCTGGGAGAATGGATGGGTCATGTACTATGACCGCACGCTCTGCTAGCAGGCTTATGTTGAAACGGATTAGACCAGGCAGCCCTGCTACAGCATTCTCTACGGCAGAGGTACAGGCACCACATGTCATTCCTTCAATAGACACTGTAGACTTCATTTGCGCAGACGATTTCACAGATAGCATGGCTCTAGCGGAGTCCGGATCGGAGGTTTTAGATTCTATGACGCTTGCATCAAAACCTCGATCCTCAATAATCTCTGCGATCTGTTCCACCGTGATAATCGAGGGGTCATGCACAACAACAGCCCTTTCTGAGAGTAGAGATACTGTCGCCGATTCGACTCCTGGGACATCAGTGAACCCTCCCTCGACAGCGGACGTACAAGCACCACAGGTCATTCCTTGAACAGAAAGGGTTGTCGTGCACTGTGATGGTATAGATTCCTTTGTTGGCTTGCCATTTTCTTTTCTGGGTATATTCGTACTCAAAACCTCAGCATCGAAACCGCGATCTTCGATTATCTCCGCAGCCTTCTCGGCAGATAGAACTTCTGGATCGTGTTGTACCACCGCCCTTCCCATCATCAAACTGACCGAGACCTCCCCGGCTCCGTCAACCCCCTGAAATGCCGATTCTACCGCCGATGTACAAGCGCCGCATGTCATTCCATCAACTTTGATGGTGGTGGTTGTCATATGGGCTGCTTCGGCGGGCACTGACGGTGTACCGCTGCCTGGTGCAGGCGGTATAGATGGTGCCATGGTTTGCAAGGTCGCGGATAATGCCTAACTCAGGTTCATAGGGAGAAATGCTGAAAGAGTTAGGCTGGAGGAAGCAGCCGGATCGTTTACGGAGCGTTAAGAGGTATGGGACCAGCCAACCGCCGAAAGTGTGGTCGTCCGGATCAACCAGAGACACCAGTGATTGTTGTATGTAGAAGCGGAGGAGAGAAGGGGATCGACTCAATATCCTCAGATATCATGCGAATAGCGTGCCATGACTGCGCAAGGAAGACAAGCAAAACGCCCGAAATAAAAAGGTGAAGTCGCTGGCTGGCCTTGCGAAGAGGAAGCGCGGCGCAGTTTTAATTCACATCAATGACGAGAGCGACTGCTGACTCAGCATCCGGACTGCCTTTGTTCTTTTTTTTCTTTTTGACTGCCGAGATGCAGAACTGCGGTACAACGCTCAAGGTTTGATCCCGGGAGGAAGAAGAAAAGAGGAGACGATGTTGATGGCGCCGGGCGGGCCGGAAGAGGCGGACGAAGGACAGCGACAGGTCATCGCACCTCATCTCTGATCCCACACACTTCACCCTCACCTTGTCTCGAATTCGGCGCCCGAGAAGGCCAAGTCGCAAGCCCAGAGGACGACTGATGGAACAGGGGGCAGCCAGCGAGAAGACCCCAGTCTGGCCCTTGATTGGGCATCGTCCAGCCAGCTCAGGCAATTCCTTAACTGCGAGCCGTGTAGGGAGTGATACGAGGAACAGAGTTAGGACAGGATGCTGCCCTCTGGCCGGGATTTTTGGGTGGCTGCTAGATGGAAACTGCTCTGGGGGGCTTTGCTTCCCTCGCACTACTCTGCAGCCGTGCCAACGTCGCCCTTTATTTGACCGTTGGCTGTCTCGATGGGCCCTCAGCGTTCAAAATAACATATCACTGCTCAAGGTGAAGCGCTGTTTGATCTGCACCGGACGTTTTAGTTATCCATAGTTATATTAGTAAGCGCCGAAAATAAGATCTTACAGAGTTCTCCATAATGGAATATGGAGGATTGATAACGACGATAAGAGTCGGTTAACTGCTCGTACGGAGAATCTCTTAGAATGATAATGAGGGTAGCGCCATCCTTCATCCCTCAAATAGAGTACTCCGTACTCCGTATTCCGTACTAATAGTAATACTTCGTTCCAACTCAGTACAGCCACGATATCCCGATAGACCCGGACACAGCCAGTGGGGTCCAACCTACGAAGTGCCTAGCTCCCCATGTTTCCACTGGGCCATTTTTTGAAGAGCTGCATGTCCGCCACTTGTACTCCGTAGGGTAGGACTCGATGCTTAAAGGAAGAGAATGAACGCTGTAGATAGATGTGCTCGGCATCGATATCATAGGGGTTTACATAGAATTTCGGATTCCAGTTGGTCGATAAATGCTTGTTTCGGGCCAATCAGAAGCGGGAATAAAGATAGATTCCAGCCACTCAGATTAGTCAAAGTGGGTCTATGGAGACTGACATATCACGTGATGCGTCCAGAGCTCCCGCCGTGACTTCATAAGACCAAGAGCAAGATGAGCATATACAACAACCTGAACTGCTTCACTTGATAGCGAGCGAATAGCAGATTTCCCGGTGACTGCGAGCGTGGTTGTATCCGTGTTTCTGGCAGCAATTAGTACACGCATCAAGAACTGTGCGTCTCCTTCTGGCGGGCTGATTTTTACTATCATTCTATACGCTATTTTAAATCAACCATGGATCAGTCACAGAAGCAGGCGCTGGAAGCATTGCAGCCGTTTATTCATCTCGCAAATTCATCAACCACTCACAGCGCGCGGTTTATTGCTAATATCATTACAAATGCTACGTCTGCCCCGAATACCTTCATCTTCGCCGAGTTGCTCGAGACCCAAGCAGTTCAATCATTGGCACGCCCAGATACACCAGAGGAATATCGGTCTTATTTAAAATTACTGGAGATATTTGCTTGGGGCTCATGGGAAGAATACCATGGTGAGATTCTTCTGAACAAATGATACATAAGCCTTCATCCATCCTATAAACACCTGCTAACAGACAGTCTCAAGCAACCCCAAATCTCCCCGCCCTCAGCGAAGCCCAGGCACTCAAACTCCGACTTCTATCTCTCCTCGCCCTCTCTACAACCCATAACCCGCTCACATATCCCATTGTGATGAAATCTCTCTCCCTAAAAGATCATGTGGAGCTTGAATCTCTCGTGACAAAAGCCATATACTCATCTCTTATCACTGCTCGCCTATCACCAACAACAACACCTCCAACCATCAATGTCATTTCAGTGGCCCCTCTCCGCGACGTTCGCCCCCAAGCGGTTGGTGGGATGATATCAATCCTTACAGAGTGGCATGAAAGATGTCAGAAAGCGGTTGAAGGCATTGAGAGCGAGATTAACACAATAAAAGCTGATGCTGCCAGAAGGCGGGCAATGGAGAAGGATCGAGCCTATCGTTTTGAAAAGAGTGAAGGGGGCTGGCACGGGGATGATGATAAAGAAGGCGAGGGAGGGATTGCCTCAAAAGAATCGCGATCTCGAATGTCCTTTAGCAAAGAGGGCTCGCTTGGTGGGACCGCGGCTAATGCTGCAAGACGGCTCTTTGGGGGTGGCAGTTCTTCAAAAGGAAATAAGCGGGAATTCCATGCTACAGGAGGTTATTCGGGTAATGGCCAGGATAGCATGGAAGTAGACCCATCAACCCTTCCGAGATCTATGAAAGTTAAGCTTGAGGCACAGGACGTTTGCTAGATGAACATATTCCGAAACCAGCCATTGGATGATACCGGTATACACTGTTATACACGAGAAATAGAAATAATGACAACGAATACTTTGAATCCCAGCATGTAACTATAGAGTATAAACATTATGTAAAAGGCAGAGACGATAAACTCGAACAAGTCGTAAAAATAATGCACGAAAAAAAAAAAAGAAAGAAAGAAAGAAAAAAAGAAAGAAAGAAAGAAAGAAAGAAAGAAAGAAAAGAAAAGAAAAGAAAAAGAGAAAGAGAAAAGGATACTCCGTACTAAAAAGAGAGAGCGAACAAGAAGGAAAAATAAGAGCAACAACGTGATTTTGGAGGCATGGAAAAGGAGAACGTAGGAAATAGGAGACGCAAAGAGAAATGAGAATCAGAGGAGGGTGGGGACATTATTAAGGGTATCTCAGAGGAGCTCGGATGAAGTTGATGATACTGGGGTAAGCTGAGCAAATATGTAAAATCAAATCATCGCCAGCCACCCAGATAGAAAAGAGTATTTTGCTGCCGTTGTGGCAACATGAGATATCATAAAAACGTAAACGCTAAGGAAACACCATACCTTGCGCCAATGCTGGAGAGGAGAAACGAACATAAATGAAGCCAGTGACAAGACAAATGAGATAATGGATGGAAAGGGAAAACAATGACCGTTGTACCTCCGTAAGTTTAGGAAATCACGAAAGGCTACCACAGGAACGCCGTAGCCGGAGGAAAGATATCAAGGAAAGGCAAGGCAGATACACCAACGGAGAGGGTCGAGAGCCTCTACAGGCGGGTTCCTGGAACGAGGATGAAGAGCAGACAAAGCGCAAGGGCAATGACTACAGCAAGGAGTAAGGAGACCGAGGCTCGCTTGACGAGGAGAGCACGGACATATGGCTCTCTGATGCGTGTCCAGTTCATGAATGTGTACTCGCTTAGTCCAGCGAGCGCAAGAATTGGGTCGATCTTGTACTGGTAGGATGAAAGAAAGTATGCAGCGATTGAGAATGGAAGGATTACCTAGAAAATAAAAAATTAGTAAACAAATTTACCGTGGAATATGAACGTCATTGAAACGTACCCAACAACGAGTGTTTCGTGGGGTATCAGTCAAGATAACAAAGAATCCAGCCCAGAATCCAGCACCAAAGCTGACAAGAGCAATGACTAGACGAGCAAGGATGCTAGGTGGGACCAAGTTGCCGAGTGCCTTAGCCTGAAGGAAGCCAGGGAAAGCATCTCTTTCCATGGCCTGGAAGACGTAATCCTTTGCAGTATCAAAGACTTCGGGGTCATCCCTGCCTTCTTCCTCTATCATATGAACAATATCGTTGACAATACTGTCTGGTAGAACAACCTCGCGCTCAGAACCAGGAAGCAAGTAAGTGTAGAGGATCCTGACAGCACTTGCACGGATATCTGAGCGGGTAACTGTATGGCCTGGAGAGCTTGTCTCGTTGCCGTTGCCATTGCCATTCCCATTGGCATAAGGGTTGCCGTTCAAAGCATTACTGACGCGTCGACCATGGCCAGGAAAAGAGCCTTGTCTTCTCGAATATTCAGACTCCTCGCTGTTTCTGATGGAAGCTGGGCCCTCAGAGCGCAGGAAAGCCGACAGTCGCTGGTCAGAGTCCTCGAGTTCACCGTTGCCATGGCTACGCCCATTGGCGGCACCATTTGCGAAATCTCCGTCGCCTGGAAGGGCACCCCGGTGTCGCTGGGAAGCAGTAGAAGGCCGGCTATCGAATTTCTCGGGTTCTGGGGTCTCGAGGAGGACAGAGCGGCGTAGTTCACGTACGTAGTGACGGCACAGAGACATGTGCTGAGAGACATCAAGCCTGCCAGGGTTCGAGTAGTCATTAGCACCATCGCTCGCACAGCAGAGTCAACAAAGCAGAATAACAAACGAAAAACATACCAGAAATCGAGATAGTCCACAGAGCATTGCTGGTCTCTCATGTAGATGTAGAATGAAAACAGATCAACAGGTGCAAGAGTCCGTCTCCCCAGGACTTCCAGCAGGGTTGGAAGTCTGTTGCGGTACTCATTTTCCAGGAGAGATGGCGCCGACATGACTGCCTAGTACTGAACAGGTCAAAGGGATCCTAGTAAACGGAGTAGAACAGGCTGGATATCTCCAGTCAGGGTGTGAGCCTGTGCAAGATGGGTCTCTTAAGCGATATAAGTTCACGGTGTCTGTGATGAGAATCACACCGGCTGCCAACGGTGAAAATAGCACAGGACAAGAGGGGAGACTGCTCAGGCTCAGGGGGCGCAAGAAAGAGGCCAGAAAAAAGAGAGACAGCCTGCGAGGAGAAAGAAGAACAGCCACCCTCCTAGTTAGAGCAGACAAGCATGTCCTCGCACAGTGAAGCAGCAGAAGCCTGTGAGTATCAGGAGAGTTGCTCCCCTTGCCTGCGAGCGTTGTGGCTTAAAGGAGGTGGACGTCCTGATTGGGCAATCTCGCATTATCTTTCTTCCGCTCAACTAAAATTTTAAACGCTCGGGCCAGTCAGGGGCAAACCAGAGAAAAAGAAAAGAACCATGGATGAGGTGAACCTAAGTACAGCTGGCTGTGACAAAAAGTATATAGAAGATAAAATGTGATAGTGTGACAAGTATGACAAGGGGGTATTGTTGGAGCCCATGGACTCGAGAAAATCGACGGGCGTTATTTGCTCGTACTTAGAAAAAAGATAGCCCAATATCTGCCGCTCATAATAAATCATGCCTTCCTACTCCGCCCTCCCCCCAAAAAAAAACTCCATGAAATCAGGGATGCAAGTTGCTTAGAATTTTACTCTGTACATTAATCATCAAGGTGTTGGTAGGATCAATCAGCCAGATGCTAGGTTGCGTTAGTATAATTTTGCGTTTGTTGTTAGGAATAGGATCAGGGTTACTGTATACGTACCGACCACTCTGGGATATTTCTGATCTGTTGCCACATGAACTTTTCCAGTTTATTCGCACTCTTCGCATAGGGCGTGCTCTCGTTGTTGTATTTGCGGCAGTTGTCGAATATCAGCTTTGCATCCTTGATGAAGTCTTGTGGAGTAGGGTACATGTCCTTTTCGTGCTTCTCTTCCATTGTTGAAAGGTCCATGGGCTCTGTGATGACCTCATAGTAATCTGGAACTTCATCCCGGTTGACAGGCTGAGCAAAGGGCCACGCTGCACTATGGTTCTGCATGTCGTTGAGGAGATGTAGGAGTTGGTTGTAATTAGGGCCGTGTCTTGGCTGGCGGGCGAGCTCGTCCATATCTGGTGACCATCCAGACTCCTTAATAGCCGGGATGCTTAAAGGATCGATCTCCACTACCCCGTTCTTCCATTCCTTGGGCGGTTGGTGAACAATATGTGACTTGCTAAAGGCGCGGATCTTGGCGTACACGGCCTCTTTCTGCTTAAGCACCATACGACCGGCTTCTAGATAGCGTATCTTAGGAAGCATAGAGCACTGCATAATGGTACCTCCTTCGTAATCCTTTATATATCCCATCCATATGGACTTTTCAAGGCTGATCTCTTTGGTGAAGCCCTGCTTCTTGAAGTAGCCAATTGCATAGTTATCCGCATAGGTTAGGAAGTGCATTACGTCTGAGGTCGCCTTAACATAATCCTATTAATCAACACAGTTTAGCACTGATCCATAAAATCACTGGGTGGAAATAGATAGATTGTACCCACTTTCAGATGAGACATGAGGTGTGCTCCATACCCCTTAACCTGCTGGTCTGACGAAATAGCACAGAACACAATCTCAGCGAACTTGCGTCCGTGGAATGGCCGGTAGGTTATTCCACTACAACCGGTATCAGCCTTCGCCACTGTCACTCCATCCAATCCCAAAACACACTTACCCAACAACTTCCAATGGGTGCTTGACAATAGCAATAGACAAATGCGTTCGGTCGTAGACAAGCCGGGCTATATAATCCTTGGGCATCTTAGGGAGTTGTTTCTGGAATATGCATTTGAGGCCTGTGAGGATGATGAAGCTCTCCCGGGACGAGTCATTGTTAACGACACGGAATTCGATCTTTCCTTCTCTCTCTTCTAAAACAGCAGGCTATAAACAATACGTAAAAACTCAAGTCAGCCATAGGGTTCTGCCAAAAGCCGGTAACTCATTAGGTCATGACAGACCTTCTCGGCGTATGGAACGAGCTTCACTTTCTCTGCATCTGTCTCCTCCTAGTAATTAGTTAGCTCATGATCTTTCATATAGGGTTGTTGCGCTCTATTTGTCAGACGTTGCACACCTGGTCGTGTGTTTCTGGAGATTCCGTCCTGGCTTTCTTGATGTTCGCCTTGGAGTCCGGTGTGGTGGCTTCCTCCGAAGCCTTTCGCTTTGCGCCTAAGAAATTGAAAAGGATGTCAGTCGACCATATTGATATGAACATAGCATTGGGAAACCCACGATCAACTACCACTGGCGCCATGTTTTGGAATTTTGCGAATCTGCGGCTTCCCACCAGCTACAGCATCCTGCGATGTCGTCAGTCGCAGAGCTGCAGGTCCGCGCGCCAAGTGCGGGTGGCGCCTCTCGGCTAATAGTTTATCCGCAACTCCCTCGCGCTAACCTAATCTAGCAAACCTACTAGCTGTCAAGACTCTTAAATCAACATCAAAAGCCAACGTCTACAAAGACCAACGATAGATCCAGCCAGCGGTGCGACAGATAAAGGCAGCAATTGATAATTTAATACTTCCTCTGTGCCCAAACTCTCCATTGTAGCCCTGATGTCTTTGGAGGAGGTCTGGCGCTCTGCAGCTGGGAGCCCTTATCATTCAACCGTACCGACTAATTCCCAACTTCTTCCAGCTATATTACTTTTGTTAGCAGGTATGCTGTGCCCAATTGACTTACTTATACGCATCAAAACTTTATAATCCGCTAATATCTGAATAGGCTTTGTTTTTACTGGAATTTTCGCTTTAAGTATGGCCATTCCCAGCTAACGTTAGCGAATCCTTCTAACAATTTCTAGATCGCTCCGCTCTAAACATCGCTCTCTTGGGAGTTCCAGCTTCATTAGCGTTTGGGTAAGTGATCCTAGCATTGTTAATGAAATCTGAGCACTATCGCTCTAACTACCGTAGATTCGGGTCGGTCTTCATGATCTGCGCAGTGGGGGTGTATGTTTAATAACGTGCCCGCCTCCATTATATGATAATTATCACTCTGTTTCTGCTAGTCATGTTTTGTATTTGGAGTCTTTCTTTCATTTGATTTTTTAAAGATTCCTCAGCTTGTTTACATTACCGCGCCCAACTCAATAGTCGGCATCAACGAGCTGCGTTTGTCTTCCTCAATAGGCCACTGCAATCACGATGGATTTCACTCCTGTGCTTTCTGCCGTCTCAACATCTACAGACCAGCTCTATACCCTCCTTAAATGCATTGGCTTTTCTCGCCAGGCATCCGTTCAAATAACTCCTCAGGGAATTCGGTTCTCGGTCGAGGAGGGGAGAGTAGTTCAAGGACTTGCTTTTCTGGACAAAGCACTCTTCACGAGCTACATTTTCAACGTTCGGAATGTGCACGACGGTGTTACTCAACCCGAAGAAGACGGCGACTTCTTTGATACATCACTATATCCCAGGTTCACCATCTCTCTCTCTGCTCTCCTCGAAACATTGCAGATATTCGGAATTAGCGACTCCTTACAGAGACCAAATCAAATGACCAATCTTGAAAATACTCAAAGCATGCATGCCTTTTCAACCCCTGCTCTAGGAATGAACCGCTCTTGTACCATCGGCTACCGCCGAAAGGGATCTCCACTTTGCATAACCCTAGCTGAAGCTGGCGTCACCACTACATGCGAGTTAACTACCTATGAGGTCGAGGACTCCTCCCAGGACTCTACACCGGGAGAATTTGATATCCCACTCCAACGTGATGCTATAGTCTTCAAAATAATTATGCGCTCTACATGGCTTCATAACGCAATCATTGAGTTGGACTCAACATCACCTACCGTTCTATCGCTCTCGGCATCCCCGAATAAGGCACCATTTTTCGCATTATCTGTATCCGGCGGTCCGTTCAGTGAATCAACTGTTGAATTTGCAATCGATCAGGAATCAGATGGAGTTGACCCGGCATACAAATCATTCAATGAGGATGGAAGCTCCAGGCAGCCCAAGAGAAACAAGCTTGCACCGACCGTCACTGAAACCTTCTTGGTCGAACCCCCTTCGTCAAAATCCCGGATAACGCAACGGTATAGGTTTTCGCTTCTGAAAAAGGCGCTTGGGGCGATGAGTGCATCCAGCAAAGTAAGCATACGTGGAGATAAGCAAGGTGTCTTAAGCCTTCAATTCATGATTGAGCTCAACGATAATGCTAGCACTGATGCATCTGGCCCTTCCACTCAAAGTGCTTCTCGAACAGCCACGGGCAATGTTAGTTTTATTGATTTTCGTTTCGTGCCACTAATTGATGAGGAGGATATAGTTGAAGACTTAGGGGATGGTCTATAAGCGAATGCACGCAGTAATATTTAGACCTAAATCAAGTGGTACCGTTTACCTTCCTATCATTGGCGCTTCAGCCATTTATTTCACATAGCTATCAAAATGCACTTTTTCTTTTTTACGTTTGTCGGCAGCACCCAGTAGGCCAGCATTGTAGGTATGAAGATTACGCTTTCGACCAATTTTAGACAAGGCGAAGGCCAAGATTGACTGTAGTGTTAAAGTCCCATTTATATATTCAGTACTCCAGAGCCAGCTAACAGACGTCACACGAAACCATTCTCAGTAGTGAAAGATCACGGTATCAAAATAACGCATCAGTTAGCTCGTCACATCACCTAGCGAAGCGAGGGGGAAATATTAGTTTCAGCTTGTAAATATGGTGCATTAAAAAGGATTGTGTACAAACCTCTGCAATAGATTGTCTCTCAATGATAGATTTCTGGCGCTCATTTCGTGATACCCTGTAATAGTAATCACAGAAATCACCGCACTGCATGCTTCGAAGAAACTCCTCATCGTGAGTGATGACGATTAACTGGAAGTTTGCCTGCTGCTGACGGGCTCTGATAATTTCGTGCAAGGACTCAGCAAGAGAGCGGATATTATCACGATCAAGGTTGGTAGTTGGTTCGTCAAGCGCAATCAGGCCGCAATTAACACCAAAACATTCAGCCAATGCTAGTCGAATAATAATACTAGCCAGAACCTTCTGACCAGCACTGCAACGCCCTCTCATGTCCATCTCAGCATCCTGTTTGACCATACAAACACGGTAGTTGTAGGATCTGTTCCCTCTTGCACTTTCATTATCAGACCGGATCAAGATGGTATCAACATCCGTTCCCCTGTAAGTCTTTTGCCATAGCTCCCCGATGATACGATTAATTTCTTCCATCTTAAGGCCATGATATTTCATTATGGCCTTGTCTAGAGCTCCCCCGTATCTTCCAAGATCCTCCACTGCAGCTTTGGTGGTTTCAACCTTTATGTGAGCTTCCTTGAATTTAGCTCCAGCGTCCTTGTAGTCCGTATTCCAGTCTGCAAGAAGCTGCATCAATTGATCATCCTTTGATTTCATTTCACCCATTTTGCTCGCCTGCTTCGCTGCAAGGGCGTTGTGTTCCCTAGTGTTTCGTTCAGATTCTTCCTTGAATCTACTCCGATCCACCTCCGCATTTTGGGACTCGAGATCTGCTATCTCGCGGTTCACATTGATAAGAGCCTTAGATTCCTGACGATATCGAAGATTATCCGAGTATTGGCGTTTAGTACTCTCACTATCCTTTAGGCGGGTAGAGATATTGTTGAGTTCACGTGTGAGATCCGTCTGCTCGGCTTCTAAAGTTTTGATCTCGTCTAATATGTTCTGCAGCTCACGCTTGCTACGTTCTAGCTGAGCGGGGCCCCCTCTTTCAATATAATTTGTGATATCTTCACTGGCAAGGTCCAGCTGATGCAGACTATCATTTAGTCCAGAAACCTCTTGTTGCAGTTCCTTTTCTCTTTGCTCACCCCGGGCACTGATATCTTCATACCTTGCTTGGGCTTTGGAAACTTCAGGAACGAGACCCTCGATATCATTGTCAGCATTTTCAATAATTTCTCGCTGCTTCGAGTTTTGATTTCGGTATTCCTCCACCCGAGATACAAGAGTGGCTTTCTTTTCAAGCTCGAAATTGACGTTATCAAGCTCTCTGCGTAGATCACGAAGTTTCAATTCCAATTTCCCAACGTCCACTCGAGATTGATTCAATTCATGAGTCAGTTTACTGGAAATCCGCTTGAGACTGCGAGCTTTTTCACCGAGGGTAGCAATTTCATCTTGAATGTCTTCCAAAGTCCGAGAGGTTCCAGTCTCGTCTTGCTTTGCAGAAAGATCTTGGATCTGAGTTTGGAGTGTCAAAATTTCATTGTTGTATCTCGAGATGGTTGCAACATTCTTCGATAAAGACTCGATGTCTCTTTTAGATTCCACCCTCTGGTCCACAATTCTATCACGTTCTTCCAATTTTGCAAGGACCCCTTCACGTTCAGTCTCTAGACCGGATTGTTCTTTCTTAAGAGCAGGTATATCGGTTCCAGTCAGTCGGATCCATGTCTCATAGAAAGTTCCCACCCCTCGAACATTTTCAAGCTCTGCTTCTCGTGCTTCAATTTCAGCAACCACGTCCTCATCCGTGGCTTTCTTTATTAAGGCTTTCAGTTTGTTTTTAAATATCTGTAGTTCCGACTCTGTCTTAAAAGGGCGAGCACATGTTCGACATACTTTCTTGTCGTTTGCAGCATCTAAACACATGTTTAGGTATTCGCCCAAACCAGCATACTGATCGGCATCTTTCCTAGCCATATCAAGCTCGGTCTGCTTCTGTTTAACGGTATGTGGGTATTCTTCAGGCTCATCTCCAATTGTTTCATTTATCTTCTTCGCTGCATTCTCAACGTCTGCGCTGTGTTGCTGGAGATTTTTCCGCACATTCTTGAGTTTGAAGTCAATGAGTTCAAGTTCTTTACCGGTGCCGTCACGTTCTCGTTCTGCAGCAGTAACTAAGGTAGAGGCCTCTTTGAGTACATCCTGGTATCTTTGTTCAATATTACTTGGACTCCAGGATGAATCAACTAATTTAGAAATCCGGTCTCCGTGGGCACTGGACATGGTCTCAAGGCTGCGTTGTCGATCTTTCAATTCTTTTTTGAGGTGATCTAGTCGGGCCAGGTCACCAGCTTTTTTGGTTCCTTGGATTAACTCAGCGTTTAGCTTGGAGGATTGTTCTTCTAGCAATCGGAGCTCAATATCATTCTTTTGAATGTCACTCTCCCAAGAGGCATTCTTTGCCTTATCCTTTTCCTTTTCCAGATAGTTCTCAGTCTCCTCCATTCTTGCCTCAATTACAGCACGTTTTCCTTCATCAACATCCATCTCATCAATACGGCATTGAATGGTATCTGCCTCTTTATCATTCATGGATATTTGTTTCTTTGCAGCATTTTTCACCTCTTGAAGTGCCGATTTTCGTTGACTGAGCTGATTGAGGAGCGTCTGCGCATCTTTCAGCTGGTTTTGGGCTTCTCGTTTAGCTTTCTCCAGGGCCTGGTTTCGTTCTTTGGTTAATTTTTGAATTCGGTCCATGAAGTCGTTAATCTCCATTTCATCTAAATCACCGTCAAAGCCACGAAAGTTGTTTTGTCGGGCTATATCCTTGATTAGCCTTACTCGCCTCTCCACCTGTCTATCAAACTGAGCTTTATCATTTTCATTCTTCCCGCATTCGGTTTGTTTTAAGCCCAGCTTATGGCGGTTTTGTTCAATGAGTTCTTTCAGATCCATATATTTCTCCTTTAGAGACTCCTCCTGGTTTTGGTATTCTGCTTGTCGTGACTCAAATTGTTCCAACGTTGACCGAAGCCATTCGTCGGATTCATCAACCTCGACAAGATGTTGCTTTAGATTATTGATGCTGGTCTGAATACTCTTGGCTTCAATACGTTTGCCTTCCAATGCACCTAAAATCTCGGCATAGCTTTCAGACTCTTTCCATGCTTTATCCGCAAGATCAGCCACACGTCTCATCTCTTTCGAGAGTTCATGGCTCTCTGCTCTAAGAGCTTCGATTTCTTCTTGGAGTTTGAGAGATCGTTTCTCAGCCTTGGGAGTAGTTTAGTAACGGCACAACACAATGATATTTCAATACAATACTTACACGATCTGCTTTATCTTTGTCATCTCTAGCATGGTTTTCCATAATTTTGTACTTTGCAAGTTCCTCGTTCTGTTTCTTTCGCAATGCTTTGATATTGTCAATGGCCTTGGTATATTTCAAGGCCTCAAATATCTCGTCAAATTTCTTTTTTAACACAGATGGTTCACTCATCGGCCATAAGCTCTCATCTTGATGGCAAAATATGACAGAGTCAAGCACTGCTTTAGAAACGCCTAAGTACTGGGGCATTATTTGATCCAACTCGGCTACACGAGACGAAATTGCTGTTCTTTCACCCTCTTTAATCATCAGGAGTTGACCTTCTAGAGTTTTTTGCTGTCTGGTCAACTTCTTGACAGTGAGCTGAAGGCTTCTTGTGACTACCATTTTGGCAGCCGAGGTGGCCTTGAAAGCCAGCTTAACCTGGGCAAAGACTTCCTTTTCGCCACATAGCTATATAAAAATTTCATGTTATTATTTTTCCCCAAAATCATAGAAGGTTGGAAGAAATACCTTTGGATCATGGATAAACGCGCCACCCTTGCTATTTGGAGGAAGGTCTCCGGTCGTAGCATACTTGAGGCATTCGATAATTGTCTAGCAACAATTAGTTATCAATTAACTCTGGATTTTACCATTTTATCGGGTTAATACCGTCTTCCCTGAGCCATTGTACCCGACAATTAGAGTCAGAGGGGTATGGAACTGTATGGTTTCACTGCGGGTATTGTCGAACGACCGGACCCTGATAGAATTTATCAGTAATGGCATCTTTGCGGTAGAGAATTAGTTCCCATCTTACCCAAGGATGGAGAGTTTGTCAATTTTCGCTATGTCATTAGTTAGCGTATGAACTGAATATATGGCTTCCCCGGCTCATACGTACACCTATACAGCAATCAGTTACAAAGAGCGACAACAGACATAAGGAGAAAGCAAACCGACTTACATTCTGTATTACTGAGCCTTCTGTGGCAAATCGCATAGCTCAGTGTGAACGTTTGATTGACCAGGCAGCTACGCAGCGAGAGCAGCGTTGGAGTTCAAGCAACTCACTAAACGCCCATTACACTAAAAATACACGCGCGCGGCTGAAGCACGTGGTCACGTGCACTTTTAAGTTTATCTCCGTACTTCGGGATCCATGGATTAGGCAACGAAACGCCCACCACAGGATGATATTCGATACCATAATAAATGAAAGGCAATAGTTTCTGTGTTAACTCAGCAAAGCTACAGAAGAATTAAGAATTCCATTTAACTCCATATATACCCTTTTCGTTTGTCGCTAATAAGCCGCCAACTTAACGCCCACTGTGGAAATAAGCTAGTAAAAGTACATGATATTCTGAAGTAGAAGCGAAAGGTCTAAAGTCATTGATCGTTGATCGTTGGTTTATTTTTAGTTTCCCTCTCCAGCCCCTGACGCAGGGTTTACTGGAGTGGTGGTAGCATCCTGACCTGACCCATCCTTTGGTCCAGTGTCCATGATGTCAATGTCACCATCTGCATCAGCCTCTGCATCACCGTCAGGTTCTCCAGGTGCATCTTCATCTAATGTATTATCAGCGGACGCGTCTTGCGCGGCAGGCGCAGCTTCCC
Source organism: Trichophyton benhamiae CBS 112371 (assembly GCF_000151125.1). Taxonomy (NCBI): domain Eukaryota; kingdom Fungi; phylum Ascomycota; class Eurotiomycetes; order Onygenales; family Arthrodermataceae; genus Trichophyton; species Trichophyton benhamiae. The sequence continues at coordinate 454,351 of NW_003315102.1, forward strand.
CGGATGATCCAGGTGGTGGGGAAGACCGAGCCAGCGACATTGTAACACCCTTTCCATTTTGCAGGCCAAGATCCTGAACGCCAAGCACATCAGGACCACGGGCATGAGGTACTTCTTCACTTTCATGATCAAGGACATGAGGTGCATCGGTTTCGGCATCGCCCCCTGCAGAAGGAGTTGCTTGTCCTTGGTTGACATTCCCCATCTGCTGAGGAGCCTGGTTCGAGTTTGGCGGGTTTTCGGCTTGTGTTTGTCCACTAGCTTCTTGCATTATATCGTCATCATCTGAGGATGGTGTAGAGTTGTTGAGCCAGGGAATAGGGGTTAATAATGCGCCTCCAAGAGATTCATCACTGCCGAGGGAGTTGTCATTCAGCATGAAGGCAGTACTCGTAGACCCATTGACGCCATTCGCCAATGATGCATCAAGTATATTATCTGCTGGCAAGGACACTGGTAATGGAAATATGTCTGCCCCGCTAGACACCGAAACCACTCTATCCACGGCTCGTAGGTATGCTGGCAAGGTTTTATAATTTTGTGTGGGTCGCAGAATAAGCTCTGCAAGGCGTTGAACTGTATGGGGGGGCTTTTGAGAAAAGTAGGATCTCAATGTGTATTTAATCGATGACAACTCCGCTATAAGAGGTGGAGGCAACCCATTCGACAGTGGCTGGGAATTTTGTGAGTCCGGTATACGATCTACAGAAGCCGAAGTTTGGGATGAGAAGGATGGAACAGGCGGCCGCTGCGGTGACTGGGCCAAGGACGGAGGAGCATTCTCCTTGTTGCTATTGGGCAGGGACTCGCTGGTGGGCTGCGATTGTGACATGAGGGGGACGGTTTGGATGGTTTCAAAGGAAGCATAGACCGGTATCTGTGGTATCCGGAATTCGTTGTGCACTATCTGCATAGCTGTTAGTGACCCAGCCAATGCCATGAGAAGGGAGTTGAAGTTGCATACATGGTCCAACCTGTCAAGCAGGGGCTCTAGGAGCGCTGGCCATTTCTCACTACACATTGTCTGTTGGCAACCGACGAATAGATTATTATGGCAAGTGAACTCACTACTCCATTTGACCATTTTTCGCGATGAGCTCCAGGACCTCCTCGTCTGCGGAATGAAATATGTTAGTCTCTGATTCCACTCAACTATCGCGTCCCCCTCCGCTGTCTGTCCAAACTCAGCAGAGAGAGCAAAACAGCAAATGTGAACACACCTAGAGACATGGCGTTGGTATATTATCTGTTCCCGAGGCAGGCAACCTCCTTTTGCTGGCTTTCGTGTGCTCTAACGTGTGTCTGGAACCCTTCCCAGCTGCTGCATGAGATAGCGAGGAACATGGCTTGTCAGTTGTAACTCTAAAAGCCGCCCAAGAACGACGCAGAGCCGCCTCACGTGACGAGATAGTGGCCCCATACCTTCTTGGGTTCTCAGATCTAAAAATACTTCTTGCTGCGACTCTCCTGTATATCTTCCTCCCAAACCCCCTTGTCCTTTTATTCGCGTCCCCTCACAGAGTACCGTCAGTTTACATGTTTTCCTTATACTCAATATGGCTATTTGCACACTCGTATATGTAAGTCTATATGTTTGTTATTGTGGCGATGTTTGAAGGAAACGCGCTGGCCAATAAAACTCGAAGAAATATATTCGTAGGATTCAAACTGTTGACAATTCTTGAATTTCTTTAGGTGCTAAGGGGTGCTTCTGATCAGGGATATCCCCGATTTGCTTGCCAGTTGAGGATATATACTTACAGAGTACTGGGCCATTGAGTCTGTCACGTTCAACAACAAGGTGAACTCTAGTTATATGCAAGCTCCTAGAAGCATTGAAAATGTCGAGCGACAAAATGGTGGACGACTCAAACTGGCTTCAGCCTGTACTTGGATCTTATCAGGCTGAAGCAGTCGCCCAATCCTTAGCCCGCGCACAGGAATTTGATCTGATACCGGTTGAGGAGAAAGAAAGGAGGCCTTCCTCATGGACTATCCGTGCAATCATCCGACCTGAAGAGCCATTGTATGCACTTGTCGTGCATCATACCATTACCTCAATGTGCAAAGGGGAGGTTGCTTGCTGGACATATATATCACAAGGAATGGAACGAGTCGGGCAGAAGGAGGTAGTATTTACCGTCTCGCGGAACACAGAAAGCGAAAGAAAGAAAGATTTTCCTAACGATCCACTTCGTTGGATTGAAATCGTCTACTCCATGGCAAAGGGAGGTTGCTGTGTAGGAGAGTTCGAGCATACAGATTTCCAGGTTGCCGAATTTCTTGGTCGCTCCGATGTGAATTGGATCGTGTACTGTCCTGCCTGCCCTATTCCGAACGTGGACGACTTCTTACTACCACAAGATTACCTTCAAGCTATACCCCTTCTCGTTGCAGAAGCAGAAGTTGCTGAAAAATACGGCTTGATGAGAACGCTTGGTCACCTGGGTGCCTCAGAGAGGTGGTTCCCTTGGCCACCCTGGTTTGATCGCTATCGCAAACCATGCATTACTGCGGCCCAAATGCAGGGGTCGATCAAGGAAGAGATGGAATTCCAGCACATCAAAGGACTCAGCTGCATTAAGAAGGGCTCTAATATCATCCTCCGTGTGCCAAAGAAGTCAGAACCTTTGCTTGTGGAAGCATTACTTAGGCACAGCCCTGATCAGGCATTTCCACTAAACACGGTACATCACATCAACTCAGATTCTGGCTTGCTATGGGATAATCGAGATCCACAGCCACGGGGATATTCCGCTGGGAATTCAAACGAATGCATGAACTTGAATTACTTCGCCTTTTGCCCCGGTCATGATGTAGACGAGCTGGTGCTAATTGAAGATGGATACATGTGTAAGTCCAATCATCCACCAGCATGTCTTTTAGAGTATGCGACTAATTTTCCTTCAAGTTATGCTAGCAGATGAGACCTGGCTTAAGATTCGCAGCTGCATTAAAAACATGAGACCATGTCATATCTCCCTTCCTGAACTTCAATTCTTGCTTCGACTAGAAAAGCCTTCTGTCCCAGGGTACCAAAACTAAACTCCCAACAAACTGATAATGGGCCAGCTCCGGTCAGTGTTGCTTTCATTTATTCAACCATCTATTTCAAGCATTTCTAGGGAAACCGGCAGTTCGTCATATATATATAGATACCACACATCATCTTTGGCTTCTCTGCAAATGTTTATTGCACCTCCGATATCAATTACTCCACATCTACACCGGTTTACTTATATACTGCTGAAGATTAGGAGTATATTGTTGGGTCATCATAATCAAATAAATATCCCAGTTATCAATAATATGGGCCAGAATAATCAGTCTATTTCAGTTGTTATTAAATGACTCACAGGTGAATCTCCAGGAGCAACAGTAAAGCAAAGCTTATGTATAGATGGACTTTGATTCTTTCAACCGGACCCAACTGATAACGTAAAACCAAGGGCAGATAGAGTGGTCAAAGGAAGCCATAGAAACTCGAAGCAAGGAAAAGAGACAAAAACTGAACATTTCCAACGGGCCATCCAAGGCTGGGTATGTATTTTGTCATAAACTGCTGTACTTGGGGCGTAGAAAAAAAGACGTACGAAAGTCATTAAATGGCAGTGTGGTATAGACAGGGGCATGTTTTTTGGTATATTCAGATCGAGAAAAGCCACCATAAATATCAGAGGGGTGTCGCGCGGGATAAAGCCATCCTCGGGAGGGATAATATATAGGTCGGGGAACGAGATAAAAGCTCAAGACGCAGGGACAAAAAAAGAAGAAAAAATGATCCAGTAAAAAATTCAAGGGGAAGAGGTTGGATAATAAACGGGAGAAAAAAATGTAGTCCCCCACATGTAATGTTCTGCTCAGAAAGAGCGAAGTGGATGCTATCTGATGCCATTATAATCATTTGTCCAGCCCTGGCCAGGCTGTGGCCAAGCACCTCCTGTGGTACTAGGGTTAAGCTGATCGCCCACCAGTTGGTGTTGCGGCGACTGGCCAGGTGGTTGGTTCAAAAATCCAGTATTGACAGGTTCCTCTTCATCCCCAAATCCAAACTCTCCCCCAGAACTTGCATCAAAGCTGCTTCGCCCTCCAATGTCACTATTATCGTCAACAGGGGCGGCAATTTGATCCCATTGTAGGCCTTGCAGTGCGGGATACTGTGCCAATAGAGCAGCAGGCAAAGTGAAAGAACCTCCAGCACCATCCATGCCTGGAACCGTGAGCGGCTGGTTGCCCGGTTGTAAATGGCTGGTAGAAGCATTTCCTTGCTGCTGTTGCTGTTGCTGTTGATTGAGGCTTTCTCGCTCAAGGGCCTCTTCATCAAGAAGAGGTTTAATGCATACTCTGCCGGCTTCGGACCGAAAATGGCGACCTAGAGCGTCAGCGCGGGCAAATCGCCGACCACATCCCCACTGGCGACCACTTGACATGTCACCTCGGCATACGAATCTTCTCTCGCCAGAATGTAGGCTTTCATGCCGTCTCCTATCATGTTGGCGGGCAAATGCTCTGCCACAGACAGTGCAAACAAAGGGTCTTTCATCGGTATGAGTTCGAAGGTGAGAGCGCAAGTTATAAGCTCGTGTGAATTTCTTAGGGCATAGTGTGCATTGGAAAGTTGCAGGGTGTTTTTGAACTCGCTTTGAGTCTTGTGTATTGGACCCTGGCCGTTGGGGGTTTGCAAGGTCCAAGATATAGCTACGACTATCAAGCGACGAGGTTGACTGTCGTCTATTCTTGCTTACTGGAGAGGCTTCTCTTGAAGAAGGCGTGCTGAAAGTACCCCCAGGTGCTCTAGATGGTGACAAAGAGCCTGCATTTATGGCCACTCCTCCTTGGGATACCCCAAGTGAGGAAGGAGCCATTGGCCGTGACATGAATGGATCAGATTTACTACGTCCGCGAGCGCCTATGCATTGTCAGTATTACCAACCATGTAATGGTGGGGATGGGAAAACATACGGTTCATAGGAGGACTTAATGTGTCCCCATCTGCACCCAGCTTCGGGCCTTCTACGGTAGACGTCCTGGAAGGCGGCGCAAATTCAACATTAATTAAAGGGGGGGTCATTTGAGCTGCCTGTCCCATATCACTAAGTCTAGATTGCTGCGCTTGGAAACCAGGTACAGGCGGAGCAGACGTTCCGACGTATGTATCTTGAGTGGCCCCTTGCATCTGGGACATATTTTGGGATAGAAGTAATGAGCTTTCTGGGTCCAGTTCCGTGTTTTGAAGCTGCGGGGAGAGTCTAGGTGAAATGTATGGGCTATGCGCAGGACTAAATGCATTATTGTGGTCACGTTCCGATATTGTGAAGGATTCCATTCCGAAAGCGTTATCATAAAGGCTTGGGTCAGTCTGAGGGGGTAGACGAGGAGAGGGCTGTGCAGAAGGATGAGCAGAGGTATCAAATGTATCATGCTGTGCTAGGAAAGGCGAGTGCGAGACAGATGAAACATCAGAATGCTCTGATGGTGCACGGCGATGGCCTTGGAATGAGCTGTTCCCGAGTATTCCTTGCCAGTTAGACTGCGCATCAGTATTGATATATGCCGCACTTGCTGGATCTAAAGAAGTATGCCGTGAATGCTGCGGCGTGTAGAAAGTCCCAGGGCTCGAAGCCGCGGCTGGAGAACCAGGACGGTTGTTAGGGGATGAAGCAGTCTCTGGAGGAACTAGATGAGGAGAATTAGGCATTTGCGGCGAGGAGAGGGGTTGAGCAAAGTCTGCCGGGTTGATGGTAGGGTGTTGCTGGATAGCGCCCATCATGGTTGTTGATGTGTTGAACCCAGAGGTCTGATCCTGGTGTGTAAAAGTGTTGAAGTCGTCAAAATTGAACCCCGGATCGGATGTATCAAAATCTGGAAACGGCTGTGAGTCTCTGTTATCGTTTATGCCGGAAGTGGCCTGGTCTAACTGGTCGAGGAAACTGGTATCGAACGCCTGGGAGAAGTCTTCCTGTTGATTGAACTGACGTTCTGGCCCAGTCACATTGGTGGTGAATCCGAGTCCTTCTTGAGATGTAGCGGCCAGGTAAGGAGTTGTGAAGAGGAATTGCTGGTTATTTGTTGATGTTGTTGTTGGGTAACTGTTGTTACTATTAGCATTTGCTGAAAGCGATTGGCTGGTGTGAAGCTGATTGTTGGTAGGATCCTGGGTGAAATGGGAGTTATTATTGCTTTGGGCAGCAGTGGACGACGACCTCGCCCTTCCGTTCTGTGAAGGCGCCTCCATCATGGCACGGAGAATGCTTGTAATCCTTTTTATTCCTTTTGTTTTTATCTTTTGTTTTGTGTCCTGCTTCCAACAAGTCGTTTTCTACCAGAAATAGACTGGCTTTGTGCAGGGGTCAAGCTTCTCCGAGCACTCAGCCGGCGAAACACTTCCTACCCGCCGAGGCTGATCGCGGTAGATAAGATGTGATGCCTGTCAGCAGGATGAAGCGTTTCGTAACGACAAGCGAGTCGACTAGTCCTCAGGCGTTTTGGGATGGCGGGTGTGGCGGAGTAGGATCTATATGGCGGAAAGTGGCAGTGTGAGGTACGGTGGAGCTTCTCTCTGGCGGTCTCTTAACACCATGGAAACGTTCGAGAAAGTCGCGAGACGAACTTGCGGTTGTTTCAGAGCGAGTCAAGCCAGCTTATACCGGGCAGCTCATATGGCTTTTCGGAGACGGTGCGCTCGATGCGCAAGACTTCGTGGGATGGTCGTCCGTTTGTCGGTGCCTGCGAAATAAGGAGGGCTCGCTGATGCCGAACGACCCCACTAGCTCTGTGCAATCGTGTAGAACAGGAACCGCACAAAAGGCCATCCGACGGCGAGCATCCAGCGGACGAAACGTAGCCTGGAGGCCCAAAGCAGGGTGTCGATATGCCGTATCTGGGGCGAGCGGGCGGGAGGAAACGGCGAGAAGGCGAGGATGTAGCTGTGAACGAGGGATGAGCGAGACGTGGAGGTTGGACTTCTGCGTTTTCGCGGGTCTTGGCACTATCCTTCCCGCTAAAAGGGGGCCTAAGGCAAACAACACAGTGTACGGAGTGGTGTATAGTCTTCTTTCTCGCTTCTTTCTTTCACTCGAGGGCCGCCTGGTTCCAAGGGGAGATATCCGAGTGGTAAGTGCGGGAGCTCGAGGACAGTCGAGGAGCAGGCAGGTGAAGTGTGGCTGACGGTTTCAGCGACCCTGGACCTGTGTGCTGTTCCCCCCCCTGGCGGCTCAAGCAAGGCACCGCTGGCGAGTGTTTGGCCCCAAGTTGCATCTAGACAGTAAGCTCGCGGGATAAGCTGTCCATCGCAGCTGAAGTGCGCATGAGGCCAGGATGCCGGAGATCAATATTTCTGCAGGCCGAATGATCGACTATGCGTTGGTAGATAGGTGCCTTGCGCAGGTTGGTTTGCCTGTGATACTCATATCATACTCTGTCCATCGACCAGCACCAGATTAACGTAGCTGAAGGTACTCAGTACTCATATCCCTGGCCCACTGCACATTTACGTGACGGCTTTGCGCCCCGAGCGATCAACCCCCCCAAGCTGGATGTCGACTTGCATTTTTGGGCTGTGCGTGGGACGAAGACGGGACAAGGCTGAGAGATACACCAATCGCTTTGTACATGGTACCTGATTGGCGGCATCTCTCCAGTCGGACAGGGACAACCATTAACATGCCAGATTATCACGTCCAATCCGATCCGCCGAACAGGTCCTTTATTCTTTCTTGAAAGACCGGTGTGAATGAGGCCGAGAGCTGAGAATGCGGTTCCTTTTCTGACGCAGGCATGCCCTAGTTAATACTGCGGACAAAATAAATTCTCCCTTGCATGCATCGGTGCCCATTCACTCTCCGGTAGATAGTTAAGAAAAAAAGGATAGGAAGGCCTGTTCGAGGATCTCAAGTCCAGTTCGAAAGTATCCGGTACCTCGCTTACTCCGTACCAAAAATCGCCTGTTGGGAGATCTCCCCATTCATCCGCGCACTCCGAGATCCATACACCCACGTTAGAGATGCTTTCTAGAAGCCATGTAAGGCAGAATTATTTATAGAAGCGAATCATTCTGCCTTATCGACTGAGGTCTGACGTAAATATCTTGGGCTTGAAACGGCCGATTCTGGGGCCCGTTATGGGGTCTCAGTGTCACCGATATATTGGAGGATGGGCGGTGCATGGACTGCGCCACAAAGGCACAAGATCGCCTTCCCAGCACGGAAGATCTTCAAGAAGCTGCCAAAGAGTTGCTATTTATATATTTTCGTAGCAAAGTTGCTGTAGTATACATAGTCCAAAAATCAAGACATCGATGCTAGTCTGAATCGCAATCAATGAGCACAATGTAATATCGTTTCGAAGATTCCAACCCCGTCCAAATGTGGTATTATTATTATACACGGCCCAAGATTACAGGGGAAAGGGTCAGGCAAGGTAGAACTGGTATCAGTCGCTGCAGGGAAAACGAATATCATGCAGGTCGCAGGTGGTTGTCTCCCCACATCAAAGCACCAGAAATAAGAGCACGCCGGCTGGGACAATAGGACAGAATGGAGAATAATGTCTTTTCGTTTCTTCGCTTTTTCTCCCTCATTTCATCAATTAAATTTGTTTCTCATCCGTCAGTACAGTCAGTATACACACTCCCTCCCACCAATTCCGACTCGTCCAATCCAAAAGACAACAAAAAAAAAAAAAAAAAAGTAGTAGAAGAAAATGCAATCAGTTGACCTCACTGGACCGCATCCATGTATGTCAATCAACTCCCCCAAGATTAAGAAGGGTAATATAAACAGCGAAACAAAGGTTTAAGGGGATATCTGACGGAGAAAAAAAAGGACATTGGGAAGGAAAAGAGGAGAAAACGGAGAAGAGAAATGAGCAAAGATGTATGCTATCCAAATTTTACAGCAAGGGGAAGAAGGGATAATGGGAATAAACTCCGTAATGCCCATGCAGGATGTGACTAAGGTATGAAATATAGGATGTCGTGTGGGATATATCGTATAGCCTTGATACAATGCAAGGGTGAAAAAAAGGAAGCGTAGATGACCATAAATGATGGTCTAATGAGGCGCAGTAGTGATTGGTAGAGAGTGAAGAGTGGTGTTGGTAGTGTTGTTGGGTGCAATTATATAATTACGTATGCAATTCACACGTCTCTGGTCATTATTTCATTTCGTATGCCGCGTATCCAGAGAATGGAAAATTCCAAGGAGGAAGGTTGTAGAGTGAGTATTTTCGATCATGATCATCATACGCTAGACTTGCGTCTGCCAAAAGTAATTCCTTCATCGCTGGAATCATCATCTTCGTCCTCGTCATCACCATGGTATCGTTGGTCATCATCATTAGATTCCATTTCTACCGGCCCGGGTCGCTTATTGTCGTCCATAGCCGTCCTCGCTGAGTCATCCGTAACGGTATCGCCTGTTCGAAGCATTGGCGGGACAACTGGGCATGTGCAAGTGCCATGTTCCTTCTCACTCTTCTTCTCGTATTGCAGGTCAACAGGGTATGCCGAGAGGCCATCTGCAGATAGAGACGAGGCACCTGATACAACGGATGGTATGCTTGGGTGTGATGCGCAGTGGGACATCTCACTATTATAATCATCCATGGACGAGGAGGACATGGTGATTGCTGACGGAGGAGATGTGATTGGTCTGGCTATTGGCTGATACTTGAACGGGTCATCCTCGTAACTCTCGGGTTCCAGGGTGTTAAGATAATGCACAGGCGATGTGTGTATGTGGAAGTCATCCTTGTCTGCATTGACAATGGTTGCGTTGTCTTGACCTAGATGATGATGGGATGTTGAGTCGGGGTTACGGAAGAGAAAATCGCGATGCAAAGGGGCAGGTGGTGGTCCGGCGAGATTTGCGTCTTGTCGAAGCTGATGGGACTTACTCCGTCTGTGAATGGTATACCTTCGCGGAGAGGCATGGGGAGTTGGTGTGGTATTTGATTCATGAGCGAGATCAGGAGGGTTGACTAGACCAGTAGCTGAGGCGGAAGAAATAGCTACACTGGGCGTAGAGTGGCATGCTGCGTCGAAGGAGCCACGTTCTGGAGACTCGCAGCTATCATTTCGTCTGTCTCTTAGATGTAAACTCTTGACGAGTCTATTCCTGGCTCCTCCAAATATGGTCATTCCACCAGGAGAAGAACTAAAAGAGTCGTTCCCAGTAGCCGTAGAGGACGGATCGTTGAGGAATGACATCTCTAAATTAGCAGGGCGAATTGTCTTTGTCGATCCAGCACTAGAAAGTTTCGAGACAGTGCGACCAGGTAGATCTGGACGAGGTTCTTGGACAGGAGAGCAGTTCACCGACGTTGGAGCTGTCCGTGATGTAGCTACACGGCCAAAGTAATCTGGGTGTTTGATATCAGTCTGCAAGTCAGGGCTGACCACTAGGCTCTGTGAAAGCGGGTGTTCGCCCTCCCTGCCGGCTCTTGGAGTTCTGGTGATCTCCTCATCACCGCGTAAACTAGTCCTTCTAAGTTCTCGGATGATATCCTTACCGATGGTCAAGCTACTACCAGACGAGACAGAGGGTGCAGTATCAACTGACGTGGCGGAGCTAGGTGCTCGCCTGCGACCAAATATACTGCCACTCCACTTAACGACATTGGAGCGTACTCGTTCAATAAACGGCATCTTGGTAACTGCACGAATGACATCGTCGTTGGAAACCTCGATCTTCTTGCCTTTGCTCTGGTACCCGGGATCAGTGTCTTCGATCCAGGCCTTGGGGTCCTGAATATCCCGGGTGATCCATGGATGATGTTTGATTTCCTTCAAGGTAATCCGTTTTGATGGGTTTTTGATCAAGAGGCGGCGCAAAAGGTCACGCAAATCTTCGTCGACGGTCTCATAAGCCAGTTCCCCCTCAGAACGTGTGCTGCTACTCACACTGGAAGATCTTTGAGTGTGGGAATGAGGATGGCTGTGAGAATGGCTGTGGGGGTGGTCAGAAATGGGCTCATCAGCCACAACAGCCTTGAGCCTCTTAGTCGGGATGAAGACGTCGTGTCTGACGATGTTCTGGAACAAGCTAAATTCATCATCTGCAACGAAGGGCAGCCTGCCATAGATCATTCCGTAGAGGGTGACTCCAAGGGCCCAGACGTCAATAGCGCCAGTAATCTTGGGGTCCTTTCCAACAGTAGGTTCACACTCAACGCCTGTGTAGCAGAGCTCTGGTGCATAGAAAGCAGGAGTCCCGACGGTTTTTGATAGTTCTCGGGCGTCATCCAATTCTGTAGCATCAGTCTCGGTAACTTGCTCCTCATCCTCGTCTCTGATGGGGCGACCGAGGTACGATACACCAAAGTCGGATATCTTCACTCGATGGTTACCCGTGACAAGTAGGTTGGCAGGTTTGATATCACGGTGGATGATACCTTGATAATGTAGATACTCAAGACCCAAGACGGCGTCTCTGAAAGCTGTACGAGCTTCACTAAGTGTTAGACAGGGCACATAGCCCGTATCATCATCATCAGACAACCAGTCAGACTCGGTCTGGAAGGCTAGATGGCTGGAAGCATTGCTATACCGGCGTGCAAACATGGGATCTGATGCGTATCCGCCATACAAACCGTTATCACTGCCGAAGCCAGCTATCTCCCGCATCCGCCTGTCGAACTCTCCGGTCGAAGTGAGTGAGTGCTGCGGAGATATCTGAAATTCAGGGGTATCATGCGAATGCGCCGACGATGCTGTGGGGAACTTGGACATGGGAGGATAGTCGGTATCAAGCTCGTTGTCCGACTCGCCACCATGTTCCAAGCTCCAGCCAGAAACGCCGGTGTGCTGAGCACCTTTTGCTCTCTGACGCTGCCGCAGGGCTTCTATATGCCGTCGACGCAATTGAGTATTATGGATAAACTGTTGACTATTCTCGATGAAAGAAAGAGAGTCGGGAATACCTCGTTTTTCACGATCAAGTCTTTGTTTATCAACCAAAACGATCTCTTTCAGCCCCTTCTTCCTCCATACTATCTCACCGTTCTCGATGTACTCGAGCACAATGTAGACTTTTTGCTGGTTCGGATCGTCGATGACTTCGAGGAGGCTGACGACATTAGGGTGGCGGGCCTTCTTGAGGATGGCAACCTCCTTCTTGACCTTGTCTTCGGGGTTACCTAGCTTGCCTAGACGGCGACGCTTGGAGTATCGTTGCACAATCTTGATGGCGACGGACTGGGCAGTCTTCAGGTGGCGACCCAATTTGACTTTACCATGCTCTCCACGTCCGAGCTCCTCTAGAATCTCGTACTCGTTGATTAATTTGTTTCCGGTGAGCTCGTGGCGATCCACTTCGACGGTATGCGTTCTAGTAACGATAGAAAGTCAGTATCACAAAAGAGGGTGGAACATCAAAACGGCTGTCAAAAGGAAGATAGAGCAAATCCATACTCTTTTGGTTCTTGCATATGTGTTCGGTGCAAGTGAGCACCAGCTTGGCCATCTTCAGAGCCGATAGAAGGAGAGGTGCGAGGTGTCCGTGCAGAGAAGAGTCCAGGACTAGATATCGGGGTGTTGCCGACTGTACGTGAATTTGGGGACGCATTCGACTCTCGCGCCCAAGGAGTGGTAGGTTGTGGGAAAGCGAAGTCAGAATGTGAAGGATAGGAGCTCCGAGTACGCAGAGTTGGTGATCGGTAGGGCGCAGGATGAATCTGTTGCTGGAGCATTGCGTATGACTGGTTTGGATAAACAGGGAGGTCGTGGGATGGGCCGCGAATTGTGGCACGGGGGGCGACCATCGGCAATTCCGCCAGGGGACTCAGGGGAGGAACGTTGCCGGTCTCGGCGGTCTGTCTGGGAGTGGTGACAGACTGGCTGAAGGGGTCAGAAACCGTCGAAGAGGAAGAAGCTGGTATCGAACTGGAAGGAGGGCCTGCCTCACCACCAGCAGCCGGGTCAACTAAAGAAGGCAACGAGCTTGAGGATGTGTTTGTCGAGGAGTCACGAGAGGTATTGGACGAGTGAGGTCTGTAGGGGAAAAGATGGAGCTTCTGGGCCAACGTTCGACGTTCCTCTGGCCTGCTGTCATTGGGGATACTCATCTGGCGAGATAGATTATTGGAGGTCTGCCTCGACAGGAGTCCGGCTGACATCCAGGAGAGCTTCGAGGACTCTCCGTCGCCGGTCTCGTGATCCTGATCCCGTCTGTCATGTCGAATGTTTCTCGACCTCGAACTCCTTATCCGACCTCTGTCATCTCCTTCCTCGGGCGTCTTCTTCGCGTTCCGTGACTGGGAATCCATCTTCAAGGGGATACGGCTAGAATTCGCCCTCCCATGTAGGTTCCTTGTATTATTCTTCTCCTTCTGCTTCTTCTTCTTATTATTTTTTTTTTCCCTCCCTCGATAATGGTCTATAATCAGGGATTGCTCCTCCCTCCCCCAACGGAGTATAAAGACGATAGATGAAAGGATCGTATGTAGAAAGGAAAGGCAAGAAAAAAGGGGGGGAGCAAAATAAGATAGAGAAAAAGATAATAAAAAAGGTGAGTCTGCCGACAAGCACCGTAAACAGCAGTTTACCAGGAGTGAAGGGAAGAGATGCCCGTAGCCCGCATCTCTTTGGGATTGTGCGATCTCAGCGAGCCAACGCCAGATTTTCGTGCATTAGTTAGAGAGAGAAATAGTCGCCATTGCCTCCACTCCCCGAGAAGAAGAAAAGAAGACCGATCGATATTGAGATAAGAGCGAGGCCCGGCCTGACGTCGTGACTGTCTTCTTCTGTCTCCTGGGTGTCCCTCGTCCGCGGTCGGTGAGCCGTCGTTGGTCGAAGGGAAGGGAAAGGCGGTCGACCAGAGCAGGTCAAGGTATATAACCCAAGCACGCAGCGGAGTCAACGGGGTCTCGCCAATGAAGGGGAGCAGGCAGTTCGATTAGCTATCTGGCGACCTTGCCGTCCGCTGCTCGTTATTCGCTATTCGTTGGGCGTGCAGCCGTGCAGGGAGTTGTGTCTTGTCGTAGCACACGATCAAGCCCCGAGAGGTGGAGTGGTTGGACTTGATAGGAACGCCGTGCTTAATATATATATATATAGAGAGAGAGAGATGTACGGAGTATAGGAAGAGAGAGAGAGAGAGAGGATGGCGAAAGGGGCAGGCCCGGCAAGGAGCGACTGGCACGGCGCAATTGGAGCTGTTCCGGGAGGTCCAACGCTCGCTGGTGGTGTCGCTGGCGATGCTGCTGGTCGGCGACGTCGAGGCGGTTGAGGTTGGTCTTCTTGGGAGTCGTTGGATGCAGAAGGCGAGCGAGCGAGAGACAGAGAGAGAGAGAGCGAAAAGGCAGCAAAAAGTACGGAAAACGCTTTCTTTGGTTACTCTTTTTGTATTTTGGGCGAGCGAAGGAGGGGGAGGGTGGCACGCTAGGCCAGAAGGGGCTTAGCGGGAGGTAAAGTTGTATCGTCATTACGGGACGTTACGGTACAAGATACACTACCTGTATTACTCGTTACCTCGTTTTATTACGGGGACTTTCATTCTATATATGTAGACAGCTATAGAGTGTATAGAGTGTATAGAGCGAGACGGCGACGGCGACGGCAACGGCGACGGCGAGGTGAAGGAGATGGGGGACGCAGGCGACGGTGATGGAGGATCCGTAGCTTCGGACATCGACTGCGGAGGATCGGCGTGGGAGAGGCAGGAGGCAGAGGTTGATTAGTAGTAGATAGAGCTGGCACTCCGTATAACTACTGCCTGGGCACACAGCCATCCATCGCGGGCGCCGGAGATTTAGAGGCCTGAGGACGCTGGGAGACACGGCGGAGCTGGAGCTGAGCAGAGACGAGATGCGGCGATCGTCCTGCTCGTTTCACACGGTCCTACGGCGGCGGGCATCAGGACGTGCAAGGCAGCAGAGGAGCAGAGCAGAGCAGAGCAGGCATCGCTCCCTTTCGAAACTCTGGAACTGAACCCTGCCCTCTCTTCCACCCTTTTTTTTCTTTGCTTTTTGGCTCTCCCAGGACCAGCTCTGCGACAGAGGAAGAGGAACGAACGGCCTGCTCTGCAACCATGGTTGATAGTGTACATAGTAGTGTCGACCACCGTCCGTCCTCTCGAAAGCTCCCCCCGTTCAAGCTCTCTGCAAGTTACGGCCCGTGAACCATGCCTGGTTTGGTTGCGTCTCTCCCCGTTCCCCCCGTTCCCTGCGCAATAACACCAACCCCCCCCCTGGTGGCCCCTGGCTCCCTTCTCAGCGTCTATCACTTCCCGCTCCCTTTCCTCCCTTTCTCGCCGAGTGAGTGAGTGTAGTTACAGTAGTTTGATCTGGTTAAAAGACAGATCAAACTTGTCTTTTGTTTTTGTTTTATCTCCCGTTACGAAACCCGCAGGGATGAAGCTTGCACAGCATCAAAAGTTAGATATCAAGTCCACTAGCAGAAGAGGCCTCGCTTGTCTCCCCACGCTAAGTCAGTGTAGATATCGAAGTACTTGTGGGAGAGAAGGGAGAGGGAGGGAGAGGGAGGGAGAAGGGAGGGAGGCGGCTGGCCTACCATCGTCGTCTGCGGTAATAGTCGCCTACAGATGGCCGTCTGGCTGCCCATGGAAGACCCGGCTGCTATTGAAATCGCAGCTTCTACTGGCCACACCTTGTGGCCCCCGGCGCAGGCAAGGTCTCTCTTTTCCTCTGGGCTCTGCATGAAAGCTAAACCAGCGAAGAGAGAAAGGCTACAGGAGGGCAGACGACGAAGAAGAAGGAATAATGGTGATATTCGTTTTTGAATCCCGGTATCTGCCACGGTAACTATGACGGACGGGATGGCGAGTCCGGACTCTTTGCTGCCGTCTGGAAGAGAGTGATATCACTCATCGCAAGGCCGTCTCCTCCGTCACGACGACGACGAGATAACTAACGGAGTGAAAAAGAAAAGAAGATAGACATCCCCTTCTTCTTGGATTGTCAACAGAGGGGAGCAAGCCAGCAGGAAGAAGAAAAAAGTGATATGATATCCCATCGATGTAAGTATGCTTGCTCCCTTCCACCCCCCACTGCGGAACAGAGAGTGACTTGCATATAGTTACTTGAATACAGCATATCAGCATATCAGCATATTCATTATTACTCGTTACCCGAGATACCTACGCACCTTTGGCAGACGGAGTAATTATTTCTCCTGGCCAGCAGCGATCCATGGATGCATCCATCGCATCCCTGACGGCGTCGTCTGCCCCCTTGCTCGGCCAGTCAAGGTTGGCAGGGGGATGCTCTTCCCCTTCGAGCGCCGTGCAGCAGCATTCTACAGAGCGGCTGGAGAGCCAACTCGGCGTCTACATTACTATTTACTCTTATTATGATTATGATTATTCTTCCTCAACCGGCACGACAGTTGAAAGATAAAATACGACGGACGGCTTCGTTCCCTTGAGCCTTAAAGTGGCCCCCGCCCTTGACGGCGGGCTAATATCCCGTACGAGAATGATGGCCCATCAGAGCTACGGGATGCCATTGCTTCCTCCTCTCCCTGAGAGACCAAGATGGACAGACACGCAGCAGATCCCAAGGACGCTCCATCTCTCCTCGCCGGCCAATCGCACCTCACAGCCAACTTTGTACTGGCGGGCAGCGAGCAAAAGGACATGGCCAAGAGGTCCATGTGGTGGGTCTTGACAGAGGCCCAAGCACCGGCTTTTTTTTTAAGTACTCCTCGTTATGGTGCTTCGCAAGGCCAGGGAGAAGATATCTCACGGCATATTCAAGGACGGATCGGATGGCCCAAGTACCTGCTTATACCCTATACCCATTAGCTATTGGCGCTTGAAAAATTCCCGCGGTGGTGTCTTCAACCAACATCAAAGACGGTTACCAAGTTGTTAGCGTCCCACATCTGCGGGCAGGAATAACTAGTCAACGGGGGTAGAGAAAAAAAGGAAGAAACTAAAGCAGACCGTTATTGGGGACCACGTCTTCAACTGTCCAACTTACGTAGTCCACGAGCAAAGACGAAGAGGGTGTGAGATCCGCTTTGGTTGTCTAACTGTCTGTCTGTTTAACCTTGAACTTGAAACAAGCCTCCCGCAGGTGGCATACATAGCACAACTGATATATATATCTATATCTGCTCTCTGATATAGCCCCGGGCTCGTGGTCAACCATGAGCATAATGACTAATTATTCACAGTCATGAATTCACGATGTCTCATGCAGGTTGGCGAGTTATGCAGTTCAGAGTCAAGGGTTGATTGATGTCGACGTATATTACAGTAAGTCGTCGGGTACTTTTGACCAGCATCTTCCTCCCGCCGATCTGGGCCGCTTCAGTGGACTAAATGTTGATTTACGGACTACTTTCTGCCCTGTCCTTCCAAACTCCACGACGACAGTTGTTTGATTTTAACTACATACGTATCATAACGGATGTTTGTTAAGTGACCCATATATCATACATTTCCCTACCGCTTTCTAGAAATGCTAAGATGGACAGCGCATCCTCCTCTCTCAGCTGTGACTTTCAAACCCGTCCATTCTGGTTGGCCGTTATAAGTACTGTCCGGTGCAAGATACACTCCAAACCACCTTGCGGTTGGGCTGATATCACGGGCCATCTCATAGGTACATACATGCACATACTGTATGCAACGACGAGGTGTGGCACAACTCGGGAGATCTCCGGGGTCTTCTCGCAAAGAAGAAACGATACATATATATTTCTTCGACCCTAGCGAAATACCGTGGATCTGATACGCCAGACAGCCAACAGCCCAAGTAGGCAATCCTGTTGGATTACCCCGAAGGGAAGACGAGGGAAGCCTGCACAGTCCAGGCACTCACACTCAGCATCTGCTTTTGCCCATCCTCAAAAGAAACGAAAGCCAGGCCAAGGGACGAATAGCAGAGGAAGAAAAGCAAACAAAAATCCCCCTTGGACGAAGACGCCGTTCACGTCTGTGCTTTGACCCTCTTCCTCTCTCGTTTATCTTCATACCTTCTCCTTACATCGTATGTAACTTTACTCATCTCGTCGATTACAACTGATGAATGTGTGTATATTTTCTTTTTTGGCGGTTCAGCCGCCACAGCTAAAGAATTCCTTTTTTTTGGGTCGCTTTTAGGGTGGGTGAGGGTGTTGTAGTCAACGGATCCCGGTATCTTGGTTTTCTGGTCGGTACACCCGCCTGCCGCTCGCTCGTCATAGGTGGTAAAGTTGTAACCAGCATAGCCAAAGAAAAGTTGCGGAAGCCCTTACACACAGACGAACAGAGGACGGCATTCTTGCTCTGTGTGGAATACATGGCAGCACTGCATGTTTCTTCCATCACCAGTCCTGCCCTGCTTTGCTTCCGTGGATAAGAAGGGGGGACAACCCCGTAAAATATACCAAGAAGTAGCCTCTCGAGAG
This sequence comes from Trichophyton benhamiae CBS 112371, assembly GCF_000151125.1. NCBI lineage: Eukaryota > Fungi > Ascomycota > Eurotiomycetes > Onygenales > Arthrodermataceae > Trichophyton > Trichophyton benhamiae. The sequence continues at coordinate 472,703 of NW_003315102.1, forward strand.
CATGTCCGTACAACCATTTGTTTGTATACAGGGCTCGAGCCATCGTCTTTAGTTGCCAGGCCGCCTCTTATCGCTGACATAAAACTGACTTTTGTTTTACCTGGACCTGGATAGGGAGAATAGGTGCACCCTACCATTTGGCCTCTTTTACCAGCTACCGTGCCGCCCATTCTCGATGTGAAAGGGGGACGATGATGCTGCAGAGTGATGGTAATAATTGCTGGAATTCCCAGCTTCATCGAAAGTTAAATCCACATCTGTCATACACATGTACTCCATAACTGTGTGGTACATAACTGGGCGGCGGATGATAGGCACTTTCCCCCCGGCGATAACAAGTTGGTTTTTGGATAATTCCTCCGAAGGACTTTGCAGGTCCTCTAGTTTTTGCTTGCTTCCCAGAATACCGTTGTTAGCAGCTTATCTTCCACTTTTTTCTTTTTGGCGTTGTCATCGGTTACTATTGTCCTCTTCCCAGTGGCGGCGATAGGCGATAGCACAGATAACTGACTATCCATACAGTCCTATACGCCGTAACCATATATTTGTGAGTAAAAAACAAAAAAGAAAAAAGGGTAAAATACTACGCTGGAGGTGGCAGAGCTACACAGCTCTCACATGGAGATCGACCTCTGCTTCGTCCCTGGGCAACTGTGTTAGTATGGAGGAGCGCGAATAGGCCACTCGAGACCCAGAATTACTCGTTCCGGAGCAACCGAAATCGAGATTGTATTGGATTTTTAAGCTTCTTGACTTTGCCCCAGTCGCATGACTTTGGAAGCTTCAAGGGCAAAGGCGAACTAAGGGGAGACTGTTATCCGCCAGTCAGCTTTCCAGAAGCCAAAGTACGGCTTGGGCCTTGAAATCGAGTATCCAGGAATTCGTCACAACATTTCTGGGGCAACTAAATGTGCATGGAACTTGTCATATGGCCCTATTACTGCCAGCCTTGGGAGTGATTTTAGATTGAAGGTTGAAAATGTAGACTTTGTTATCTCTTATCACGCGTGGGAGCGTAGGGTGTGGTCGACCCTTCCACATACCCTGGTTTGAGCATCGTTGTATGCGCGCCTTGCCCTTGCATAAGCATTGCCGCAATGATATGCAAGATGTGTGAGCGTGTGGACGCAGCATGGGAAACTCACTAGATTTCTTGCTCACGCATTTTCACTCCTGCGCTTCTCCCAGCGGAAGTGACCGGAAACCGTAAGGAATCCAAATAATAATTTCAACTGCAACTGTTCAAACAAAGAGAGGCGGGCGACCGGGCTGGCGGGATCCATGATTGCCACAGCCACGAATAATACATATACGTATATTGTTCGATTCCCATAGCTCGGACTAAAGTTGGCCACAGCCTTGCTTCTACTGCCTACCTCTAGGCTGCCTCGTTATAGCCATGTGAGCTTGCTATGCTGCTGATTTTGTTTGAAGGCAAAGAAGCTCCTGATTACCCTTGTATCGAGTATACGTCTAGGGACACTTGCTGTGATAGTTTGTGAGAGTGTCATAGACGGTGGTAACACTCCGTTGTAGCCGTCAAGATACCGCTCTGTCTATCTCAAGATGGTGGTGTGGTCCTCGACTTGCAAGTGCCCGCGTTCGATGACGACATTGGACGATGGCAGGTAAGACACCCATAGCGTGGAATCGCAAGTAGAACACCGAGACCACTTTAACCTTCTGGTTGCTGCTGAAGAACTCGAGCGTGACCTTGACATGCGCGAGGAGGTCCAGGAGGGCTGCGGAGGGGGGGTGTGCGAAGGAGAGAGATGACTGCACCACTCGCAACAGCCCGGCAACGTAAGGTTAATTAGTTCCTGTTCCTTGCTCGGCACCGTGGTGGTGTGAAGCAGGCAGATCATGATCGCAAAAGAAAAGAAAGGGACGGACCCCAAACCTCCCTGTCGTCGTTTTCCTTTTGATATCTCGCACCCACTGGAAGCGATGGATGGGTGAGGTTGGAACAACATCCGCCGGCTAAAAGTAAACGCGAGCCGCCATCATGTGATAGGGCGCCTCGGCTGTTGCCCGGCAACCGCGGCGCTTATTTTCTTTTGTTTACTGCCAAACAACATCAGCCAGCATGTCGGCTGTGTATACGAAGCTGCGGAGGAGGCCTGCGGCCGTTGCTGAAGCGATCAAGTGGGAACTCGCAATATAAGAAAAAAATTTTGGCCTTTATCCTCTGGATAACCAATGACGTTTGGACCACGGAGAGGCCAAACCTGGTTCTAGAGCCCGAGGGGTCCAGCAGCTCCAGCAGCCCTCGATGCGAGTCACCAGCCACCCCACTGCATCAATAATTAATTTGGATCTTGTTATTATTATCATTTGCCGCCTCCTTCCCACCTCCCCCGCCAGTTTGGATCTTCGCTCGTCCTGGGAAATTATTTCGAAAGGCCATATTGCTAGGTGTTGTTCTTGTTGGACAGTTTGTTGTGATCATGCCGTGAGCCGTCAAGTCTCCCCTCAGACAAGTCAGAACTACCAGACCGGCCCGCGCCGCTTCATTATTACACTGGAATAGATCATGGGAGGTTGAGTAGCCCACGTTTTATTGTTGACAACAGGCCCAGGTGATCGACTGCTTTGGGTCGCGGACTCAGAATGTTCAAAACTTTTGCTGCCAGCACCTTCATCGTGCTGGCAGCAGCAGCAGATTTACCATACAACCCTTCATCCTTGTGGGTGTCTACCACCGCCGAAAATCACACAGTTGCCTATTACATATCGTCGACATCCAATGAGGTTAGGTTTCAATACATCAACCTCACCAGGTCATTCGATGCCGTATCGCCGTCCTTCTCGAACATCGCTCCGCCTCCCTTCTCTCCCAACGATGCAAAGTCGATAATTCCTATTGTGGACCCAGAGGGCATCCCTACAATCTATGCGGGGGATTGCCGGTCTTCCAAGGCCGAAGTTTGGCGGTTTGAAACTGAAAATGCAAAAGACACAGGTGATATGAATGGGAAATGGCTCAAGTCTGCGATTCAGCAAAAGAAAGTTAGAAGTGGCATACCATGGAGGGGTCCAAACTATCTCGCAGCCGGGATTGGATTCTCGACCCCGGAAAGTGATTCAGCTCCTGATATTTACGTGTTTGCCGGGATGTGCCCAACCGACGAAAGGAGACACAGGTCCTGGATAGCAGACGCTGAGTACTCCAGGAATATGACCTATCTCCAAACGGAAATGTCTTCTCCTAGTCCAGACTACAACATCGAAGCGTTATCCATTAGATCTCCTCCCGTGGCCGAGGCTGGTTTCAGTATGACCCCTCTTGTACCTGCATACTCAAATTCATCAACTGGTGCGAGGTTGCGTCACCAGAGCTTCGTTCTCGCTGGTGGCCATACGCAAAGCGCATTCGTCAACATGTCACAGATAGCGCTATTTTCCCTCCCTGAGGAGAGTTGGAGCTACGTTACAGTCAACCAAGCATTGAGTGATTCATCCCAGGCAAGGTTACCAGAAGGTATATCCGGAATTGAGCCACGATCTGGTCATACAGCAGTCCTTACTGCAGATGGCAGCAAAATTGTCATCTTCGGGGGTTGGGTTGGGGACACTTCCGTGCCTGCACAACCCCAGCTAGCTATCCTTGACATCGGCGAGGATTATGGAGGTTCTGGCGACTGGACATGGAAAATCCCAAAGAGCTCGCCAGACGGACTCCCTGAAAATACAGGAGTGTTTGGTCATGGAGCTGCCATGCTTCCCGGCAATGTATTGCTTATAACTGGAGGATACAAAATACCACCCCGGTCGTTCAAAAGGTCGAGCGATGAGTTTGTAGCTAACGACCAGACCTTTCTCTTCAACACCAGTTCTGGAACTTGGGTTACATCATATACTCCCCCAGATATTGCTTCTGTTCCAAACGAACACCAGAGAGGGCCCCTCTCTACAACATTGCAGAAAGTCGGCCTTGGGGTAGGCATTGGTATTGGGGTTCCAATTGTTGCTTTGGCTGCTGTTCTTGTTTTCTTCGTCTGCCGCAATCGACGCGCCCGTGAGCACCGTAAAGCCCGCGAACAAACACTCCGGAGCCTTGCATTAGGTGCTGAACGGCCTCATTTTGAAGCACCCGATCAGCAAATGATGCAGATAGACTCTGCTCAGCAATACGGGTTTGGTGGATATAGCGATATCCAAAATTCTCCATTTGCAGCGGAAAGGACGGGCCTCTTGGTAGACAACCCAAGTCCAACTAGAGGCTTGCGGGCTAGTGTACGATCTCGAGGTTACCAGCCAGGCATTCTGCAGGATGACCCAAGACGAAATATCAAATTCTCCCAAATCCAGCCCATTGATGAAGGAGAGGAATACGATGCTATTCAGCCAGTTCCAGCAGGGGCGGCTGGGTGTCGAGATAGCAAGTGTTCTAACAACTCGGATCCTTTCAAGGACCCTCCTTCCCCAACCAAGGACTGCTTCCCATCCCTTGTGCCAGAGGATCAGTCTAGATCGCACGCCAATGATGAGAACATACACGAATGGGTACATACGCTGAGCTCTGAGAAACTAGAGAAGCCTCCTAGTATCACATCAGAAAAGCAAGACCGCACGCTCTCCAACCTATCTGGCACCTCAGGCACTTCATCATCCTCACATCGTACGAATCCAAAGTTGTTAGATCGTTCAGTGTCACAGAGGTCCAATTTTGGCAACCCATCCAACTTCGGTAGCTCGGAAAGGGGGCACACAGCCGATTCTGACAGAGCAGTTCCTGGACGAGTTGCCTTGTCCGGCAGACCATCCTCCCAGCTCTCCTACGCTCAGCTACAGGCAGAAGGGTCCTCTCTGTTAGGTACTAACCCCTCATGGATGCCTCAACAAGACCCAAATCAACCTGCAGACCAACGCCAGGGGCCTATAACTTTAGAGCTAGCAGGGACCATTCGGCGAGTTCTTGGCTCGTTAAGAAAATCAGAAACATCTGGAGGCTCGAATAAAGCACCTAACCAGGCAGAGTCCCGCGCATCAAACCAGCGGAGTTCAAGCACAAGCCCAACAAAAAGCTTCTACAGTTTACCGGACGAAGAGAATCCGGGTTATTTGGAAATCGTACAAGGAACGTCACAGCGTCCCCATCGAGCAGTCAGCACAAGCTCTTCAGTCCTCAGGCGCAAACAAGGTGCCAAAGATTGGAATGCAAAGCGCAAATCGGGAGACAGTTCAATATTACGACAAGGGAAACCCCGGTATGAGTCTTCATCCGCCGAGGTTGGAAGTGCAGTAGGGGGCGCAAGCTTCAGAAGTAGTGAGGATGATTATGACTTTGACGATGAAGACTGGGATGTCGAGGCAGCTGCTGAGGGACGAGTGGTACAGGTTACATTTACTGTGCCGAAGGAAAGGCTGAGAGTTGTCAACGCCGGTGCAGGGGATACCATTGACGATGATGATGAACGCGACGAAGACAAGAAAATGAAACAAAAGCAAGTCGACACCAATGATAATGATCATGAGAAAGGTAAAGGGAAGGGATTAATCCCAGTTTCTGAATCTATGAGGTCTATCGATGATGTGTTTACAGATGCCCCTGAGGAGAGCAGTGAAACGCCAACAAAACAGTAGGCTGGGCATGGAGTTTAGATCTTGGAGTACCTGTGTGAAATTTTCTTCCCATTTTCTCTTCTTGTCTACTTCGTTTCTTTTGTCTTATTACCGAGATGCTCTTCACCGGGGTTATATGCCCACAGATTGCTTTCATGATGATCTTTTTTTTTTTTTTTTTCTTTTTCTGGGAAAGGATGGGAATTTGATATTGATTCTACGCGGACATGCGGGCTGTTTCTCAGGGGCCCTTTTTTCAGCAACCTCTTTCTTTCTTTTCTCCAATACATGTATTTAAGTATTCTCATTTAAATCAACAATTCAATTCAATCCGGCCGTTAGCAATCCCGCATTATTGCCTGTACTGCCTCGGTATATCTAGGGGCGGCGGTATACTGTTAGCGCCTCGACCCTGTGCATGCAGCATCCAAGTTAATAGCCTTTCCGGCTCCAACTACCCTTGGTTCCCCGTTCGCCTATCTGCCTTACTGCGCAGTTATTATGCCTTGCACCGAGGACAGGCAGCATATGTAGGCCGAAGCCAGGGGCCCGGGAGGAAGATCAACCCGCTCGTCGGGGTAAAGGCAAGCCAAATGATAATCGCCTCTGGTTTTCCGCCCCAAGTTCCTTGCCGAAGATCCTGACAGGGGTAGTTCAATTGCTCGATACGGGCAGTCAACATGGGACAAGCACAAGATCAGTCTGAGTGCACACACGGCCAGCTGGTTCTAGCCAGGCTGAACAACTAGCTAGTCAGGGGGCAACGAGTGAGGCGGGTTGGTAGTTAAATTGTTCAATCCCCCAGCAAAGGGCCCGCGCACTTGTAACTAGCCGATTAGTCGGACGGGCAGGGGAATCCAGCCATAGATATTGAATTACTAGGCTTGTTAACTGCTCCCGTAACTATTCAGAGGGATCTGCTTCGTCATGTTGGCATGCCTGTGTATGAGTTAGCGAAGGTCGAGAGGTAGTTTAACTATCCCTGTTATAGGGATCGTAGTTATATGCCGCAATATAAAGAGATCCTGAGGATGGGAGCAAGATAGCAACGCCCCCATGCCGTGTCTTCGTATCCCGGGGAATATTGCGCACGGAGTATTATATGAAAGATACTATGAAAGATTCCAAATGGGACGGAAATACATAGGTATATACGGGCACGAGGGCATAGGGAACGAAGTGTAATCGATCCTGCTTGCATGCATTATGATGAAGTTTTGCTTTTATATGGAAAATACAGGCATGGTTCCCCAGCTGAAGAGGCGCTTCTGGATACCGATTTAATACATTGGAACGAATTACTCTGTCTCTGTTATTCAGTTCGATACTCCGTGCGCTGTTTTGTACTGTATTTCCCAGGGGTTCGTTGGTATGCTGGTTGACCATGCCCCGTAAGCAAGTTCCTCTCGTATGTTGCCAGCTTGCTGAGCCACCCTCTTATGTCACTTTTGATAGTACCAGTTGGTAGATGGTAAAAGTAGCTGCCACGACCTTTTGCGTAAGCATGTGCTCTATATTCGTATCCAGGTCTAATGTAAATACGCAATGTCTTTTGTATTGTGCGTGTATTGAGCGTCAATAATAACATCTGTCAACCTGTTGACGGATCAGTGTCCAAGCTTACTCTCGAGCCACTTGGCAAGGCTCGAGAGCTCGTTATCTGGAGACCTCGACGCAAAGGCACCAGGGTGTGCACTCTCTTGGCTGGCAAGTGCAGAAGCAGAGCTGAGCACTGATGCCCAGTCCGATATTTCATGCAATGGCCTGTTATGCAGGATTTTATGGACACAGTTTGCTTCATACTGTGCAGTATCTGGGTCTGGTGATGTAGAAATGTGACTTTCGATGATGAGACCAGATTTAACTCGGAAGAACGCCTTGGTCTGCAGTCACAACACCGTCAATCGTAGTCAGTTAGTGCGCTACATTTGGTAGGGAGGGAAGGGCAATGTGGCGGAGCTTGCAGGGTTGAGACATACCGAAGGGGAGAGGGCAGGTGATATCTCTGGCCTAGGCCGGGGATCTTCCTCTGTTGGATGCGTGGAGAATGTAAACTGGGGGCACTGTTTGTATTTCCATTCAAGAGACTGAAAAATTTATGTAGGTGTTAATAACAGAACTTGAGTAAAAGGGTATAGCAGCGGGTGGGTGTGCTGACTTACGTGTAGTTCTTGTATGCCTTTGCACACCTCGGGCTCATTTCTTGCGTCTTCATCCGTCAAGATGCCGGTAACCCAGTCGTCCCCCGAAGATAGCTCCGGATTGTTGGCGTGGGCTCTTTGAGCTTTCCGCAACGCATTGCGGTCGAGATTGTATAGCAAAGCAAATTCTTCCATGATTTCCCCAATTATCTGCTGCATGAGGAACGGCCGGACTGATTCGTCCAAGGCGGAGGATATGTTTCCAACGGGGGACCTGACGCTCTCAACACCCCTTGCTTTGATATACGGACGAGCAGGAGACCTCAGAAAGAGTCCGATCTGCCTGAGGTTTGGCGAATCGATCAGACAGGTGCCATGATGCAAAGCACGGAATCTTGACAGCTTGTACGCCGAACCCGAGATCTTGACGGCCCGAACAGGTCTCTCTAGCGGTGGGCTTTCGACATCTTGGTCTGAAGGCCCAGCCTTGACTACCAGAGAAGACGGCTCTTCCTGTGCATCCTGACCAAGAACGATATCATGACGCTCGTTGACTCTTGTTTTTAAAGCTCCAACGTTCTTCAATGCCCTGACCACGAGCTCGGCGTGTTTATCTCGATGGAATATCGGCTTGGGACAGATCACGCAGAAATTCAGGTTCCCTTCATCATGGAAGACCGAGCCACCACCAGACCGTCGTCGAACGAATACGGCACTCCCATCACTGACAGTATTACCGCCTTCTCCGTTGTTTTCAAGGCCGGTGCTGGTCCGCAGCAGGCGCAGGTTTGTCTCGAGCCACGGGTTCTGGTTCCGCCCGATCACGACACAGGGCCTATTTACGTACAGGAAGAGGATCTTGGAGTCCGGCGGGGAGTGTTCATAGAGGAAGTTCTCGAGGGAGAGGTTGACAAAGGGGTCGCTGGAGAGGGACTGGTAGACCTGGAGTTTGGACTGAGGACGAGACGAGAGCGCAGCAAACGTCGAGGCTGGCCTGCTAGCCGTCCATTGGCAGCGGTTCCTGAGAGACTGCGACCAGTGCAGTGGCTGCAGGGGACGGGCTGAAATCATGAAGCCAACCTGACCTGCTACAGCGTCATCGTGGGTGTGTATCAATATATCGTCGAGGGGAGGTAGACAGCAAGCAGGAGACGGACGTCGTCCAGAAAAGGCCAGGAAGATGCGGCGGAAGCTTAGGGCGACCCCCCTGGCAGCGCCGAGCCTGGGCGTAAGGCTTGCTTTTAGGCTTGCTTGGGGCGAGTTTAGGGCTGCCCTTTAGGCGTTGAGCCCCGGGAGCTAGTTAAAGGAACGCCCCACGAAGCCTAGGTTTGCCCCCTAAGACTTAGTTAAAAGGCCCCTAAGCCGCCCACGGCCCAGTTAAAGAGAAGTAGCACTTCCATGAGCCTTCGTGACGTGTATCCGACCCAACCATGCAGTCCTGCCTGTTAATTACTTCAGGAGACAGACAGGCTCCGCCGGCCTCTCGGTCCGCCAGAGACGAAGCTGCTCCCCGTCCTCCAGCGTCTTTCTGCTCTGCCAGCCAGCCAGTCATCCCATCTGTTAATCCGCCATTCCGTCTGTTCGATCCGTCAGGCTTTAGGCGATCCGTCATCGGCGCTGAGTCATCCGCGTCGGGCCACGCAGAAAAAAAGAATAAAAAGTCGCAAAGACGACCAGGTGAAGACAAGAAGAAGAAGAAGACAAGAAGTCGAGAGCAGGAGAAGCCTGGCTGGCTGAGATCAAGCGATTGGACTCTGGACGGACCAGACTGGCGCCCGTATTCCTCTGACTGACCGATCTCACAGCGACCGAGCAGCTGTCTAGTTATATAACGCCCTCGATCCCTGCCTGCCGTCCAACCCCACCGTCCAGCTAAAGTACAAGAGTTAACTAGCCAGAGGAAGAGCTTCAAAGATGTCGACCTTTGGAGAGCATTTCAGGGTCACCACGTACGGATTCCCTCCACTGACATACACCGTATCAGTTTTGCTGACCAGAGGCGTAGCTATGGCGAGTCACACTGCCGCTCTGTCGGCTGCATCGTCGACGGGTGCCCTCCCGGCATGGAGCTCACAGAGGCAGACATCCAGCCCCAGATGACAAGGAGGAGACCCGGACAGAGTGCTCTGACAACCCCTCGAAACGAAAAGGACAGGGTCGAGATACAGTCTGGAACCGAGTTCGGTATCACCCTGGGCACGCCAATAGGCATGGTGGTGCGGAACGAAGACCAGCGGCCCAAGGACTATGGAAACAGCACCATGGACATGTACCCTCGACCCAGCCATGCTGACTTCACCTACCTGGAAAAGTACGGTGTCAAGGCCAGCAGTGGTGGCGGCAGAAGCAGTGCACGAGAGACCATCGGTATGGCTTCCTTGTGCTATATACTCAAGCCAAATCATCACAGGTAGTATCTCTGTTGACACACAGTTCCAGGTCGAGTGGCTGCCGGTGCTATTGCGGAGAAGTATCTCAAGCTCTCCCATAACGTAGAGATAGTCTCCTTCGTCTCCTCTGTTGGACACGAGCATCTCTTTCCTCCCACACCCGAGCATCCCAGCCCGGTAACCAACCCGGACTTCCTTAAGCTCATCGAGACAGTTGACCGGAAGACTGTAGACTCCTTCGCCCCGATTCGATGTCCACACGCAGAAGCTGCTCAGAGAATGACTAAGTTGATTGAACATCATCGCGATCTGTCAGACAGCATCGGAGGGACCGTCACATGTGTCATTAGAAACGTCCCCGTTGGCCTGGGAGAGCCTTGCTTCGATAAGCTAGAAGCTAAGCTTGCACACGCCATGCTCTCGATCCCCGCTACAAAGGGCTTCGAAATCGGTTCTGGTTTCCTGGGCTGTGAAGTTCCTGGATCAACTCACAATGATCCCTTCGTGGTAGAGACTAACGGTTCTGGAAAGAAGCTGACTACCAAGACCAACAACTCTGGTGGTATCCAGGGAGGTATCTCCAATGGAGCCTCAATCTACTTCCGTGTTGCCTTTAAGCCACCAGCGACTATTGGACAGGCCCAGACAACCGCTTCTTATAACTTTGAGGAAGGTGTTCTCGAAGCAAAGGGCCGACATGATCCCTGTGTCGTTCCAAGAGCCGTCCCCATCGTTGAGGCCATGGCTGCTCTGGTCGTCATAGATGCGCTCATGGCACAGAATGCCAGGGAAGCCGCGAAGAACTTGCTTCCTCCGCTGCCACAGACAATACCCACACGGCCAACGATTGCTCCAGCCCAGAATAAGGACGAACAGGCAAAGTGAACGTGCACTCATATCTTCGCTATTAGGCAGAATCCAGGGTAGCCCATTTTGTGGTACACGGCTCGTGTGCCTACCCTATTAACTTTGGTAACCTAGATCTAGATCTCAAATTCTTAATGCATATACATTTGGACATGTCGACATCTCATTTTTAAAAAAATACATCTCGAGATTATTCTTACCCTGACTAGATCTCCGGTAAAGCAGATATAACGGTAGAAGAAATGTTCACATCATCACATACATTGCATTAATTAAAAAAAAAAAAAAGTGAACGTCAAGGTATCAAAATTCAGTACGACGCTAATCTCCACAAAACGCCATATACTGTCTAGGTATGCAGTACTGATTTTTGTGTACAGAACGAGGGTAGGCCAGTCAATATGGATCATCAAGGGTAACATGCACTAAAGAAGCCAAATGGTATTTTTTAAAAACAAACGAAGACGAAGAAAGAAAGTGCCAGTGGCCTATCTGGTATCATTTTTAGTTACGCCTCTGGCGTAGTGAATACCGTGCATTAGGCGTGGCTCGGGGCGCTGGGCCGTCATCGAGGTTGAGGGATTTGATAATTGAGGGACTGGGGTTGCTAGGGCCTATGTTTGAAAATCTAAGCCGGGAAACAGGCGTTTGGACTTCTGATGAAACTGACGAGGCAGAGTCTGATGCTGTAGAGGTAGGGGAGAACGGGCTGTCTTGCAAAGCTGAGTCAAATGATGGAGAGAATGACAGAGTTGGCTTTGGTCTCCTGGCAGCTGGGGCTGGAGTATAGCCTGCAAATGCAGTAGTAGGTGTGAATGATGGCTGTGGTGTTGCCTTCAATCGCGTCGCAAAGTCAGGAAAGCTGTTGTGGTGTCTTTGGGGGAGGACGCTTGGTGGAGAGTTGGTATTGGGGCTCATTCTATTGTTAGCAGTCTGTGGCCGTCTCGCTTGGGGGCTACCGGCGTACCGGCTGCCTGGAGAGAGGTTGTTTTGGCTCATGCTCAAGGTAGTAAATGACCCGGCTGCGGATGACGTAGGAGAAAAAGGCTTCTTGTCTGTCTTTGTCTCTGCCTCCGCGGCTTTGGGGGTATTCTTGGGCTCTGTCAGGCTGGTGTGAGGGGCCAGGAGAGGTCCAAGTCCAAACATCTCATGTCCCATCATGAAGGAAACCAAATATATCCCAGCGTTATCCAGGCCAACTGGGCTGTCAAGTTGACGAGCCTGGATCACAGCCAGGTAAACGCAAGATACCAATTCAAACATAGACAGCAAGATCTCGGTCACATTCCAGACTGCCATTGGCTTCATCAGAGACTCCAAAAATGAAAAGGCAGCAACAAGGAAGGATATACCAAGTATCACCGACTCTATAGACTTTGCGGGCTCCGTATATACCTTGGTGATCATCCACAAGACCAGACAGGATAGCAGGAGGGTCATTCTCAAGACATGTGTTGGCTTGTTTCCAGAAACTGCAAACCTCTGGTTGATAGAAGCTTGACCAGACTGGTTCTGCTGGGCACTCGGTCCATCGGCGATGGAGAAAGCTTGGTCAAACAGGTTCTCCAGGCCAGTTTCGGCTGTTAGTCCGGGAGGGAAAAATTTGGGCGCCGCGAAGACAGCATTAGTCCGGACCGGTTTATGCTTCTGATCATCCTCATCTTCCGTCTCAATCTCGTCTTCCTCTAAAGAGGGTCGTGTAGGCTGTAAGACAGGAGCTTGATGGAATGGGTTAGGTTTTTTCTGGATCTGTTCCGCCTTTCCAACAACTGGGTTCCGAAGATTCCATGATGGCGGTTTTGGCACTTGGGGTAGCTGGCCCTGGAAGAGCATTGAAGAAGAAAGAGCTGGTGCCTGCGGACTTGTAGGTTTAACCGGGACTTGCAGAGACGGCCGGGATGGAGTCCAGTCCATCGCATCGACATCTTCCTGTCGAAGGTCTAGTGGAGGAGTTGGTGGGACGTATGGCTCGGGGGTAGCCAAACGGCGTGGCGCGAGGCTGGCAATAGGAAATCGCTTAGGAACTGACTGGCTGCCTCTCTCAGAGGCTTGTGGCTCTGGAGGATTCTTCAACTGCATTCCATCGCTGCTGTTTGTACTGGATAACAATTCCTCGGTATGGTCATGCCAATCAACAAGCGGTCTCTTTTCGAATTTGATAGTAGATGTTGATGCAAAGGTAGTCTATCCACCATTAGCGTAATTCCAGAGACCTTGGTAAATGAGAAAAGCAGCACGACTTACAATCAAGGTAAATATAGCCACAAAAGCATGTATCGACGGGTTTAAATGGGGATGCAGGCCCGTAATCGCAGGGTCTTGCAAACCGGCCCACGCCATAAACCTGACCATGAGAGCAACAATCTGAATACGATAATACTCTCGTAGCCCAATCAACCGGCCATGATGGCCTTCAACTTTCAGTCTCAGCTTCGGGTTCCACCAGAGAGCAAATGCGCCGAGAATCAACGAAAGGCCGGCATAAGGTGCAAGAAACATAGCACACTCTCCGGGAATGCGAAGATTTTGGACGGAGCTAGAAACGCAGTGGCTTCCGAGAGAGGACGTCGACATTGAAGCCACCTCTACCTCCTGCAGCTCGTAAGCGGAAGATACAAAGGCGACGACGTCCCAGACCAGTTGACCGGCAACACTTGACCAGAACGAAAAGGCACCCGTAGAAACCAACAGGCCCTTCCACTTCCACATCTGCCTTCTCTTCCGGGTCGATTTTCCCTTGCTACGTTCCATCATGCGCCGCAGATGGTCTGTTTTAGCTGCGTATCCGGCCTGTCTGATGCGATCGATGACCCGCGGCTTGCATTTCTCGCACACCTGCGGGTAGCGTTCCTCCAAGCTCCGTTTATAAGACGGATATGACTTCTCATAGGCCGCATACTCGGGGTGTGACGGGTCCGGGAGATACGAAGCCAGTGTCTGGGTGAAGAGATACTGGTTCTTCTGGCAGGTAGAGCAGAAGATGGTAGAATCGGCCGCACTTGGTAGCTCTGGTTGCTCCTCGAAGGATTGTGATAGTGATGATATTGACGGCGAGACGGGAGCAGCGTACCGATGGAACCGCTTCTCCGTAGACACCTCAGCGACCGGCGGATCGGTTATTTCGCCATTCTACCCATTGCCGCCGTCAGTATAGATGTAGATACAAGTTGTTTCGATGGGCAACGTACTTCGTCTAGATAGTTGACAGCCTGACAGCTCTCGCACTTCCACCGCCGGACGGCGTTCTTGTATATCTGCCTCGAGTTTCCGCCGCAGTAGAAGCATCGCAGTCGCTTTTGGAAGAAGGGAGCCATCGCAGCCTACATGAAGCAAGCAAGCAAGGCCCGGGTCGTGGAGTGACAGAAGGTGTTGTTATTATTTTGATTATTATCATTCCAATAACTAGTTAGTTATTTTATTTGTTATCGTCAACTTTTCTTTTCGCTTTTCGGGGCGGCTGGCGGCTTTAAGGCGCGCTAGCTCGTTAATCGCCGACGGAGCAACAACACCTCTTCGGCAGTTAATAACAACTAGCACTCAATAGCAGACAATAACTAGACAATAATCCAATAGCCAGCAGAGCCGGGCAGGAGGCTGAAGATGCTGGAAGGGAGAAGACGACGGTCGTGAATTCTAGCCATACGGTAACTGCCTGTTGGCTACCAGGAGATGAGACACGCAGGCGGCAGATAAAAAGGCTGCATCAAACAGTTGACAGACAGTTATTGATAGATTGATACCATTGATACCCCAGCGAATGCTGCTTTTGGTTATGGAGTATCCAGTTCTCACGGGGGCTGTGGCCTTGCTGGCCCTTATCTGCTTGGTTACGGTACAGTTGAAACCTCTCTTCTAGGCTGAATGCTTACATGGCTAACCTGTGGATAGTTGGCAATGTTCTGGCCGGGCAAGACAGATATCCAGGCACAAGTGAGGCAGCCTTGCCGTCCAGTTCATCTTCTGGTTGTCCTGGGCAGTGGTGGACATACGGAGGAGATGCTCTCTATGCTCAGACATGCGGAGCTGGACCCAGCGGTGTATATCAGACGTACATACATCGTAAGCTCTGGAGACGCATTCAGCGCGAGAAAAGCCGTCGAGTATGAGAAAAGCATTGAAACCAGTGAACAAACAGGCCAGGATGAGAGTAAAAGCAGCAACTATACCATCATAACGGTCCCTCGCGCAAGAAGGGTCCATCAATCCTTCCTGACTGCGCCGTTGACCACGCTGCAATGCTTTGGATTCTGCATGCTGGTGCTTATGGGCAGACATCCCGACCAACTCACCCTCACCGCTCACTCAAGCTCCTCAAGCTCCCCTTGCCCCGGATATCCTGACATCATTCTTACGAACGGGCCTGGCACGGGAGTCTGCGTGGTCGTGGCCGCCCGACTTCTCCGTCTGTTCGACCCGCTGGTATGCCGCATTCTGCCCCAGGCCAGATCAGATATCTCTTCCAAGTCCCAAACTAGTACCTACTCTGGCCCCGAGTCCCGTTCCCACTCCGGGCCTCGAGATCAACGCCGTGGAACCAGACGATATCTACGGACGATATTCATCGAGTCCTGGGCTCGCGTGACTACCGTGAGTTTGTCGGGAAAGATCCTTTTCCCTCTCGTCGACCGATTCCTGGTGCAGTGGGAAGGCCTAGCTGGTTACTCAGGGTGGTTTGGATTTGGAAGAAAGGCCGAATATGTTGGGACGTTGCTGAGCTAGGCGACGTGAGGCAAGAATGGGGTGGGAGTCACTACATATACATAATACATGAGAAGGAACCATACATATACGAGATGCCGCCTATCTCTTATGGGTTATATGTTATTGCCGGCCGGCAATTGATGTTCAGTTGGATGCTGGACGGAGGGAGATGGGGGGGCCGAGCAAGAGACGGTTCATGTTGTCCATTCTAGCTCTCTAGAGTTAATGGGTGGTGGTGCAAAGGGGATGCCGGAAGCTACAGGCCATACTTCTCCGGGGGAGACAGCCCGTCACACAGCGCTGGTTATACATAAATGCGATCGACCGGATGGTACAACGTTGGGATAGAGGAGGAAGAACAAGGTGCATGAGCAAAAATCCTCTACACGATAATCGCAGGTGGGTGAAAAAAAAGGGGGCAAAGATGGCTTGAGATTAAGCGACCTGCTCAGCTTTCTCTATCTTTCAGCCCAGAAGTGCAAGGGGTAAGAGCAGTAGTTAATATTAACTGTGCTATTAGCTGAATATACGATGATGCACCACACTTAACCCGCGATCAACAGTGTGCATCGCTTACTCCTATAATTAAT
This sequence comes from Trichophyton benhamiae CBS 112371, assembly GCF_000151125.1. NCBI lineage: Eukaryota > Fungi > Ascomycota > Eurotiomycetes > Onygenales > Arthrodermataceae > Trichophyton > Trichophyton benhamiae. The sequence continues at coordinate 488,957 of NW_003315102.1, forward strand.
AACTAATTAATATAACCGTAGACGCATGCACATAATATGTACATACCTCCCGTACGCGAGCTGATAGTCCGGTTCCAACCAATATATGCTATATGTAGTTAATTATAAACGGTCAATCTCTTACCTCTTTCTATACTTAGTTCGCTGACGAGCGGTTCCGAACCCCCATGCTGCAAAGCAGGCCGTGGGTTACAAAAAACGAGCCATTGAAGCGGGAGTAACTATGGACGAGCCGTCTATCGCATCGTGCACATGATTATCCGTGTGATGATTATCTGACTGGCCTCACAATGGAGAAAAACAGCTTCCGGGCCACGACATACACGAGCCTGGATGCGGTGCTCCAGCGTCTGTCTCCTTTTGCTTCCAAAAAAAAATGCATTGCATTTGTGTCGAGGTGATTTTGTACCCCCGTACCACTTGTACTATGCAAATTGCGACATACAAGGCCAGAGGCGAAGTACATAAGCGAGCCCGGCCAGGTCAAGTTACCTTTTTCTTTTTCACCTAACATGCCGAAGAGCTCTTACTCCGATGCCCGGAACATTTCTGGAGAAGCTTGCATGGACGGCTTCTCTTGCCTGGCGAGGGACGGCAGGACTATTGAATTGGGTGTACAACAACCCGGGAAATGTGCCGCTCGTTCATGCCGTCTCGTCCAGAACCAACAGTTCGAGGCATTGAATATTTGCATGTGGAGGTCAAGCTGGGAATGAATAATAATAATGATGGCAAACATGGCCGGAGGGCGAGAGAAGGTGAAAAATCTCAGCCAGGGGGTCCCAAAAATATTCCCCCAACATCACGAGCCGATTGCCTTAGCCTTGATATATCAGGTAAGCTTAATAATGCTAACCGGTCTGGATGCCTGTCAAATGCCAGAAAGACAAAAAAAAAAAAAAAAAAAAAAAAAAAAAAGGTCGATGGCAGCCGAGGGATGGGGGATTATCCTGGAGGCTTTAGGGCTTAAGAGGCAGGCGACTATTATTGCCAGGAAGCCAGCAAGTCAGCGAGTCGCCGTTTCGTTGCCCTGCCCGGAAGCAAGCCCAATTCGACCAGCTCAGTGCGAGATACCTGAGTAGATGCTGAGAGATCCTGGTTACATCTCTGACGCCTTACGTCAAACGTCCATCGAGCCCACCGAGGTTGGCATCGAGCGTGTGCGATGCTCGCCCTTTTTCCCAGCCCGCTCTCTGATCTCGATACGATCGATCAAGCATCTCCTGTGAACATCCGGAGTCTAATAATAATAATGATAATAATTTTGCCTTCCTTGTGTGCGTTCGAACACGAGAGAGCGAGAAGGCAGGCCGACGGTCTAGATGGCGCCGGACCAGTGTTACGGAGTGTCGATGCAAATAGTAATGGAGTCGCAAGATGGAGCATGAGCATGGATGGGGCGGACGGGGTACATGGGGGGATTGGAGTCCGATCCAGTCCCAGCCGCCCACGTCCACACAGATATCTGTATGTATGTCCTTGCTGTGCTGTGCTGGTAACATGGCAGCATCGCCGTCACCAGTCGAAAAAGGAGACAACGATGACGGGTTCGGTCGTAGTCTGACGAACAGGCAGCGCGGGTGCGTGGCCCGGCTGCGGCATGCTGTGACTGTGGACTGCGAACGTCATGTCATGGGATGGTGGCCATCGAGGGCAGGCTTTTCTCGACTTCTCATACGCAGACAGGCAGGCCAGGGCAGGGCAGGCCTGAGTTTGACACATGATGGCGCACCGAGTACTCCGTATATACGAAGGGGGATCCTGAGATCGATGCCTAGGTTAGGGCTGGCACAGGAAATAAGCGACTGCAGAGTAACTTTGCGTACTCCGGATACTCCAGCAGAAAGATACGCTCCAGTCGAGTGAAAAGACGAAGAAAAAATAAGAAAACAAATATAATAATATCGGGGGAGAGAAGCGAATCAGGGAGTTGGTCTCCTTTGCAACACAGGCTGCTTCTGCTTCTGCTTCTGCTTCTCTCTTGTCCAGTCGATCCTGCAGCGAAGTGCCAGAGAGATGCACCCCTTACTCCCGCCCGTTCCGAGTGATTAGAGTAGCAATAATAGTAAACTATTCATTCCTTCATGTGCGTGACGAGTTGTATTTTTTGGTCCAGAAGTCAGTCGATGAGATATGTGATGACGACTTCAGGCATCGACATCGGCCCTTTTGCCTCGTATCCAGCCACGGATAAGGGCGGACTGAGCTTCATCCTTGACGCAGGAACAGCTGTTGAAAAGTCTATCAGCTTCAGCTTTTCTTCTTCTTCCTCTCGGATGGATGAGCAGAGGAAGTCCTCTGTAGAAAGGGAAAAAGCAAAGAAGAAAGAGCCGGAGGGTTGTCTTGTCTTGATCCGCAGCGGAGGCAGAGCCAAAGTAAACAATCCAACGGTTTCCTTTGCATTCTTCACTCTCTTTCATATTCTCTCTTCCCTTCTTTGTTTTTTATTCTCTCTCTCTCTCTCTTCTTTCTTCTCTGTCGTTGTCTTTTTTTTTGTTTTGTTCTTCTTATTATGCTTCCTTTCTTTTTCATGCCAGACCCTCCCCCCCTGGCTGCGAGTAGGAAGATTTCCCTTGGGCGCCGGAGGTGAGTCAGTCCCCTGGTTCCATAGCGGGCGCCGTTTCTTTACCCAGAAACCTTTTTTTTTTTTTTTTTTTTTTTCTTTTCTTCTTCTTCTTCTTTTTTCCTTTCTCTTCTTAATCCCTTCACCTTTTTAACTCCTCATCCCATTTTCTCACAGTCGTATTGGCGGATTTTTGGCCTCTTATATCCATCCTCAAGGGGTGGAGCCACGTTTCGGGCCATTTTTCGCTCAGAAAGTAGTTAGTATATAAAATTTTTTTTCCTTTTTGCTTTGCCTCAACCTTGGTTCGGCCATCGTGGAACCAGCAAGTCTTCGGAAAAAGAAAGGCAAAGAAGGAAAAAGAAAAGAAGCCCGCAGCAGCAAGCAGAGAGAGAAGAAGAAGTAGAGGTGAATCTTGGATCTTGAAGCTGCTCGTCATGGCCCTGACAGACTGACGGGTTTTGCTGGGTGGGACATGGATATTTGCTTATTGCATGGGGACAGGCCAGGGAGGCAGGCAGGCAGGCTGGTCTGTTCGACGATGCCTAGATACACAGCAGCCCGTAAGAGTTATGTTATACTGAGCTCAGGAAAAGGAAAGTAACCTGAGTTGCGCACCCCCCCCCCCCCATTCACGTCGAGCCGTCCGCATGTATCAATTGAGTCAACAAGCCAGCAGGACCCGGGAGCAGGTCGAAACCGCACGAAACGAGGGGGGATACAGCCGGCGAGCACCCTGCCTGTCTCTGCACGACCATGGCTTGTTTGATAGCATCTGCTTCTGGGAGGCAGAGAAAAAGCTCTTAATCCCTCCCGTCTCCGCTGGCCAGGCCGTAGTTCTTAGTTTATCTTATAGTGTAGGCCCTAGCTAAGTATATTAGCATATGAAAGAAGCATCCGGAGCATCAGGAAGCAGAACCAGAAACCACAAAGCGGACCAGGAACCAGAATAACGGTGAGTTTCTTAGTCAGGGCAGCCTTCGTCTTCGTCTTCGTCTTCGTCTTCTTCTTCGTCTTTCTCTTTCTGTCTTGCATCTCTCTCTGTCCGCGATGACGGCCTCGCTGTGAGCATCCCCGGCCATGTCACATCTCTGTCCCCCAGCACCATCACCACCTCTCTGCCTGTAACTCTGCCTGTGACTCTGCCTGTGACTCTGCCTCTGTCTCGCCTCTCTGGCTGTCTCTGGCCTGGAGACCCGCCCCGAGAAGCTCGCTGGCCGTCTGTAAGTGGCTCCAAGCCCGTCTGGAGTCTCTCGTTTCTTTTCTTTGCTTCTCGACCGCACACAACCCACGTCAGGCCCTCTTGTTGCCCGACAGTTCGTCCCCGGGGAAGCAGACGAGCCCGTCTTCCCGCCGTGAGTGGCCCTGGGGCTGCGAATAAACAGCAGCAGCAGCAGCAGAAGAAGAAGAAGAAGAAGAAGAGTCCCTCCCCTGTCGCGTGCTTTGGTGCCTCTTGACTCTGCCTCCTCCCTGCTGTTCTGCTGTCTGCCCAATTGCACTTGCACCAGTCGAAAGAGAGTCTGCAGCCTCTCTCGCCCTCGCCCTGGCCTGTCCTCCCTCTTTTTTTTTGCCCTCGCCTGCCTTGCTGGACTGCTGGCTGAACCCCCCGGCCGTGGTTGTGGTGGTTGTTTGTTGCTTGCAGCCTGCGCGCACTTCCAAGTCCGCCGTCCAAAATCCTGCTACAGACCTCGCCTTCACCAACATCAGCTTGACCTTCAACTGCAGCTTCAACTTCGTCTCCAGCAAGAAAACTCCCCCCCCCCCGCCGCCGCCGTTCGCTGCCTGCTACGGCCAGTCGCCAGCTCCAGACAGCTTCTCTGCCTGCCCGCGACTACCGCTGCATCCTCCCCAGGCCGATCGTTGCGCCTTTCCCTCCGCGCTGCATGAGCTTCCCTTCCCTCGCCCGCGACTGGCCCTCCCAATCATCCCTCGACACAAACAATACGTCTGGCCATACAGGCTCTGCTATGAAGTAGAGGCCTCGTCTGCCCGAGCGCTGTCGACCAGAGAATAATAAATATTTCGCGTGCTGGCTTGCACTGCTCAAGACGAGAAGACTCGCAACCTCGCAATCTCGCAACCTCGCAACTCGCTATGCTGCGACTATCACAGCTCTTCGAAGCCAGCAACCGGCGCGACGGCGACGCAGCAGACATCGCAGCCCCGTCCTCCCATCCATCGTCCTGTCTCGCAAGGCCGCCGCCGCCGCCGCCTGAATCGCCCGAATCCATGATCTCCTCGAACCCGGGGTCGCCCGTCACCTCGCTCTTCTCGACCAGGACGCACACCCGCTTCCCCAGCTCGGTCTCGTCGCTGGCCTCTTCGCCCGTCACCAGCTCGCCCGACGGCTTCGGCGGCACCAAGACGCAGCTGACAGAGGTCAAGGAAGAGCCCGGCGAGCGAGAGACCGGCTGTGTCGAGAGAGATGGTTACTTTCGTAAGTCGCTTGCTGCTCCTCCCTACCATCTACATCTACGTTACTCTACATTCTGCTACATTCCCCCTAGTTAGTTGCCAAAGGGTGAAGGGAGAAAAAAAGAAACGAGACGCAGTCAAGAGCAAACAAGATGCTAACGTCAGAGGCTTAGCTCACTTTAATGACTTCCATGCCGCCGCTGCCGCCGCCGCATACGACGACAGCCATCTCTCGCTGGACTCGCACGACTTCGACCAGATAGACACCCTCGACGCCGTGGGCGCCTTCAAGAAGCGGAGGTCGGACAGCAGGTCGCTGCGCCAGATATCCCGCATCAGCACTCGCTTCTCCTCGCTCTCGTCTAAATGGAAGCAGGCCAAGCCCTCGTCGATCGCAGATACAGTCGCTACGCGCGATCGGTACGAAGACTCGCTCAGGTCTCGCGCCAATTCAGCCACTTCCGCCCTCGCCAGCCCGGCCGCCAGCTTGATATCCGCCCGCCAGAGCCTCTGTGCCCCCTCGCCGGCTAGGACGACGTTCGAGGAACGCCTGAACGAGGCTGGCGTGGCCGGCCTGGACATCGAACGGGCGAACCAGCAGTTCGACGGAGAGCCAGAGAGACATGTCCGGACGCCGCTGCTCCCCCCGGTCATGATGGACCTGCCACACATCGACAAGGACCAGCATATCGACTCTCCGCTGGAGTCCCCGTCCATTGCTCCCGTGGCAGACTCTCGGGACACCGACAGCCCGCCCATCACCTCCATAAGCGATGTTATGCCACCGACCTCGCCGGTGTCGCCCATTACCTCTGCTCATCCCTCCATGTCCTCCATCAGCCGCCAGCTGGCCATGTCTCGCCTCTACTCGACCCGCATGGCCATGTCTGACTCCGTGGACGAGTGGTCCTGCAAGCTGGGACACGCAAACTTCACCATCTACCCCGAGCCATACGTTCCCGAGATCTGTGACAGGGAGGCCCTGAACAACTTCCGTGCCAACTGGGAGCTTGCTCGCTGCAACTACGCAAAACACCTTGCACGGACTGATGAACACTACGGCTCCACCTCGCATATATACAAACTCACCGAAGAGAAGTGGGTATCCGTCAACAGCCAGTGGAAGAACGGCTACAACCATGTCATCGCCAACCTCGAGGACGGCAACGGTAACCGTCTCTCTCTCAGCCCGTCAGAGGTGCTCCACTGCTCCCAGGACGCCGTCAAGATACCCGGCCTTCACGACAAGAACAAGTTCCCGGAACTCGGAGACGAGGACATCGTCGGTCCCATGTCTGTCGGGCCCGGTCTACAACACTGTCGATCCAGTGACGATCGGATCCTCTCCAAAAAGTCCATTCTCAAGTTCTTGAACGGCCTCTTCAGCCTCCGCAAGAGCTCATAACCACCACCCCCACCCACTTTCTACTCTCTACCCCTTATTCATTCTCCTGTACAAAAAATACCCCTACCCCTTATCCTATCACCTCTATTTTACCCTATTTACCCGATATTTTTCATTTGTTCTGATTTGCTGCGGTACCTGCATGCAATTCATAGTCGTCTCCCACCATATCCGAGCTGGGCTAGAAAGGACGACTGGAGTTAAGATGTCCTGCTTGTGTTTTTACCTTTCTTTTTTCTTTCTTTTTTTTTTTTTTTTTACGGTTCTTATTCCCCATTCCACCATAGTTGTTTTGCTCATTCTCTCCTTATATCTCAGCATCAGATCATGAATCATGCGTTACGCTCCTTATGACCCCTTATTGCATCCATCGAGGAACTCCATATCCTATATATGCTCTATCATGGATGAACGACGCTCCTTATCCAGACTCTCATTTGTCATGACACTCATTTAAGCCATTGTTTTAATTGCGGCGTTTGAAAAAAACGGGCCCTAGCATTCCCTTGGCCCTACTTGTTATCCCGATGCATCCTTTGCCTTTTTTTTTTTTTATCTCTCTTCCATTCAGCCCATTTGTTCATCATACGTTATAGAGGATATACATAGAAATCGGCTCCCCCCATGGCTTTTCCTATATTTCATTTTTCTCATCATCATTTATGGTCACGGTTCACGGCGCGAGGGCTACGGCGCCGGTGGGATCTCGTGGAACTACCAATTTTCCTATCTACCATCTATCTACCAGGTTTCACTCTTATACTTTTCCTTGTTTGCATCTCTCTTTCACATCATCTGGTATCTCCTTAACGAAGAAGTCGACCGACAAGAAAAGAAGGGCAAGGCGGTTGGCCGGATGGATTGATATGCAGGCTGCCGTGCCAAAGAGAAAAAGCAGAAACCCCCTTAAGACGGAGGACAAGATACGACATCCTTCCCGCTGTTTTTCTGGGGAAGGACATGCAGCTTTCCTTCTTCCGCTTCTTCTCTTCTTCTCCTGATATATCAAAAAAAAACTACTCTATATCCATCGTCTTCCTCCATCGACCTCTCTTCTAATGTTTAACATACTAATCCCGCTCCGTTCGTTTCATCAATGGACGGACACCCGCCTCCTATCCTGCCTTTCCATCTACTACCTGCCTACCTACCTTTAGGTATCGATTGTTTCATTATGCATCCTTTACTATGTTTCAGCCAGCATGTAGCAAGCCGTTGCTGACCAGCTCAGCATATTTCCATTGCATACTCAACGTTGATACATCCTCTCTTCAGTTTGTCCTAATATACATACCTATACCTATACCTATACCCCGTCCACACCTCCATCTCATTATATCCATTCCTCTTACCGTCCCTATGTACTCTCCAGATGTATCGTCGCATGTATGTAACCACACACCCACACCCACACCCACACGCTCCTTCAAGAGATCCTTATGTTCCATATACCCTGTTCCGCGCTGCATTGCTGGCAAAAGCACCACCATCATCCAAAGAGTCTTATATATAGAGACGATGAAATGAGACAACAAAAGTTATGGGCAGAGAGATATAAAAGAAGCAGGTATATAAAACGACGTTTTTGGACAATAAAAAAAAAAGTTATAGCTTATGTGCTTGAAATAAACTGGATCTATCGAAAACTCTTCTAAGGATTTCATTATTTCATATCCAATACTGTCCCCATATCTCCCTCGCCTCCTTATCTCCATCAAACTGAAACGCAACACTGACCACGTCCTTAAACCCCTCAGATACATCTGGCACTTCGAATCGACGCGCATATTCGCTGAATGCCATTCCTGGAAGCTTGGTGCGAGATTCCGGGTTCAGTGACTCCTAATCCGTGCATTGCGTCAATATATACATACACATACGTACATGGCTCAGCGGGGGTAACGGGAACTGCAGAGCGCAACTGGCTCCAAGATAGGTGACGGGATAGATAACCCTGTAGAAAGGCATAAAAATAAAGGGTGGATGGATGGAGGGGTGAGGCACGTTACACTGCATATGAGGGACAAAAATTGAGTGCTAAAAATGGGTATTGGCATGGACGGGGAAGAGGAGGGAACTGAAAGAGAGGAGGGGGCAGAGGGGGGTGGAAGTCTAGACGGACAGGGCTGGTAGAAGAGATAGATGTATACGGACCTGGTTTAGATTTGCTGCTCGTACGGCGTCGTTGTGTTTGCAGACTGATATCGGAGTGGAAAGGTAGATGCATCTGATTGGGAGATTGTGTGATTTTGCAAGAGATATCCATTCGGCGCGGGTAGCTTTGTTGGCATTGGTGTTGTCTAAGTAGATGCAGAGTCAATATCGAACAGCTATACCGGCCATGTATAGTAAAACCGGGTACCGGCTATTGGTAGGAAACGTACCGACTGCCACAGACTTTCCGGCCAGCAGATTCTCGTTTGCAACTTTTAGGCACTTTTGTCTCTGATCCGTTTTCATCATGTTAGTCGGTGTAGGCATGTATACACGGACAAGAAATATTTGACAGGCCAAGAAGAGGAGACAGGCAACGTACCGTCTTGAGGATGTCTTGATTCACTCTCTCATACCCGAGAGGCTGCAGGTGCTTCCAGTAAAACGTCGATTTCCCTGATCCCGGACTGCCACATAAGAGCACCAGTTCTGTATCACTCTGCTTTGTAAAGGGAGGAGAGATCTTGTCCACCCCGTCTGTCGATGGTGTATCCATACCCATATAGTTCTTGGGGTCGAACACGTCGACTTCCACGGGGGCGGGCGGTTCATCCCGAAAGAACTCCTCCGGGGTCTTGAACTGTATACCAACGTTTGCAGCGAAGTTTCTAAAAACAAAAAAGAAAAGGGACCAAGGTCAACATGGATAATTTTTGAAATTTAGGCAAACGGACAAAAAGACAAACAGATTGACAACGTACCTATCACAGCAAGAATGGTCACCCTTTCGACCCGCAGCATCGCCAACAAAGATGGAGCTTTCCAGATCCAATGTCTTTACTGGTCTCGATGCTTCTTTCTCATCCACGTCATCAGTCATATCCAGTCCCAAATCCTTTACCATCTCCCTCCACATCCCCATCCTAGGCTTCCTATATTCGTCATACTGCGTGGCAGCATATATGCTAATTGAGACATCCAAGTCCAGTGTATCCAGCACTGTCGTGATCTTCTCCTTCAGTATGGACAAGCTCTTTGAGTCAGAGTTGCCTGTTTTCGCCTTGCCATCGGGCTTCAAACTGACTGCCTTTTGGTTTGAGACGATGACAAGCGTGTAACCGTCCGCCGCAAGCTGTTTCAGTTTAGACGGGACGCTGGAATCCCACCACTTCCAGTCAGAGGCAGAACGGGAGAATCTGCCATTGGATTTGGGCATTATTAGGGTGTGGTCCTATGGTTATGATTAGCATTCTCGCCTTCCAATCCGGGGTGGAATGAGCCGTCCAGTGCATCCAAACGGTTAGATGTTGGATAACTGAAGGCGTGCGCACGTACAAAGTCAAAGGCAGCAATCTTTATCTCATTCTTCTGCTCTTCATTTTGCGTCTCACCCTTTTGGCCAACGAGATAGCGGCCCACAATGCAACTGTTGTTCACTATGTGCCATGACACCTTCTTCGGCTGGCTGGATTTAGGCTTCTGAGAAGCAGGTTTAAAGAAATTAGCCACTGTTTGGCCTGCAGCGATGGTATTAGTGATGATAGTCTCCAACGGTAATGGGATGACACACTAGTGACGGAGGCCTCTGCTTTCACCTTCTTCTTCGTTGGAGGTGAAATGGCGCGCTCGGTGCTGGAGAGCGGTCTCTTGGAGCCGGGCGATGTCATCGTGAAGTGAGAAAATACAGCCACGGCGTTAAGCTGACCGCAAACAGAGGCATATACTGTACGGCAGACCAACCGATGCCGCAACCACAGAGACATATATATATGCTATCTCTTGCTGTTGATATCGCCCCAGGCAGCAAGCCCGTAAAAGTAACAACACTATTTTTGAGGCTGAAAAGGCGAATTTAAGCTTTCAAACTTTCTGGCGCGAACGCGAAGTCACGTGCCAGGATATCTCCCATTTAACCCTTTTGGGGGATATATCAATACATCAGGCTCAAGAAAACGAAGGTCCAGAGAAGAGAGGAAGAGAACAGGTATATTACGAGAACGCTCAGTTATTAGTTGGTCGCCAAAATATTGTACAGAATCTACGTATGCCATGGCAATTGGTGCATGTGTCTAGAGAGTGCCTGCTTTCACTCTGGGATCAAGAGCCAGCCTGTCCCCCGGCTCGAGTCTTATGGCTGGCCGCAGCTGCTCCTTTAGCGCCAGCATGCGCTGCGAGGTCGACCTGAGCAAGTCCGGGCTGTTGCTGTCTTGTATTGTAAAGCACGCCTGCAGGACATACCCTCCATTGGAATCGAGGGGCTTTAGCTGGTCGTATGGCGGCAGGCGGGAGAGAGGCTTTCCAACATGTGATGGCTTGTGTATCTCGGGAGGAATGACGAGTATACGGTGGAGGAAGAGCACTGCTTCATCGAGAACGAGGATGTTGCCTTCAACGACATATTCAGAGCAATAGCTAAAAAAAAAACGTTGTTGGTCAGTCAATCACAAGACAAACAACAATAGTTCAACCGAGGAGTAAGAACCTACTTGAACCCCCATTCGTTCAAGGAGGAGATGTAGTAGTCGGGTACCCGCGCAGAGGCCGCAAACCGCGTGGTCACGCCAGTCGCAGCTCCGGCATCAGGGACGTCCTTGAACTCGATCCTCCACTCTGCCTGGTCCTCCGCGACGCCCATCGCGCCACCGTCGGCGCTGCTGACGGTCCTGTCGACATCGCTCACAACCTGGATATGGTACATGCCAGAGCCCAGCATCTTGATTAGCCGCTGGACGTCGCTGAAGGCCGCCTCCTGGCCCTGGGCCTGGCTGCCGCCGACTCGCGGCTTGATGTAGCCCGGCTTGCGGAAGGACTTGAAGAGCAGGCGGCGCTCCAGCACCTCCGTCGGCTGCATGGCGGCCAGCCCGGCGAGCTGGTGCAGCAGGTCGTCATGCTGGGCCGCGGGGACGGAGGCAAACAGGAGGATCTCATGCATCTTCTCGTCTTCTCGTCTTCTCCTCGTCGTCGTCGTCGTCGTCGTCGCCTTTCGGCCTCTAAATCTGCCTATCGCCGCCTTATCGCGCCGAACGCGAGCAGAGGTTCGTTTACATAAGCCATTACCTAAGCAGCCGACCCGGCGCCGAAGACGGAACCGAACACCGAGATAAGGCCGCCGCGCCAAGCACCAATCAGCATGCGCCGCGCTTCCTTATCTCTCCGCCCGTCGCGGTTTTTTCCTTGCTCAACCTTTTCCTCCCGCTGCTTAGTCACCCGCTAGTTAGCTCGGAAGCTCAACACGAAAACTCTCGCTTTTCTCACACTTTCTTCTTTCTCAACATCTTCAACAATTGCAACTCCCTCGTGTCTGTCTATATATCAAGCCCGCAGCCTGCAGACCCCAGCAACCACAGACAGCTACCGCCGCTACAGCATCAACAGCTCACTCTTCGAATTCAACCAGCACAGCCAATTTCAAGATGCAGGCCACCACCGTCCTCCGCCAAGCTGCTGCAGCTCGCCAGCCTCTGATCAAGTTCATGGGCAAGCGCTCCATCCCAGGTATGCTCAGAAAAGAACCCCTCGGTGATGCTGGAGAGCTCGTCTGGCTGACTGACTGCTACTAGCCTCCATTGACCACTCTCCCCAACCCCATCCCGCCTCGCCAACTCACCAGCTGCCGGACTCCTTCGTCACCTACCGTGCCAAAGCCCAGCAGCACGGTCCTCTCAACACCACATACCGCCCCTTCTCCAGCATCGGAGCCTCCTCGGGCGCTGCCTTGGGCCCTGTCACCCCCAAGAAGGGCGAGTACTTCGACCGCAACGACCTCCCCGCCAGATTCAGACGTGCTCCCTGGTCTCAGGCTGAGATCGACGCCATCGAGACCGGCGGGGCAAGCATGTTCGCTTGAACGGCTCCCCGGTCTTGGCTAATGGCACACTCTTTTCCCTTTACTGTGGCCTTTTTACCCCCCAGGACAAGAATGAGTTGGACGGAATGATGGAGCTTACGATGCAGACGGAGAACAAAACACCATATACTGCCACGACATATACCCACCTAGCTGAGCTGGTTTCGACAAGGGGATATATAAAACACACTAAAACCCACCCGACACACGACGCCTGTATACTTCCGAGTAAGGAGATGTGTTCTTGCCCACTCTATCGGATCATTATATACCGCCCTTCACAAGCAAAAATTATGGCACAACTGCACGAGAACGAAACAACAGAATAGCAGCTGCACGGAACAGCTCAGCATAGCATTAAAGCATGGCAACGAAGCGAACAGTACACTTCACGGAGCAACACAGTCTTCCGGTTTCTACTCCTCCCTTCTCATTTCCTCTTCTTCTTCTTTTTTTTTTTTCCTTTTTACTTTTAACCTGAAGCTTGAGTCATTCTCAGCTTATCGGCGCTGGACGGAGTTCATCACTTTTACTTCTCGTTTCTTTTTCTTCACCTCCTTTTACAGAGTTCGTTATCACTGGGGTTGGGAACTGTCTCCTTGCTTTTTCCATGGTTTGGTTTATGGAGGGGCCTTTTGGTTGGGCCTGGTTGGCCGGCTGGGTTTTTGAGCGACAGCGAGCGACAGGCAGGCGGGCTGCTGGCTGGAGATGGAGGGCGGGAGGACTTGGACAAAGCTGCACTGTACTGTACGACCTTTTTCAACTGTACTTACCTGCCTTTATCCTTTTAATATGCTACTTAACTAGTATATCATTCTCTCTCAACTTGCCTGCCAACCTCCCCAGCTCCTCAACTCGCCGTACCGTCGGCGTTCTAGTCTCCGATATATCTCCAGTGTCTGACCTCGCCGCGGACAGACGGACAGATATAATCCCGAGCATGAGGTGATCTTCGGCGTTTTCTCTGCATGCAGGCCACCACCTCCCCCTGTCCTCCGATTCCTTGTATCCCGAACATCCCGCAGCGTACTTGCGTAGGAACAGGGGGAGGGCCGCCTGCCTGAGCACTTTGACCACCGTCTTTCCTTGCTTTCCACGGTCTATCCGGCCCTGGTCTGTCTTGTCTCTCTTGGCCTTGACCAATAATGTACTTGTTATGTTTGATATTAAGTCGTTATCTGGCTCCCTCGCTTCCAGCCCTTTTGGTAGCTTCGAGCCTACGCAGAACCAGCAACCGGCCTTTTTTAATCCCTCTGCTCTGCCAATACGAAGACGGCCGCTTGTCTTATCTCTCGCCCAGAGCTCCCCAGCTTTATCTAGCTTTACCCCAGATTATTTCTATACATAGTAGCTCGTTGCGTAATTGTAAAGCTGTCTGGTGCTCTCGCGCTGGATGAACCATGGCTGGCCACGCTGAACGCGGCCATCCCAGGGCCATCCCAAGGGACATAAACTAGAGACAACCAGACTGCGCCGGTTTGGTCCTTGTGGCAACTCCTGGAGCGTGATGTCCTGTGGAGACTCCCCGGCGCTCGACTGAGTTCGCTCCCTTGGCTGGCGAAATATCGGCCTGCTCGACCAATATGCCGCCGCCAACTTCAACGCAACCCCCTTCAGCCACGCTCGAGCAGAAGCTTTCGTCTCATCCCTGGAAACCAGCCTTTTCTCTTGACCTTGCTCATAAATAAGGACTCCAATCGCCGGCGGCCTGGTAGGCTGCGGTTCCGTTTGGATGGCTCCAGCCACGGCACCAGAGTTGATCGTCAAGGAGACGAACGAGATCGGGACGACGGTCAAGACCTATCTCTGCCCAAGCAGCGAGCTGCGGTCGAAGCGCCAGCCTGGAAGTGTGGAAATCATTGTATGTTATCCTGTTACAAGCCTAGTTACCGAAGCTTATACCAATGCTTGATTTGCGGTTCATGGGTGGCTGTGGATGTTGTGGATGCACCCTTGAGTGTTGACGTCGATTGATTTGATATACTCGAAAATGTCATTTCCTCGCTGCCTGTAATGAGGCCCATGCCATAAGATGCATCATAGACGTATCATATGCTGGAAAATGGGTGTTGCTCATGCTTGACATGCTGAAGTCGATGCTGACCTGCTGCAGTTGCCGCCAAAACTCCCGTCATCAACCTCCTACCTAACGTCCATCCTGAACGTATTCCTACCGGCTGGATACCCGCACAGCGTCACAGACGATTACATTGAGTGAGTCTTCCTTTATTTTGGGCGGCGTGGGCACCTAGCTGACTCTAGACATCTAGGTATCAAATCTATGTTAGTCCATAAACAATGCTGCTTCGGGGTATCAGATCAGACAGAACATGGGGTTAACCGCCGTATATCAGGACTCCCTCCAAGCATTTTCAAGCTCAATTGCAGGCCTCCTGTCATCCAGAGCAGTCCTTCAAGGCATGCATTCAACCTTATAGACATTTGAGAAGTTTGTACTAACATCTCTCAGGCGTCGGTGTCGGAGATGCCACTGCGTCTCCCACAGCAGCTCTGCTTCTCAATGTCCTGCAGGAAAGTATGGGCAGGATAGCCACCATACTGTTTGCTCATCGTCTCGGGACATCACTCGAGCCAGAATGTAAAATGTACAGGCTGGCCGCCGACATTCTTAACGATTCAGCGATGGTGCTGGACTGTTTGTCCCCAATCTTCCCTAAGCCTGTCAGAGTAGGCCTTCTCAGTTTTTCCAGTGTGTTGAGGGCACTATGTGGTGTTGCAGCTGGTAGCTCCAAGGCCAGCTTGAGTGCTCATTTTGCACGATGGGGGAACCTGGGAGAGTTGAATGCGGTAGGACTAGATATCCTACATCACAATCGACAGAGTAAAAGCTGATGGTGATTGAATAGAAAGATTCAAGTCAGGAAACCGTTATATCTCTCGCTGGAATGCTTGTATGCACTCTTTCTTCTCTTATTCATGCCCATTGCAACGGAACAGAACTAAAGAGACGTACAGGTCGGCAGCGTAGTGGTCTCATACATCACATCGCCGCTAGAAACGTGGATTGCCTTGATCTTTTTACTTATCGTACACCTGGGGACAAACCACGCCGCAGTTAGGGCAGTCAAAATGACAACTATGAACCGCCAGCGTACCAATATTGTCTTCTCCCATCTCTTCGAGGACGATCGAATCCTCACGCCAGCCGAGACTTCCGAGGAAGAACGAATCTTCGAGAGAGACGGCGTGCTCCGGTGGAAAGCTGAATCTAGTGGTATTCTGGGAACCTGTCAAATTGGAACCTCCCTGGAGCAGCTACTACTACTGCTACCTGAACAGGCTGATAGAGACGCCCTAGAGACCAGCCAAACGAGTAGCACAGCTATGGAAGCCAGTACCAATCTGACGGCTCTTCTCGAACTATTCGGAGAAGAGGAGTATATCCTCTACTTTGGCCCCCTGTCCCGCAGAGGAGCCATCGTACTAAAGGCCGGAGCTACTGCACAAGCACAGCTGAAAGCATGGAGTCATGCGCTTCTTGTTTCTCGACATCTGGCAAGGAAAAATGGCACAGCTACTTGCATACACGAGAAACAAGGCGGTCAGGGTGAGCTGTCACCGTCGGTGTCGGTACTATCTATTTTGAGAGACACGCTGCGGGAGCATACGAGGACGTTTAAGGACAGGGTCAAGCGCCTCGAACACGCTGGCTGGCAGACGGACGTCGCCTCCCTCGAGACAAAGCCGGGAAGGAGAGTTCACGTATCCGTTTGAGCCAAC
Organism: Trichophyton benhamiae CBS 112371; assembly: GCF_000151125.1. NCBI lineage: Eukaryota > Fungi > Ascomycota > Eurotiomycetes > Onygenales > Arthrodermataceae > Trichophyton > Trichophyton benhamiae. The sequence continues at coordinate 505,082 of NW_003315102.1, forward strand.
AGATAAGCTGTACGCAAAGTTGTAAACCGAGGCCCCTTGGAGGTCGTAAGAAGGTCATCCTTCAAAGGACCCCTCAGGGGGTATCATTGGTAGCTAATATCGCTAGTCAATTCCAGATGAATGGTATAATATTGATCTCAACCATTTGAAGGGGGTTCCCAGATACCAGGACTCTGGATATAATATGTTTCTTTTTCTCTCTCCCTTTTATTTATTTATTTATTATTTTTTATTTCATTTCAGCTGCTTCTTCCTGGGGTATCTCAACTCGTCGAGACAACGGCAGCCCTGCTGGCCGGTGACTCACTGGGAATTAATAACAAACAACATGGCAAACGCCGAGTGGCCGGGTCCATCTTCCATCCCATAAGGAGGCAGCTGCAGGTATCGGAAGAAGAAAAAAGTCCTCTTCATGCATAGACGAGATGAAGGACGACGGCGTCTCTTCCCTTCTCTCCTGTATACGCCGTATAAAAATCTTGCTCTTGCCTTGTAGCCGACCAAGAAGACACTTGAAGCCCCTAATCGGGGTATCTTCGCTACCAATCGCCGGATTAGGTAGTCCAATTCAACTGATTTCTTTTTTGGCGAAGAAGAAAAGATACAGACAGGCCAAGCAGGAAGATTATGATGACAATGACATGCAGTTCGTTTCCTGTATGCATCTCGTGGCATCAGGATGCATGGTTTATATTGCTGCTGCTCTTCTAGAGCAACAAAGACGGAGGCAGAAGCGAAGGGTCTGGCTGCGTGCCTTGCAGCCGCGCATAGCCACATGGTTTTTATATATAAACAAATTTGTCTTTTAATATATGTATATCTCATTGATTCGCCCATGCAAGCGATGTACACCGAATGTAGAATATGTTAAACCCCAATGCCAACGAGCCTGTAATGTCTTACAGGCGCAGATGGCCTTGAGTTCTACGGTTGAGCAGTGCGTCGTATATGCTGTTTGAAATATAGATGTCAGTGACGCAACACTTCCCACCCGGCTCGCCGTGATCGTCGAAACATCGATCAATCACGGATCATAAACATGGATCCATAGAGTTGAATATGGAGAACCACCCATCGTTCAATTCAATATCCAGGCATGCGTCAGTCCTTCAGTTGCAAAAATGACAGCGGGAGAGACGACTCCACAACCCCATATCGCCCTATGGTTGCGCTGCTGAAACGGCGCCGTTCCTATCCAACCATCTGGTTATAGTTGCATGAACTAGCAACAAGCATCATCTATCAATCTGGCACCATCAGGTCGCGGGGTCACCAGAATAACCCTCTCCAGGGTTTGCAGGCCCACGCAATAAACTCCTCCCCAGACATATAAACACAGCCCCTAGTCTGTCGGCATCCTGGGCCGTTGATCCGCGGCCAATAGTGGGCAGCAGCTATCACGGTGGGAGGGATAACCATGACGATATTTGACGGCACTAGTTTGGCGATAATGTGATTGAAAGTGGGCTCAGGGTCGTGTTCGATAAGAAAGCAGCTATATATATATATACACACATGATAAAGCATATGTGTATATACAACTAACACTGTAAGTATACATACTTGGTCGAGCAGGTATACGAGAGAGGCAAGGGAGAGAAGACCGGCAGTTCCGGCAACCCCAGAAAAGTCAACAAGCGCCGAGGGATGTTGTATCCATCCCGTTCGATGATGACATTGTGCATCCTTCAATATGGGTTATGGTATAACTGGCAGGGAACGGAAGACCAAGAGTCCAATCTCCGAGTATCTCTATCACACTCTCTCAACCGAGATGATAGAAGACCGGGTAGGAGTAAGTGAAAAAGACGGTCAAGGGAGGAACGCCACGATGAGCTGATGATAGCCATAGAGACACCACCGTTATAGCTGGCTAATCCATCTGCCTACACTAGAACCCTGATAGTTTCAACGGACTCGCCATCAACATCCACCCATCCAATACCAAAAGTCGTACGGGGGAAGGAAGACAAGTTACCCCAGATGCTCGTCCTCCCCGCAAAGCTTGGCCATCTAGGTATCTTCTTCCTTTTTCCCAACGGCGACCTTCCTTGGCCGGGCTTACCGGGGATCAAAACTGGTCAATCATGGGCTGGAGGCGAGCGTAGGGGATATTGCTCATTTCCAAGTGTTGGTTCGTATACATTAATAATTCCAACAGCTGAGTCTCATATGTGTGCGCGTGTGGACAATGACAAGCATCCTCTCTCTTGGCCGTCCGTCCGTTCAAAAGCCAGCTTCTTGCGGCCCGATAAACACGAGAAGTATGCATCAGGGTACTCTCCTTGCTTGCCCTTGCCATGCTTATGGGCCGAGGGATGGGGAAAGGAGCGAGAGAGGGTCGTCCTACTTCGCTTTCACCTCCCTCTCGTGTCATTTCACTTGATCAAATCGAATGTCGCCATGTCATCATCATCTGTAGTCACCGACAAATACGACGGACTGGTATTGAATTTTTCCAGATTAATCCAATCCTCCCGGCTAACACTGGGGAACTGGCGATAGGGCGCAAGTACTGCTCCCCACACACCCTTTAGATTGGCAGATTCATTGATAGTAGCGTATATCTCTTGTATATACGCCAGACTAAGTCGCAGTGATTGATCCACGAGATGAAGAAGCTGGAGAAGAGTCGGACATGTGATACTTGATAGCCAGGATCTACCATGTATAGTCCACCAGCAAGCGCGAAGATATCAAACTGATTCGGATGGAGCCATGACGGAGATCGATCGACCTTAATAATTCGAAGACTTTAAAGTCTTAACCTTCTTTCTCTTGTTTCTCCATGGCGATGGCGACATCTTCAACTTTTCTCCCCTCTCGTTTCTGCCTTACCGACCATCGCTGGCTTCAAACATCGAACCCCCTTACCGAGCAGACGGGTCTCGTGGCGATCTCATTCAGCCATCCCCCGGATTCTCCTTCCCAAGGACCAGGGAGAGAGGCAGGCCAACGGACGCATCGGGAACCACCGACAGCTACTAGTTCGGTTCTCAACCGCTTGAAGCGAAACGAGTAGTCTGTGTCTATTATTAATAGTAAGAGGGAAGCGCGGACACGGCGCCAGCGATGACCCCTTTGAGGCATCGTTGGTATTAAAAGAAACTCCTGGGGAAAGGCATGAATCTTGACTCAAGCGACAGGGAGATTTCTTCTGTGCCTGTAGCATTGACTCTCTGGCGCTTGCAGAGGCTGCTCGAGGGCCTCTTTGCATGTATATCAAGGCGGCGCCTCGTCCAGAGGGAAGCCGTTGACTGAGGGCCCAAACTCCTCACGGCCCCAATTCTAAGGGGACGCCGAAGTAAATCATAATAGATTATGTTATTTATAGCATCAACCTTCACAGAAAAAGGGTCATCTTGCTGCTTCTTCATTGTCTGTATTATTATTATTTTTTTTAATGGCTGCAGCTTGCCTGAACGCCGTTTTCGGAGCAACCAAGCCATGCGTCAAGCCTGGGGAACCTTCGAGCCTGAGGTGCCCAATGAAGGGAGGGAAAAACAAAGGAACTCGTATAGTGCTTGAATAATCAATTGGTAAGAGGCACTGGTACAGAGGCAAAAAAAGGATTGGTAAAAAGCAAAAGGGGCTTCTCTTAAAGAAGAACGCCTTTTGCCTGTTTGAGTCAAGAGGCAAGCGACCACGAAGAACTATTCGACCGGAAGCCAGGCCCCGACCCAATCAAGCGGACGTCAAAGGTCGAATTCGAGAGGCCATGCATTGGATCAGTAAGAAAGGGACGGCTCAACGCCCGAGAAGAAGGCCTTGCCATGGCGGAGGTTCAGGCGGGAAGCAGCAAGACCAGAGCAAAAAGCAGGAGAAGATCCGGATAACATATCCTCTTAGGGGAAGGATGATCTAGATCAGTCGGGTTCACCCCTTAAAAAAATCATCTTAATTTTTTCACCTTAAATTATCATCGATCAGTTTATTTTCCTCTCGCAAAAATAAACTGTTTGCCAGCATCAACGGATAAAAAGATAGTTAAATCAGGCTCGTCGTTTTTTTATTTTTTTTATTTTTTTTGCAGGTTTTCACTTGGTTATCTCGGGCAAAGCCGATGGCAATGTTTGTTGTCAGAGTATTGCATGTGTGCGTGTTTGATATCAATAGTCTCGGAAACGAGATCGGGATAGACTCTGTGTTTGATAGGGAGTATGTATCCTGGACGTATATAAGTAGAAGTCGATCTTAGCGACGTCAAATATCGAATTCACTTCGGCCAACTGGTTAGTTAGTTGTTAGCCTGGAGGCGAAAATAAAATAATAGAATAAACATAAACAAGATAATAATAAAAAGAGATAAACTCGCCTAGTGACGGATGTGGTGATGACGATGAAGATGACGATGGAGAGGGGACGGCGATGATATACAAGGTGGGTACGGAGTACAGTCCAAGTAAGTAGAAATATACATCAGCGATAAAAAATCTCTGCCGTTGAGCTACTCCGTATTGGCATGCAATATATCCCCCGGGCCGGGCGTAGGGCTGGACGCATATTGTTTGTCCCCGTCTACCGTGGAGTACGGCAATATAAGTATAGTAATTACTTGCTTTTATGACGGTGCCACCAGCCCGCCAGCCGCCTTGGGAAGAAAACCCTTCGACGGGAAGTTGCCAATAGCCGAGAGAAGCACGGCCAGATAGTGGCGAAAAAAGAAAACGCAGAGATTTTTTTCATAAACAGCCTAGATGTAACAGACCGTTAACTAGTTAGCTAGCCAGCCAGCTAGATGATGGCGAGAAGTCGCAGACTACCTTGATGTCACTTTTCTGCTTCCCCGTCTAGGACATCTCAAGTTCGACCGGGAGAAAGGAGCGGCGAGTCCCGAGGAGCTGTAACTGACCAACCACCCTCGTCACTTGGATGCATGTGCTAGAAGGATTCTAGAAGGACAAGCGGACAGGGACAAGGATGAAAGGACGGGAGTTGTCTTCCAGAACCTTTCTAGAAGGGGGATTGCGGCCTTTTTTCTCTTCCTTTGGTTGCTTGGGTTCCTTACACCTTGCTGTACGCTGTGTATAATACGGACAGGGGTTCAGGGGGTGGAGAGCGAGGGAGCCTGTGAGATGCTCGGCCAACGATGTTGACAGAAGAGACATCCACCACCCCCATTTTCGCTCCATTTCCTAGCCCTATACCAAGCGGCATGTTAATACCCTTTCGAAGGGGGTAGAGGGTCAAGCTTATCTGTGAGATGTTGGAATTATCCGTTGAGCAATCCGGAGACTAAGTTGGTAGTGTGAGCTATACGGAGAGACACTCCGTCAATGGTGCGTTGGATGGATGCTGATGGAGATGCCCCAGTGCGGGCATTTTCTTTTGATCGAGAAAGATTGACAGCCGTCTCCTCACCACCATGCCAATCGGCGATTTGGTGGAGGGAATATACGTGGTCTCAATTACGAAATAGTTAACCATCCCGCGACTGGGACGAACAGGATAATCTATCTCAGACCCCTATGATCCCACTTCTGGATGGATACTCAAGAGGCCAAACGAGAGAGAGAGTGTGTGTGAGTGAAAGATGTCGAACCCTTGTTTGTTCAAGGGGGAAAGCGCGATTTATTTTTGCATATCTTTTTCAGATTTTTCCCCTTTCCCACTGCGGCCCACGTTGAGGATGCAGGTCTCTTTGTTGGAGGCTGTTCGTTGCCGCCAGCGTCGAAGTCGAAAGACGGCGTATGATGTGGCTTCCATGCATGGCCAGCACGTAGCTAGCTGCTGGCCCCCTTTGAGCGGTGTGGCAGCAGCACGATCTGGTTGCTGCTCGCTGGCTGATAGAGAGACAGGAATGCCCGATGCACGATGGCATGGCTATCCAAAGTCAGCCTCAAGAAAAGGCGCCGCCATGCATATCGCTTAGACAGGACGTCTCCTGATGATTGTTCGCAGTACGGAGTCGTACGTATGATGTATGTTTTTCCCGTATCAAGGCGCTGGGCGGATACACGCCTGAGATTCCGACGCAGACATGAGTCCCCATGGCACTGGTACGCTACGAATGCAGGCCTTGCATGTACAGCGCCTAGGAAGCGAAGCCGGAAATTCGCCCTTTTGCCCACCCCTCCTTGTCTGCTCGTTAGTGCGACTGTTTAGCTGATAGTATAAGCATAAGTTGTGTTTATCAAAGCTCTCCCTTGTCACTCCGGAAAGTTTCTTGCTCCGTGGGAATGTGTTGACAGCGAGTAGGGCGAGTCGTAAGCAGTTGTTATACAGAGTAAGTATATGCAACTGCTCTCTGGATGCTCCTGATGGGCCGCGAGATCCGGGCCATCGCGCATGGATCTCGATTGTATGGAGCATCTGTGACATACCATGACAGCGCACACAGGAACACGCATCCACGCATCGAAGAGTCGAATTTCTCATTCATGTTCCATACACTCCCGTCGTGTTTACCCTCCCCCCCCCCCCTTCCTCTGCTTCGTCCGTTTGTCTGAATAGGACGGGTTCCCTTTAAACTGGAGAACCGTCTGAAACAAGGGGCGTAACGTCAACTGGCCGGACATTTTTAGATCACCCAGCTTTTAAAATTCCCCTATCGGCCAACACAACGCCTTTTGGACATCAACTGACATCATGCCCTGCATTACCCGACGGGTCTCCTCTGGCTCACCGTCGCGGGGAGGAGAACAAGCGAGAGGAGAAGGGGAAGACTCGCCACACAGCATCCACGCCCTTCATGATAGTTTCACAGCTGCCCTCCCGAACAGTCTTCATGCATGGAATCTTCTTTCTTTCGCCGTTTTCCCTTCCTTCATGATAGTAGCACTTTAGCTATGCATGAGTGGGTTTCTTTTATTTTATTTTCCCCCCGTATCGGCGCAAATATATAGTTGTAGTAATGATTTGTTCCGTGTGTGTGTGTTGTTGTGCTCAAACGAGGTCAAGATGACGATAGTTGTGCCCAGGAGATCGGCGGTATATCTCTTTCTCTCCCTCTCTCGGAGTCTCTCTCGCTCCTGGCCTGATATCCCAGAAGGGGCAGAGAAAGCAGACAACAAAAAGCAACGAGGAGCAAAAAAAAGAAACGAGAAGCAAAAGGACGATCGGCAGCCCGGGTAAGGATGTCATCGATGCTAAAAAAGAAGTCCAGAAAAGTTGTCACTTTTTTTTTTGCGTCGCCGACGGCGCCTATAGGTGCTTGTCATAGCCAATATTTTAATTGTCAGGCTTAATTACTCTCTCCCTCCCGCTCTTGCCTGGAGTTGCCGCCGACATCTCGCTTCGAGCTGGTGAGAGTTGGTTAGCTTATTAGGCGGTTTATGGTGAACTGTCGATGATGAAACTGGCATGTTAAGTCAGGCCACCTTTCTTCATCATCCACACCATCGGGATGAAGCAAACGAGGCGTCAGAGGCATTGCATCTCTTTCTCTGGCCGCAAAATGGAGAAATGGAACCCTTGCCCTGCCCCTTCTCTTGCTTTCGCCCTGAAGGTGACTTGGCAGGCCATTTTTCCTCTCTGGGATGTAGTCATGGGCGTTGTTAGTACCACTTGTATGTAACGAGATGCTGTGAGACTCGCTCTTGTTGCCCTTGTTGATATAGTTATCCTCCGAGTAAGTGCGGACTGGGTGCTGCGTAATCTGCGGTACTTTCTCAGTTGTCCACGATGTGCATGCAATTTATTATTGTTTTTTGGGCATCTGCGCGGAGCATCATCAGGTAGCCTTTTGCTGATAGTCTCGTAAGTGGTTTCTGCGAAGCTTATGGCCTGATCCTAGCTTTACTCTTTTTTTACCCGCCAGATTCAAAACCGAGCTCATGGCATGAACTGATGTGCAGGAGGGATAGAATGTATCTTTTTTGTCCCTTTCGTTTGTTTTTCCTTCGTCGTCTCGGCGCTTGATTCTTCATAAAGGCTGTTGATATACTACTGAGTACACCTTGAGCTTTTGCCTCCAATTATTCGCTGGCGTGCAACGACAGCACTGCTGTGGCCGTGACACTGCTTAGACTTGCCTGGGCCCTGATGACCCGTGGACCTGTTCGAAATGGGTTCGAGTCTTATATATTTATTGCTTTCTTGTCGATGTTGCACCTTCATGGGGGACCTGGGGTGTGGGGGTTTGGCTCTCGCTGTCCTTTTGACTGCCTGCTCTTTCCCACACACCCCTGGACAGTCTTCGGTGCTACCATGTAAAGAGGAAGAGGATAGGATGATAAGCGGGAGTGTAAGAAGGAACATAAAAGTGGGATGATGAACGTATGATTCCTGGGCGAGGAGAGGAGTTAAGTTAATTAGTTATCGTCCTGTGCAACCGGAAGCAGCCCTGGCAAGGACAAGAGAGATGCAGAGCAAAAAGAACCTCGACCTGGAGAGAGAGGACTGGTAGATGGACAGGGCAAGGTCCCCAGGCCGAGTTCTAGCCAGCTGGTGGAAAAGTGGAAGCTGGTCCCGGTCGAAATCTTCAGCATAGCTACTCGAAGTTTCTGCTGCCTTTCCAGCGTGGTTGTCAGTGACCGTTTGTTTTGCTGAGGGAATATATCCCATCCCATCTCAATCCCGTATATTTCTTTCTCAACGGAGCTGCCGGAAGCACCAGGGAGTGAGTTGTGATCGAGAGGACCAGCAGTGAAGAGCAGAGAGCGTGTAATATCTCATCTCTATATCTCCACTTGCCGCTGTCTATTATGCATGAAACAGACTCAGGTACGACCAAAGCGAAGAAAAAAAGCAACAGCTTCTCTCTGTCTTTACCTATCTGTCTCTTATTCTCTCTAGGGTCTCAGTCTTTCTGTTGTGCCCTTTTTTTCTTGTCTTCTCTGGATGCTCCCTCCTCCAGGGCTTGGTCATTGACCCTCGAAAAGGTAACTCTCGAGCTTACCTGTTCTCTCCTGTTTTCACGGTTCGTCCCAGTCGATCGTTGGCGTCACACTTGCGGGTGGCATCGAACAAGCACAAACCGTAAATCCCTTGCTGACGATCCGTTTAGAAGAAGCAAAAAATAGTCCAAGGCCCAAAAAGAGCCCAAGAGAAGGAGAGATTCTTCTTCGTCTTCTTTTTGCTTCCCGGGTGGCGACCGTAAATGTCGGCTTGCTGGGCTGGCTTCTTCTGGCCCCCCTTGCTTTTTCCAACCTTTTGCTGGGAACTGGGCTTTCTACCTTTTTTTGTTATTTTTTGCTTTTTCTCCTCTCTGCTGCTGCTTCTCTCCTTCTTTTCAAACTCTGGAAACTCTGGAAAAGAGACAGAGAGAGTTAAGGCTAGAAAGTGATTATTATATCGCTGGTTGGTAGGTCATAATATAGCTTATAGGCTTTATAATCGAAGGTTGAAAAGCAATAATAAATCTGGAACTCATTCCTTAGCAATTTCCTAGAAGGTGAAAAGAATCCCCTTACCTGATATATCGAACCACAAGTAGAGGCAAACAGCACAGCTAGCAGCGAAAGGGGGGAGAACTGCTGCCCTGTCTACCGGTCGAGTCGCCGGCGCATCCTCGCCCTGGGCCCTCCTCATCTCCAACTCGTCTGCCTTTTTTTTTTTTTTTGTAAATCTTCGTCCTGCAAAAAAAAAAGAAGACGTCCTATCCTTGCAGGCGGCAGAGGCAGGGCTCCGGGGTCATACAAGGGGGGAGGGGGGGCTCCTCCTGCGGTCTCTCATGCTCTGGTCTGCGTCTCCTCGCTGTCTCGCTGGCTGCCCTCGTACCAAGTCGATACAAGTGTAGTTTACCGCACTAGAAGAAAAAGCAACGAGGAAAGTAAATAGGAAAAAGAAAAGACGAGGAAGCAGACGAAGAAGCCTGGGTGGAGCATCTCTTTATAAGTATCTCTCCACTGTGTTTTGCGAGTCAGGGTACTTTTGGCCGACGGGGGTTGGTTGAGAGAGGTTCGACGATGGTCGTCCTTTTTTATACATAACTAGAGAACAGCCGCCGCCTTTCTTCGTCTTCCGCCAACAACACCTCAACACCACAACACCACAACTATCACAACTACACCTCATACCACATACAACGACCTCCAGCAGCCGGCATACAAGACGCTGGCCCTGGCCTCATATACTTGCAAGACGGACAGACTCATGCGCCGTGTTTACGCCCTCATTGACTAGATCTTCTGGGCTGACGCTGCCGCCCATTGAACGTTGAACACTGAACTCTGAACACTGAACAGACAGCCCCAATTCCACCGTCCGCCAGAGACACCTCGCCTCAGAGAGACCACTCAGATACCATCCGTAACCCTGGCCAGCACGGCCTTTCACGTCAGAAGCAAGGGGGAGGGGGAAGGGAAGGCCAGAGTGTGGAAAGATATCCGGTCCAGAGACACCAGCAGCCGGTCCACCAGCAGCAACAACAATATCAACACCAACACTAAGAAGCCAACCAGCTGTACCACCAAGGGGATGCCATCCTGCGGCAGAGGCTCGCGCTACTCGACCATCACCATCACCCCGTCAACCTGGAATCCAGGCTTCACGCCAGACTCGTCTGCCTACAGCTCGCCGGCGCCCTCGGTCCTCGACTCGGACGAGGAGAGGGTGATGGACGGTTGGCACTTCTCGCGGCCGTCTAGTCTGGCGCTTCCAGGTGGCCCGCTGCTCTCCCGGCCCACGCTGGACGATGTGCTCTCAAACACCGCAGCTCCTCCTTACACGCTCGCAGCCTTCATGGCCTACCTCTCGCAGAACCACTGCCTCGAGACGCTCGAGTTCACCATGGACTCCAAGCGCTATGCTGATACATACAATGCCGTCTCCCGCCAGCTAGGCGAATTCCCCATTCTCTCCGACTCCCCGCAAGCAGACCACCTTTGCATGCTCTGGCATAGGCTGCTATCCGCCTATGTCATGCCGGGATCTCCCAGGGAGATCAACCTTCCAAGCGCCGTCAGGGATGCCCTGCTGAGACACTCCAATCTCAGAAGACCTCCGCCACCCGAGACGCTCGACGCTGCCGTCAAGCGAATTCACGACCTCATGGACGAGTCTATCTTCATTCCCTTTCTCAACAGTCACGCCTCGCCCCAGTCACAGCCGAGCTATTCCCGAGATGGCTCTCCTGAGGACCGTGAAGTTGGCCGTCACAAGTCGATGCGCAAACGGCTATCACCGCAGTCCTCCTTTGTCACCTCTCCTCGCTCCGCTGCTGCTCCCGGCAGTGGTTATTTCTCATACCATTCTTCTTCAAACCCATCTACTAGCCCTCCCTCTTCTCACCACACTTCCATCTCCAGGACAACTACCACCAGCAGCCGCTCCTCTCCTTACGGCTATGCCAGTGGTGACTCGGTCTCAGGCACTCTGACAGACGACTCCGGCAGCAGCCTGCCTTCGAGCCCCGGTGCAGGAGATCCCATGACTCCGCCCACAACCCCGCCGTCGAGTGACATGCACCATCCCCACCATCATCATTCCAAGAGCCGACAAGACAATGCCTGGAAGAAGATGGGCATGAAGCTTGGTTGGAAGAAGAAGTCTGGTGGCAGCAGCGCCGGTGGTCGTGGCTATTCAACTACCTCAACCACCAGGGACACCCGATATCAAGATGACATGTATTAATCTTTGCTCTTTCCTTTCTTTTTTTTTCCTTCTACCACTTTTTAGCTTCTCACGCCCTCCTGCTCTTTCGCCCTCGCCCTACCATGTCCCTACCATGTCCCTTCCATGCATATGGTACATTCACGGCTCGACCGACCTATACCTACACATCATTTCCATTCCATCCCAGACACGACCGGAACGAAAGGCATATCAAGAAACCTTAACGACTTTTCCCCCATTCTTCGCCAAAAGCAAAATTCTTATCAAAATCCGGACCGCTGGCGTGGTTCTAGACCTCTCTTCTCTTCCTCTTCTTATACATACTTGACCACCACTTTTTCTTCTGTCTGACTATTTTATGATTTCCTTGCTTGCACTGTACGGAGTTTATACCCATGGCCATGGCATTGAACATTCAGCATTGTTTTTTTCTTTTTCTCCTCTCCCTACTTTCCTTCTGTTTACAGCGAATCCATGGATGGAGAGCGTGTATTATTTTCTTTCTTGACACGACTGAGCATTTGCTTCATTCGCATCCTCATCTACCAATGTACCTAACTAGCTTCACTTCCTCACTTCCCTCGCGACCTTGTCCGTTACAAGGTTCCGTTTGCCCTGCCCTGTCTCTTAGCCAGGGCAAGCCAATATGACTTGATGAAATGACTAGCATCATCCTTGCAGGCGTACCGTGTGCTTCTTTTCCCACCCCCCTTGCACATCCATACACATAAATGTAATGGAGACATACGTAAGAGGAAATGAATTACATCACTCTCCCACTTTTTGCCGCTGAAGCTGCACGTACGTAATAGACAGGGACCACCCTATGCATCCCAACTGCTTATTCTCCTTGCATCGCAGCAAGGTAGGCAAAGAAGACAACCCCAATGGCATCTCTGCAAGCGACATCAGATTAGGTAAGCGAAGCTGGCCTTGTCATGTGACAGGCAACAAGTCACGGCCTCGTCGGGGCCGATGGACACGCCACAGGCAGTATTTGATACAAGAAAGTTCGAGCGGCGAGCTACGCTCGCCGCCAGGCATCAGTCATCTAATCAGTGAATAATACCTGGTGGCGAATACTTAATTATATATAAAGATACTTAACTACCTCTAAGTAACGTTAAATAATTAAAGGCTTAAAATTTTATTTTATTAGGCCTAATAGTTATAAATATAAAATTAGTACCTTATAACTAGTAGTAGTAGAAGTATTTTATAGCTATCTAGTTACTATAATAGGGCGTTATATATTAATAATATAGGCCTTAGGGGTATTAATATATAACTATACTTCTATTAGTATAGTATTCCGTAGGTATAGGTACTTTATATTAGTATTAATTTAAGAAGTACTTTCCCTAAATACTTCTCTTCCTTTCCTTATATATAGGCTTCTCTTACTTTAAGAAAGCTCTTTATTAGATATCTAGTAATTAATATTAGATACCTAATAGTTAAACCCTTTTTTAGTACTCGATTTCTACTATAGATTTTACCTAGAGGTAGATAGTCCCGTTACTCTAAATATTTATCCCTAAGCTATACTATTTAGCCTATCTATCTAGACTTCTTTATAGTATAACTCTTACCTTTACCTTTTATATTATTATCTAGATAAGGTAGCTTATTAGTATATAAATTAGTTAAAGTAGTAGCTATAGTATTACTATTATTATCCCCTAAAGAATTATCTAAACTATCTAAGTTTAAACTAGAAAAGTCTTCTAATAAATCTAAATCTACTACTATATTTTTAGACTATATAGAGGAAATATCCTAATCTTTAAACTTTTTAATAGAAGGAGGAGTTACTTTAGAGGCCTATAATATTAAGCCTAAGCTTAATTTTAAAGAATTAGAGCGAGCTTTTTTACTAATAGAGACTTTAGTAGTTTCCTCTAGAATTTATTCTATTACTATATTATTATTAGGAGTAGAGGAGGGGGGGGTAGTAGTTAATAGTCTAGACTTAGTATCTTTAGTATATAGTCTCTTAATCGGCATTATAGGGGTATTAATATAGTAGAAGTATTTAAGTCCTTTACTATAAGATAGAGCTTTAGCTATATATTTATCTACTAGGGAGTAAGATAAATACTTACGCTAGCGTACTAGGCCTAGATTTAGGTACTATCTTAGAGGTAGTAGCTACTTAAGCTTCTAGTAGATAGCTTAGTTAAAATAAGTTAATAATAGAGGACTAGCAACCCCTATATTTATAGAGATTAACGATTTAACTATTAATAGAGATTAAATAGAATATTTAAGGTAGATAAATATTCTTCTAGTAGGGGTTACTAGATATAGTATAGTAAATATTAAACTTAACGAAGCTCTATATTCTAGGGGTTAAGCTAGATAGTAGATAATAATAAACTTTAAGTTAAATAATAAAAATTTAATATTTAGTAGACTCTAGTAGAATTATAACTACTATATTAATAAAAGCTATATATAGATTAGTTATCCTAATTAATATATTAATATATATCTTACTATTTAGGTCCCTAGGCTAAATATATAGAGACTTAACCTAGAGAGTTAGAACTAGTTAACTTTCCTAATACTCTATAAAGAGTTAATTATAGCTCTTAACGAAGTAGTTATTAATAAAGAAATTACTTATAATATTATAAAACTCTATAGTTATTAGTATCTCCTCTATATAAATAATATAATTACTAATTAGAAAATTATAAAATATATCTAGTAATATCTAGAAGACCTAATTCTAGCTATTAGGCTAAGGGGACTAATAAATTATAATAAAGGGGGTAGTAATAAAGTAGGTAGTCTAAATAATAATTAAGGTAGATATATTAACTAGAAGGTAGTTAAAGTAAGAAGACTTTTAAAAGTAAATAGGATAGTTAGATTATAGATTAACTAAAATATAATATTAAGCTAGTAAAGTTAATAAAGATAGAGAAGAAATATCTAACTTTAGAAGAGTAAAATAGATATATTTAAGTACCTTCTAATATATAACGTTTCGGATAAGTAGATCTAGATCTAGATTAATAAAAAATTAAGAGGCTAGAATTAGGGTATTCTTAGGGATATCCCTCTCTATATTCTAATCTAATCTATTAGTAGTAGCTATAGCTAATTCTTTTCTAGCCTCTAAATTTAATAGAACGGTGATTTATTTAGTATCTATTACTTAGGATAATATAATATATAGCTAGCTATATATAAATATAGGAGAGCGGAGATTAACTCTAATATACTCTAATAATTAGTTTTAAGCTTTATTAATAGTTATTATAAAGGCTAGCCTTATAGAGAATTAATACTAGTAGAGCTTAAATAGGAAATTTAGAGTATTACTCTTATATTAAATATAGTAAATAAGGTAGATATTCCTATTAAAATCTCTACTATTAATTTAAACTTCGAGATATTAATATAGAGCCTAGTATAAAATAAAATATATTCTATTATAGAGCCCTTTAGATAAGTTTAAATTCTATAAAAGTATTAGCGGAACGCTAATTTTAAAGTATAACTTAGATAGTAGTAGAGAACTAAAATTTAAAAATTATAGGAATTCTCGCGAGACTTCCTTATAGGCTATATTATTAATATTAGTAGTATTAATTATATATTAAGTAAGTACTTCTTTTAGAAACTTAGTAAGAAAATACTAATTAAGAAACTATATATTCTTATTTAAAGATATTATAATAATATAATTTTTAAAAAACTCTAAATTAGTAGAATTCTTAATAAAATTTAGATATACTTAGTCTATAAAGGTAGTTAAATTAGTAGTAGACTTAATAATTAGGTAGAGTTAGATTTAACTTTATAGGGATTTATTAATAGTAAGCCTTACTAGCTACTCTATAAAAGCTCGATTTTTAGAAGTAGTACTTTGAAGTCTTATATTTTTATATAGACTTAGAATATATAAATACTACTAGATATTAGTATTATATATTATAGTATTAATAATATCTTATTAAATATCTATTAGAATAATAGATAAAATTTACTAGAAGTTTCTACCTAAAATAGTTAGTAAACTACTAAAAGGTGAATTAATTTAACGGATATCGCGGAGTAATTAATTAATAGTATTAAATATCTAAGCTAAAGTTATTAGAGTCTTATTCTAAATAAATAAAGATATCTACTAGAGTAACTCTACTAGCTAAGAAGATCTAAAAATATTATATATTAAATAGTCTTCGATAGAGATTAGAATCTTAAAATATTTATATATAGTTCTACCTCTAGATAAAAGGGTAGAAGTAATACCTATAGATATAATATAGAGTATAATAAGGCCTTAGCTATATATATATATATAGATAGTTCAATATAGAAATATCTTTTTAGTACTATCGAGACTATTAAGGAAGAATAATATCTTCTCTAGTATCTATTTTAGAGCCTCTAAAATAGTTCTATAAGCTTATTATTAATTAGTATTAAGTTATACTTCTAGCTACTTAGCTAAAGCTTTCTATTTAGCTTAATTATAGGCTAATTTTATAGTAATAAGGGGGTTTATTAGTATACTATTTCCTTCCTAGTTATTTTTAAATATTAGTAGCCCAAACTCCTTAAGGGAATATTCTTTTTATTAGAGTAGGTAATAGATAAAGTAGAGGTCTAAATCTCTTAAGGCCTTCTCTATAGTCTAGTTAGAGAGATAATTAAAATTACCTTAGGAGATTTATAAAGGAAGATTATTATAGAATTAACTACTAAATTAAGATTAAATCCTAAAAGTAGTATCCTTATTTAAACTTCTAAATAATAGAGTTAAAATAAATATTATTCTAAAAGTAGTTCTAGTTTATAGCTAGTAGGCCTCTTTAAAGTAGAATATCTACTTATTATCTCTTACTAGAAGCCCTAGAGTATAGTAGGCTTCCTAAAATATGGGTTGAATAACCCTATTAATAGTTCTAAGATCTTAATAACTCTAGGGGCCTTATATAATAGTAAGGAGATATTAAATATAGTATATATTCTATATAGATAATAGAGAGTATATTTAGCTAATTTATCTCGACTTCTATTTCTATAGCTTCTAGTATCTATCTTTTAATATTATTAGCGTATATTCTAGATTAGAAAGGATAAAAACTTACTTACGGTCCTAAATATATTAAGATATTATCTCCTAATATAGAAGTTTCTCTATAGGGTAGCCTCTATTATAGGTAAAGAAGGTATTAAGCTAAGATACTTATCTATTAATCTATTCTAGTATATCTTAGGTATTCTAGCTTTAGTCCTAGACTATAGTCTACTAAGATAGTAGGTAAACTACTAAAGGAAGGACTAAAGGGTAGTAGGAATAGATTGAGAAGCTAAATAGTCTCTAGGCTGCCTCTATAGTACCTATATATTACCCTAATATATACTATTTTATCTTATTTATCTCTCCTAAATTAAATTTGATAGTAGCGCGATCTAAGCTTTTATAAATATATTTATAAATATAATAAATAGAACCTAGTAAGATATATAATTCTATATTAATATAAGTATTAAATATTAAGTAAAAGTATAAATTATAGAGAACGATCTAACTATTATAAATTTAGATTATTAGGATAGTTTAGCGTAGATTAAAATTAGGATATAGTATATTAGTACGAACCTAATCTCTATATTAATATTTAATATATCTAGTAGATATTAAGATAATATTAGGATATAGTTTCTTTAGGAAGCTTTTAGAATAAAACTATAATTTACTATTATTATCTAAGCTATAGAGAGTTTTTAGCTATCTATTATCTACTCTATAGGGCTGGTAGATTATATACTTTATTATAATTAGAAATAGATAATTATTCTTAGGAGGAATTTTAGTATATATAAATTTATTAATATATTCTAGGTTATCCTAAGTACTATTAATCTAAAAGAGAGTATAGGAGTAAGGAAGACTTCGTTTCTACTATTTAATAACCTAGAGAGATAAAGAAGAAGTTAGTAGAAGTTAAAATAGTTAAAAAGAATTAAGGATTACTTACCTAAATATATACCCGATATTTATTAAAATAGCCTTTATAAAAGATATTAATTATAGTATTATTCTTTAAATTAAATACTTAAGATACTAAATTAGAATAGTTATTCTAGATTTACTAAGGAGTCTTATCTAAGCTTTTAAGTAGATTATTAGTTATCTTAGGCTAATAGGGGTTTGCTATAAAAGTTATAAAGAAGGCTAGCTTACTATAATATTAAATAATAGTTATTGAGTCCTAGTAATATTACTATATATTTCTAACTAAGCTAGTAAAGGTAGTAGATAGAATATAATAACTAATAGAGTCTAGTATAGCTCTAGCTACTATTATATTATATATATTCTAATAGAGCTTAGCTCGAATAATCTTCTAGTTATAATAGAAGTACTAAAGCCTCTATATATTAACTAAGAGAAGAATATTAACTATAAACTACTAAAAGAGAGCGGCCCCTCTATAGAGGATATTAAATAAGCCTTCCCTATTCTAGAGGTACTAATAATAGAAGGAATAAATAGTAACCTACTTATTTCGCTATAGTATTTTAGTAGTAGTAAAGCTATATAAAATTAATAAGTAGTTATAGCCTCGGCCGCTAATAGTATAAAATAATATATAGTAAAGAGGGAGATATAGTAGATATTTAAAGTAAATATAGGAGAACTACTAGCCCTAGGTATTTTAAGTTAGAGTAGTAGTATTAGTATTATCTATTAAAGAGTCTCGAATATAGGAGATAAATAAATTAGCTTTACTATAAGTTAGATTAGGGGCCTCCTTAAAATATAATAAAATATCTCGATAGCCCATATCGCTATACTTATAAGGAATATTAGGGATAAAGCTAGTAATCTTAGTATTAATCTAGCTAACTAGGAGATTATACTACTATCTAGAATTAGAATTCTTTATTAATCTAAGGGAAGGAGTTAATCGAATATAATCGAGCTTAATATTCTTATATAGTACCTCTCTAATATATCTAAAGAGGTAATAGTAGAGATTATAGGCTCGAATATAATTATTAGTAATAGAGATAATCTCTAAGAGATATCTAATATAGCTAATATTAGCTAACCGCTATAATATTACTTCCTAGGGGCTAAGGAAGTAGAGCTAAGTAAAGGTTAGTTTCTAGCCTAGGCAAGCTTCTAATAGCCCTTATTTATAATAAGTTATCCTCTAAATTTAATATATATAAATATATTTATAGGCGTGTAGATAATTAGACTTATAAACTATAATAGTAGTAAAGGCTAGAAAGTTATTAATATATCTAATATACCTATAAAATACTCGACCTAATCTACTAGCTTTATTTTAAGAATTATTATTATAGAATAGGCTTCTTATAGATAAGTTAACTAAGGGTTTAAATATAGGCAAATAGCTAGCAAACTTATATATATTAAGGCTGCCGTTCTTATAATATAGAGAGAAATAGTCTCTCTTCTATTTTAATAATTCTTTATTCTAGAAGATAGCCTAGTAATAAGGGTATATAATCGATCTATTATCTATATTATAAGTAACCTAAAGCCTTTAATTATTAATACTAGTAAGAAGGGATCTAGCCTCGCCAATATCCTTAATAGTATCTACTAAGGTAGCTAAAAAGAAGCTATTAATAATATCTAGGTAGGTTAAGTAGTATTCTATATAAATATAGGGCTCTAGTATATTACTATAGCTATAGTACTTAGAGGCTAATAGTATAGCCCTTAGTTAAATTCTCTTACTTTAGTAAAAATTATATATAGTATAATAATAGTCTAAATAAAAATACCTATACCTATTTATATAGTAGATACACTTAGTAGTTTAAATAATAGATAGGAGGCTTAATTTAGTAGCTATTAATAGCTTTAATTCTATAATATTATTTATAGTAGGTTCAGTATATAGAAGTAGTATAAATACTAATTAGGAAGGGATTAAGCTTACTAGTACTATATTAATAATTATTAACTAATTAGAACTAGATACTAAAGATACTAAAGTAGTAGATACGAAAGAAGATACTAGAATAGAGAGGGTAGCTTTAAATCTAAAGTAGTAGTCTCTATAGTACTTTTATCTTCTATCTACTATATCTTCTAATATAATAAAGTATCTAAAATACTTCCTAGATAGATATTCTAAGTAGACCTTTTACTAGTATAAAGGGGGTAAAATTATAGAGTATTAAGAGTAATATTAAGTAAAGTAAGTATCTCTATAAAAAGAGTATTATTTTTAATATAAGCTAGCCTCTAGAGTATAATTATAGATCTTATAGTATTTGATTTTTAAAATATAAGGTATCGAATAGTATATATATATAGAAAGAACTAAATATATATATATAAAGAGAAGATTAAATATAATAAATAGAGAAAAAGGTAGTAATAGCGAGATAGTTAGTATATATATTTAGATAGCTAGAGTATAGACTAACTAACTACTAAGCTTTAATAAAAACTATTATTAAGTATTGGGCTAGAGCTCTATTACTTAGTAAATATAGAAGAGGATATTTACTTAGTAAATATATAAAATAAAACTTACTTAATAAATATATAAGATTAAATTTACTTAATAAAGGTATATAAGAGAGAAATTATTTAGTAAATATATAATACTAAATTCTGGCTTATAGTACTATTTAAAGTCTACGGTCTATAGTACTATCTATAATATTATTTAAAGCTTATAGACTATAGTTTATAGCCTATAGTACTACTTATAGTACTACTATCTAATATTATTTTTAAAATATATAGTTAAATAGCTTAATCGAGGCCTAGTAATAGTAAAGTATATATTAATTAGCTCTAAATTATATATAGAATATATTTAGGCTAGTTCTAAATTAATTTAGAGTATTTTTAAAAATAGTATTAAAATAGTATTAGTACTACTTAAGGCTCGTAGTCTATAGTCTATAGTACTACTCGAGGTCTATAGTTTATAGTACTACTTGTAGTACTATATTTAATAATATTTTTAAAATATATAGTTAAATAGTTTAATC